>NC_044302.2:73317158-73641325 GCF_004027225.2 Strigops habroptila | reverse complement strand
TGCAATGACAGAAGTAGCAACCTTAGTCCCTTCTCAACAGCCTAACAGGCAGGACACTAGCTGGCTGTAGCAGAAGGGATGTGGGAAGAAGAGCTAAAAGAGAGAAGAGAGACAGACCTCTAACCATTACTAATTAACCAAATTAATTACGTGATTTTTTCCATTGCAAGAACCATTATCACTCTCCCCAAAACAAGACAAGGTTATGATCATAAATCCCAATATGCTAACAATAATGTACCACTCTTCTCTAAGTACAAACAAACCAGCTCCCTTTGTCTACCGGGATCCAGGATAACAAATGCTTTGCAAGAGATTTTTAGAGATTTCCTTTTCTTTCACACATTTTTTTGGCCTTACAACTGCATCTCCAATTACACTGCTTCCTTTATTTTGTCATTATATCCCTCAGAATTAGGGCTATGTTAGTGTATTTCTTTGTAACTGATTATATTAGTTTCCTTGTTCTGGGGCTGTCTTGCATAACAGTCCAGTACTGGCTTCCAGTTACCTTTTAAATGTGACCCTATTTGGTTACTGTGGGGATGGTTGTTTTATTACTCTTCTGTCCCAGACTGCTTGCATCTACCCACTCACAAATTTGCTTTCTTCCTTGCTAATTATTCTTTATGCATCCAGTCTTACTGGAGATTTCAAAGTTCACCAGCAAAATGCAGGTTCTCTGTGCTTTTTGAAAGGCTCCTGGGCAAGTTTAATACAATCACACATGTGCTGCTTACCAGTCTGTATACCACACATAGTAACACACAGTATTAAATGCTGTTGACACACATGAACTGAATGAAACTTCAGCATACGCTTACACGCAGGTGTAATTTTTCATAAAAAATCTTAGTGGCTTCCAGAAGCACCCATACTGTAAGCTTCCTCTACTTGAGGATTTGTTCACAGCGCTGGGTCCAGTGACGAGGCAGATGGCAGTCAGAGGCAAAAGGTGCTCAACCATAGTCCTTAATGTTATCATGAGCACATACTGAGACAGGGGATTGTACCCCTGACATCCCTAGAAAAATCCATTTGTCATGGTAAATAGGAGGTAAATACAAAGGGCCAACAAATACAGATGACAATTAACAAAATTATGGGCATTACTGACAAAACAATAATGACATATCTATCCAGTTTCATTCTCCAAGATATTAATACAGACTCTCTGTAACTAAGAATTGTTACTTGTAATTAAGAATTGTTTACCTAGCTTAGAGGCTTCCCTGGAGTGGAATCACTCTGCTTTCAAAAGCTTCCAACCAGAGATGATCCATTTAAACATACGCCCTTATATTCACTGAAATTAGCAAGTGCACTAGAGCTAAATCCCTGCTAGACAAACACCTCTCCAGTACAAACCCAGACACCTGATGGTCTGTTTTCCTCCATACTTTCCTCTTTTATCCTCAGCAAATGAATTCTGAGGTTTTAAACTTACCTTTCTCTAAGACAATGGTATGTTAAGATCCTGTGTCCTCTTTCTCCTCAGCAACTTACATTTTTCAAGTAATTTCAGGTCATTTAAGAACTGTTGTGATCCTAACAACTACCTCAGATGAATGATAATTGACTTTTTCCCAGATTTCCGTGCCCTAAGAAATGACATGACATCTAAGGTGCTTTCCTTTACTTTGTTACTACTCTTAGCCGGTCATTCTGTATTTGTTTTATTGAGGGAAAAGTCATAATTAATGTCATGACATTAAAGTCATAATTAATGTTAGGAAAAGTCATTTTTCACAGAAAAGTCCTAAGTATTTTTAAGAAGTGGTGAATTGTCAGAAATTAAGAAAGACTGGTTATCTGCATATGTTTTATACAGTTTTGAGGAAGTTAAAGAAAATAATTTCCGTTTCTTGACAGTTGCTAACAGAACTATTTGAAAACTATTGATACAGCCTGTTAAACAGAACTTAACTCTTCCGAGCATCTTCTTGTCAGAAACAGGTTATTTTCACATCGTTCAAAATCACTATCCAATTCTACTCCTTTAGACACAGGCAGTACCAAAAAAAAAAAAAAAAAAAAAAAAAAAAAAAAAAAAAAAAAAAATCAAATTTGTAACCCTATTAACATTTTTTTCCATTAAAACACAGTTCTGATTATTCTCTGTCTTAGGGGGAAAAAAAGCGTGAGGCTAGATACACCTGTGTTTGAGACACAGAGGCTTTCAGACTGATAACACCATTTAAAAGTCCTAAAAATTAAACAGGTGGACCAGAACACAATATTTTGAATGTGATAATGGGCTCTCACACGTATTATACTCCACCTGAGCATTAAAGAGATGTAGGGTTCTGACTCATAAGCAATGCAACAAACTGTTTGCAGCAGTTAAAGACATTACTAACACATAGACTCTTCTGCCCTCCACGAGCCAGGACAATGGTGTGTCCTAGCAACTGTGATGTACAGTCCCTTCAGTAGGCTGTACTTTCAGTTCAACAAGAGAGGAGGATGACTTGTGAAGTGGGCAGTAACCATCTCTTTTCTCCTTTGGGTCAGGCATCACTACCCTTTAGTGTTCTCTCAGAGGAATAATTCTGCATTTGAAGCAGTAGCATTATTTAAGCCTTCAGCATATACACCCAGTTCCATCCTACACCTTCTCAACTGGAAAGCTTTTTAACTTTAATGAAATCCAATCCCCAACTGATCCTCAGAACAAGCTGCTCTTCCACATCTTTGCAAGAGTACTGCATCCTGCTCCACATTCCTAGCCATCCACAAAACCCCATGGCAAAAAACACTGCTTAACATTTTTGGCTCAGAAGCAGTGCCACGTCCACACCTCAGCTATTACAGGTTACACTAGAACAGCAGAATCAAACTTCTGCCAGTAGGTTATCCCCACAAATATTTAAGAACCTAGTAGGCCAATTGGAGAAACATGCTTTTCTTTCCTGGCCCTACACAAAGGGTTCGTAATGCGGCTGACAGGAGAATAATCCTAACCATGGGGTAGTATCTTATTTAAATATTTCACACAAATTCTAACAGATTTGTATAACAGCTGTAATAAGAGGAGCACTATTTGAGTCTAGGGGAACATAGAAGATCTTAATTTCTTATAGGAGATCTTCAGCAAAGCTGGGGAGAGTAGTCTTCACTGACGAGTCCCACAGTTCCATCTGCTGCCAGTTTTTTCTGCATTTATACCTAAGTTTCTGAAATAAACACTTCATTTTCTGAGGTATGAAGACCGTATGTAGCTACAGCTGTCCTGAGAACTTTCTCTGCCAAGGCTAACTGCCCATACCTACCTCAGCTATCTAATTTAAGATTTATTCCACAAGACAAACTGGACAGAGAGTACAATTATCATTATCCCATTATGAAACTTTCAAGCACACCATCATAAGTTACACAAGTATGTGACTCATGGTAAAGGATGAACAGGTTCTAATTTTCAGACAGACAACAGACAAAGTCAGCACAACAGTGAACACAATCCCCATGCAAGCTAAGGTAACAGAATTTGTGTGATAGTTAGGAAACGTATATAAAGGCTGAACAGCTCATTAGGGTTTCTGAAAGCAGCACATAGATCTTTTAACACAGAAATGGCCCTGACTTAACTAGAGTATGTGAATTTAAAATTATTTAACTCACTTCTTAATCCCTTGAATGAATTCCTTTTTATAGATGGATGTCCCTCTTTGGATTCAGCTGTCTTGCTGGATTAAGTGTTGCCTTCATTTATCACCGCATTTCTGGTGGTAAAGAATGAAGTTCTCTGTAATATGTTGAAGACACAGCCTGTAGGAGCATTACTTTGGCAAAATCTGATGGGCTGGCTCATACCATTTATCTTAACAGTCAGAATTAACCTATTTATCTGAATTTCTCATAATTGAGAGTGGTCATATCAATTACCACTCAGTGGTCAGCAAATCACTGCAAGTAGTGACTCTTGTAAACAGCAGACACCAGACATGTACTTCTATTGGCATAGCTGAATCTAGGGGTGTCCTGTACACTGTCCTATTGTGAATGATTTATTTTGGCTTTGAAACCAATTGACTAAAGCTGAACAGAAGCAAACTATTATTATACTCTAATCAGGGCGTGAACACTAAAATAGTAAAAGTCTGCATACTGACAAGGCCAATATATTCTAGCTGAAATCAAAACTCTACACCTTAAATCACATACCTTATCAAGCAGCTGTATTTCATGTTGATGCATCTGATTTAGTGAGGAACAAGTATAAACATAAAAAAAAAATAGCTCCAGAGTCCTACTTACCTGTAACTTTTAACAAGAAGGTCATAAATGAGCATAAACAGAACAGCCTTAAGGCTGTATCTTGCCATTATTCTACAAGTTGAATGGCAGCAGAGATGGCACCAATTTATTCAGGTGTTTGATAGCCTCTGGAGCACTCAGACATCCCAGGTCTGCTATTTGCCTTTGGCTTTTCTGATCACATTGTCTAACTAAGCAGATAGCTGTCACTCACCTGGGGAAATTGTATTCACATGACAAGACTTCCTCCACATGCAGAAAATACATTTAACAAAATACTGGAACAATTCTCCCTTAATTGACCATTCACCTCCCCATTTTACTGTTTTGTTTTCCCTTATCATCATACCCACTGGGTTGCTTATTGATAAAACACATTTTTGAGATACAAAAGCTAATGAGAAGTTCTTAGGCTTGCCTCAAAAGTTCCACCTTTAGGTAGGACAGAATCTCAACATATTCTGCTACTTGATACAAAATAGGCTCTTATTGGTTCACTTATAACATACTGGTAAGTTTTATAATTTTATTTTCTACCTGCTATTAGATTAAAAAAAAAAAAAGAAAAGAAGACGTGATTGAGAAATTACAAATAAATTATACTGCTCAAGGAAACAAAACCAAAACCCCAACAAAAAAACCCTACACAGAAAACCGAGTACACACGAACAGGCAATAATATCACAAAGTAATACTGTGAAAATAGCAAAAAATCTCAAACTTTTTTCTCCAGAGAGTCAGTTACCTTTTTGTCTGTGGTATTTTATTTTTCTTCCTGGTTGCCAAGACAAGGACATAACATCTTTTGTGCTATGAAATTAAGTATGAGAGAAAATGCATATTTAGGAGGGATGTAAGTCACATGAACAGCAGTCAGAAAGTTTAGGCCAAATTCAGCCTTATTTTGATCCCATAGTCTTCAACAGGCTTAGATCCGGGCAAAACAAAGTTCATATTTCAAGAAGTGGAGACAGTACCTGTCAGTGGTTCTCAAATTTTGGATAAATGGTGAGCAATAGCTTATTTAGATATTTCCTAGGTACTATAATTCTGTTTTGTAGTCAATATCCATAACTGCCATAAACAGCACTGATGAAGGAACAAATATACTGGAAGAAAGCATAACACAAATTAAAAAAATTAGTTAGCTATGGAAAAAGCCGTAAAGTGAAAAGGAGTGAGCCAAAAGAAAGGAGTTCAGCAAAGATTTTCACATCAGTTGAACATGCCTGCCTTTGGGAGGACAGGAGGGTGGAAAGCAAAAACCAAAAAATTCCCACAAAACCCACCAAAAAAACCACCAAAGCAAACACGTGTTTTCCAGCCCCTTGTTACAGGTTACAATAAGAATAAATGATACTTCACCAAAATATAAAATGAAAGCCTTCAGATGGACATCAGGAACACGCCTACTCAAAGAGAGTTTTTGTCACCCGAAAATGAAACTGGCTACTGCGACCTTCCCAAAATAAACACAATCATTAACTACCCCATCGCCAAGTGAACATTTTTAATTCTGCCTGGAAGATTAATTTTATACTCCTTTTTTCTTCTATGTTTGCTTTCTACCAAAAAGAATGGCTTGCCCTGGTTTAGAATGGTTTGAGTGTTGCTAAGTCCAACAAGCACATAAGCTCTCTTGCAAAGAAGCTTCCCCTCCATTATTTAATGCCATTTTTCTTTTCTAGAGAGAGGAAAGGCAAAGGGCCCTCAGATTTACTGTGAGCAGTGAAGGTGAAAAAAAGAAAAAAATACTAATTGTAGTTACAGTACAGTATAAAGTAAAAAAGAAGAAAGAATCCCTTTACAGCTTTCATTCCATTAGCATAATTTTCCAAGAATGTTAACTACATTCTTCTATCTCTAAAACACTGTGCTACAACTCAGTTTAAGACAAAGCTAAAGCCAAAATTATAAATTACTCATGGATCAAAAGTTTTACATAATGATATTGGCTATTTTGCATACACAGATTTGAATGTTTCCATTTCTTTGATTTCGTTCCCAAATACATATTTTTCATAAACAATGGTGAACTGAAAAGACAACATTTTAACTTTTTTATTTATTTTCTTGATGCTTAGTGCTGTGCAGTTAGCACTAATTCTTACACACTTACCTTGCAGCATTTTTGGCAGGCACTTTACATAACAAGTAAGATGAAGCTAACAATTAAGTAGTAACACTTTGGAAAACTACAGAAACACTAGTAATTACCACTGTATAGCCAGCATTGTAACTTGATGATTACTGCTCCTATTCAACCAATAAAAACAGCCCAAAGCTAAACATCAAGTAAACAACAGCTGTCACTTAATGACCACAAGGTGCACTTGGCCCTCTCAACATTCGTTCAGGTCCTTAACTACTCCGCCTGGCCCCAGCAGAGAGGCTTCATGTTAAATACTGTCACCTGATCGTCTGTACTAGCTACTGACTTTAATACTGAAGTTCCTCTTCCCATTTTTACTCCATAGCACGAGGTGAAGTCCACTGTAAAAGAGTTATGGTCGCTTCAGAACTGCAAACACCTCCCATATGACTAATAGAAAAAAAACATATTTACGTATGTTAAACTAGGCTTGAAGGGTGAAAGGGATAACACCAGGCTCGCTAGAAATGAGCCAGGGGGTAGCGTGCTGCTGTTGGAGTCCACATCCACAGGGCAACTTAAATGCATTTATGCCAAGGCCCACAGCATGGGCAACAAACAGGAAGAGCTGGAAGCCATTGTGCAGTTGGGAAATCATGACATAATCACCATCACAGAAACGTGGTGGAATGATTCACGTGATTGGAGTGCTGCAGTGGATGGCGACAGGCTCTTCAGGAGGGATAGGCAATGAAAAAGAGGTGGTGGGGCTGTGTTGTATGTCAGGGAGTGCATTGACTGCCTTCAACTTAATTTTGTGAGTGAGAAGGCTGAATGCTTGTGAGTGAAGATCGGGGGGGAGGCCAACCAAGGAGATATCCTAGTAGGAGGGTATCTGTTATAGACTACGCAGCCAGGATGAAGCTACAGATGAAGTGTTCTTCAAACAACTGGGACAAGCTTCAGGATCTCTTGCCCTTGCTCTTGTGGGGGACTTCAACCTACCAGATGTCTGCTGGAAGTACAACACAGCAGAGGAAACAATCCAGGAGGTTCTTGGAGGTATGGAAGATGACTTGATAACCCAGCTGGTTAGTGAGCCAGCTAGGGGAGATGCTTGGCTAGATTTGCTGTTCGTAAACAGAGAAGGACTGGTGGGTGATGTGATGGTTGGAGGCCATCCTGGGCAAACCAATCACGAAATTATTGAATTTTCAATCCTTGGAGAAGTCAGGAAGAAGGCCAGCAAAACCTCCACCTCAGACTTCCGGAGGGCTGACTTCGGCCTGTTTAGGATGCTGGTTGGCAGAATTCCTTGGGAAACATTACTGAAAGACAAAGGGTCCAGGAAGGTTGGATACTCCTCAAGAATTAAATCCTTATGGCGCAGGAGCAGCCGGTCCACATGTGCCAACAATCAAACTGATGGGGAAGAAACCAGCCTGGCTAAACAGGGACATATTGCTGGAACTCAGGAGAAAAGAGAGAATTTATCACCTGTGGAAGAAGGGACTGTCACCCCATGAAAAGTACAAGGATGTTGTTAGGTTATGTAGAAAGTAAGTTAGAAAGGCGAAGGCACAGATGGAACTAAATCTGGCCACTGCCAGAAAAGATAATAAAAAGTACTTTTTCAAATATATTAGCAATAAAAGGAGGGCCAAGGAGAATCTCCATCTTCTAGGATGGAGGGATACTAGGGGAAACCTAGTGACTGAGGATGAGGAAAAGGCCGAGGTACTTCATGCTGCCTTTGCCTCAGTCTAACAGTCACGCCAGCCATCCTCAGGGTACACAGTTCCCCAAGTTGGATGGCAGATGGGGAGCTGATTGAAGTCCCCATAATTCACGAACAAATTGTTAGAGATTTCCTGCTCCACTTAGATGTACACAAGTCTATGGGGCCAGATGAGTTACACCCAAGAGTGCTGAAGGAGCTGGCAGAGGAGCTTGCTAAGCCATTCTCCATCATCTATCAGCAGTCCTGGTCTAGTGGGCAGGTCCCAGAGGATGGGAGGTTGGCCAACATGACGCCTCTCGACAAAAAGGGCAGGAAGGAAGACCCTGGGAACTACAGGCCTGACAGCCTGACCTCAGTGCCAGGGAGGGTCATGGAGCAGATGATTCTGAGGGAGATCATAAAGCACATGCAGGAAAATGGAGGGATCAGGCCCAATCAGCATGGGTTCATGAAGGGCAGGTCCTGCTTGACCAACCTGATCTCCTTCTCCGATAAGGTGACCTGCCTGGTTGATGAGGGAAAGGCTGTGGACACTGTCTATTTGGACTTAAGTAAAGCGTTTGACATTGTCTCCCACAGCATTTTCCTGGGGAAATTGGCTGCTTGTGGCCTGGATAGGAGGATTCAGGCCTATCACACTTCATCAAAAGAAGCGTGACCAGCAGGTCAAAGGAGGTGATCCTGCCCCTCTACTCTGCTCTCGTGAGACCTCACTTGGAGTACTGCGTACAGTTCTGGCGTCCTCAACATAAAAAGGACATGGAGCTGTTGGAGCAAGTCCAGAGGAGGGCCACGAGGATGATAAGAGGGCTGGAGCACCTCCTGTATGAAGACAGGCTGAGAGAGTTGGGGCTGTTCAGCCTGGAGAAGAGAAGGCTGCGTGGAGACCTCATAGCAGCCTTCCAGTATCTGAATGTCTATAAGGATGCTGGGGAGGGACTCTTCCTTAGGGACTGTAGTGGTAGGACAAGGGGCAATGGCTTCAAACTTAAACAGGGGAAGTTTAGATTAGATATAAGGAAGAAGTTCTTTACAGTGAGGGTGGTGAAGCACTGGAATGGGTTGCCCAGGGAGGCTGCGGATGCTCCATCCCTGGCGGTGTTCAAGGCCAGGCTGGACAGAGCCTTGGGTGACCTGGTTTAGGGCGAGGTGTCCCAGCCCATGGCAGGGGGGTTGGAACTAGATGATTTTAAGGTCCTTTCCAACCCTTAGTATTCTATGATTCTATGATTCGTCACTGGGTTGGAAACATCGGCTGGATGGCCGAGCCCAGGAGTGGTGGTAAATGGTATCACATCTAGTTGGCAACTGGTCACTAGTGGTGTCCCTCAGGGCTCAGTGTTAGAGCCAGTGTTGTTTAATAACTTCACTGATGATCTGGATGAGGGAATTGAGCGCACCCTCAGTAAATCTGCAGGCAACACCATGTAAGGCAGAAGTGTTGATCTGCTAGAGGATAGGAAGACTCTGCAGACGGATATGGACAGGCTGGATCCATGGGCTGTGGCCAGCGGTGTGAGGTTCAACTAGGCAAAGTGCTGGGTCCTGCATTTGGGCCACGACAACCCAATGCAACGCTCCAGGCTTGGGAAAGCGTGGCCGGAAAGCTGCTCATGGAAACGGACCTGGAGGTGCTGATTGACGGAGCTGAACATGAGCCACCTTGTGCCAAGGCAGCCAAGAAGGCCAATGGCATCCTAGCCTGCGTCAGCAATAGTGTGGCCAGCAGGGCCAGGGCAGTGATCATCCCCCTGTACTGGGCACTGGTGAGGCCACACCTCAAATCCTGTGTTCAGTTCTGGGCCCCTCACTAGAAGAAAGACATTGAGGTGCTGGAGCAGGTCCAGAGAAGGGCAATGGAGCTGGAGAAGGATCTGGAGCACAAGTCTGATGAGGAACAGCTGAGGGACCTGGGGTTGTTTAGTCTGGAGAAGAGAAGACTCAGGGGGGACCTTCTCACTCTCTACAACTACCTAAAAGGAGGTTGTAGTGAGGTGGGGGTTGGTCTCTTCTCCCAAGTAACAAGCGATAGAACAAGAGGTAATGGCCTCAAGCTGTGCCAGAGGAGGTTTAGATCGCATATTAGGAAAAATTTCTTGTCAGAGAGGGTGATCAGGCATTGGAACTGCCTGCCCAGGGCAGTGAAGGCATCATTGTCCCTGGAAGTGTTCCAAAATGCTCGAGGTGAGCAGAGGGGCGGGCGCTCCCTCGCCAGAAGGCCAATGGGGATGCCGCTTTCTTAGCGGCGGCGTTAGTGAGGGGAGGTGGTGGGAGGGGGCTGGAGGAGGGGCAGCAGTTTAGGAACAGGAGGGAATGGCTGTCATCAATGAAGTCATGTTTATAATCTAGTCCCTCAGTGATACACTTTAGTGGTGGTCTTGGCAGTCCTGTGCTAAAAGTTGGACTTCATGATTTTCAAGGTCTTCTCCAACTTATGATTCTACATAACATGTGTGGTAGTTTAATTTTTTTTAAATGACTACAACTGGTGTTCAAAAAAACCCTTCAGTCTGGCGGGCCCATTACTTCAATGAAGTACTTACTCCTTTGTTACATGAACAGGTATAGCTTCTCCTAACAACACGGGAGCTCTGCAGCACTTGGCTGCAAATGAGGTAAATGATTTACAGCGTAAAAAAAATACAAGGAAGGAAAAATACAGGACTAGCATGCGGAGCTGAAAAGCGTACTTCCAAACCAACCGTTAAAAAAGCTAAAAAGGACGAAAGAAAATAAGTCAAAACCAACCTAAGTGCACTATTTACCTTCCTACCCCTAAGAAAAAGGAGATCCACCTCCGCTCTTCACACAGCCTCATTACATCTGGCGACTACTCCAGCAGCCGCCTCCGGACCTGCGCCAAGCGCAGCCGGGTGCTCTGCGAGGGTTTGTGGTAAACAACCGCCCGCCAGCCCCAACGGTGCCCCCTAGCCAGCGGCCGCTGGGACCGGAGCCCGCCTGACTGACTGACAGGCGGCTGCAGCTGGAATGTTCTCAGCAGCCCCCCCTCGTCCACAACAGCACTACCCGCCACCGGAAACTGGGGACAGGGTGCTAACTAAGTTTCGGGACTAAAGACAACGCCCTGCCATGCTCGCCTCCCTCCCCCTTTTTTCTTTTAAGGCAGGGATTACCCACCCCACTTCGGCCAGTCGCCAGGTACCGGAGCCCCCAGCGCCCGCCAGGCTGCTGGCTCCCCGCCTCCCCCAGCGGCGTGGGCTCGCCCCGACAGCCTGGGGCAGTGGCACAGCGGGGCTCCAGCACCTCCTTTACCTCTCCACAAACTACTCCCGCAGGTACCCCCGCCGCCTCCTCCTAACAGAGGATACTCCCGCCGCTCCTTCCCTTCAGCACACGCGGGCTGGGGAGAGGTGAAGGGGCGTGGACGAAGCCCGAGCGGCAGCGCAGACTGCCTCGCCGCTGCACGACAAGCACAGGAGGACGACCCTCGACGTTCGCGCACACACACCCGCCGCCACAACGCTCCCCACCCGTCACACTCCTGCACACCTCCTCTTCCCCCGCCCAAACCTCTCGGTTGAGTGACAGCTGGCCAACGCCAATAGAGCCGCTCTTTCTGCGCAGAGGGGCGGGCGCTCCCTCGCCAGAGGGCCAATGGGGATGCCGCTTTCTTAGCGGCGGCGTTAGTGAGGGGAGGTGGTGGGAGGGGGCCGGAGGAGGGGCAGCAGTTTAGGAAGAGGAGGGAATGGCTGTCATCAATGAAGTCATGTTCATAATCTAGTCCCTCGCTCCGGTTCCGCACTCGGGTGACTCACCGAGGGGGAGAGGAGCGACATCCAGCACGGCGCTCCTCGCGGGCGGAAGGTAAATACAGCTTGCAACTCGGTCCGCCCCCCGCCCCGCTCCCTGTCCCTGGCACGGCGGTGCCTGCGCCGTGCTTTATTGTCAGCGAGAACGCCGGCAGCGCCGTGCCCACCTTCTCTCTTCTTCCCCAAGCACAGCCTCGGTGGACCCCGGGCGCTGTCGTGCCACCTGCTTCCTCTCCCCACCTTCCCCGGCGCCCGGCCCTCCCGAATATTTATATCCCCCAGTGGGTGGAGAGAAGAAAGTTTTGATCCGGTATTTCTGGAATAATCACGATGCAAATCCCCCGGGCGGGAAGGTGTGAGGGGAAAAAACCCAGCGGCATCGCTGGTGGCTGACTTGTGAGTCAGCGGCACCGCGTAAGGGACGGGGGAGCGGCGGGGCACCCTGCCCGCCCGTCGGAGCCGCCGTGTGCGGCGGCTGGCTGGCATTTGTCAACCGCGCGGCCGGCGGGCTCGCACGGCAACAGCAGCCAGCTCTTGGCACCCCAGGGTCTTGCGGCCAAGCGAGCGCGTCACGGGCTCCGGGCGACGCGACCGGGAGGGAAATGGATCCGGGAAGCGACAGCCCCCCCCATACACTCCGTGGCCGGGGCAGCTCGGCGGGCCGGGGGTGGCCTCGTCTGCTGCCCCGCCGGGTGTGGGCCTCCCGGTGGGCTGCTTTTCGGTGGCTGCCGCGGGTCGCGGGGTGAAGTTCACGGTGTGTGGCGGCGGGAGCGTGTGTGGCGGTGGAGCTTTTTCTCTTCCTTGGCACACGCTCGCGCAGACCTGGCCGAGGAAGGGGAAGTCGGGAGGCGCGAGGAGGGGGAAAGATGGTGCATGGGGGAGCGGTCCTGCCTGCGAGAGTAGCGGCGTTCCCCGGCAGATCCGGGAGGCCATGATCCGGATAATCTCCGTGCCTGCCTGTCACACGCACTACACACACTGGAGAGGGGGGAGGAGGTGGGGGCTGGGATTTCGCCCGACAGGCTGCGGCTCCTGTTGCTTAATACAGTCTCGGTTTTTAACTGGGCAGTCGCTCCAGCTGTAAAGGTGTCGCGATTTACTTCCCAAAAGAGCTTGTGTCTTCCCCCCCCAGCTCTTTTTCCCAGCAGAATTCATGCCGCCCCCCCCAACACTCCCGCCACCTTGCAGCAGTCGGCGAAGCGGAGTAGCACAAAACATGCGCTTGCAATTTTGTATTTGCCTTCCAAGCAAAAAGCATTTTATTTCCGGTATGCGCGGATATTTATTCTTCCCCCCCCCGCTCGGGTCTAGCGGGAGCGGGGATGCGCGCACACGCGGATGCTCAGGTAGACGCGGCTCGTCTGCCCCGTCGAGAGAAGGGGGCGGCGGCGGTCGGCACCTGGAAAAGTTCTCGCCCCTGCAGGAGGCGGGGGAAGGCAGCGGGTCGTTGCCGCAGCTAGCGCCCGGGCGGGGCAGGAAGCAGCGGAGCCAGTCCCCGGGCCGCTGTGGGGAGAGGAGGCGGTGGCAAGCGCCGGTGGTGGCGGGGGTGGCCTTTCCCGTCCCTCTGCCTGTGCGAACGGCGGCGGATAAGGAAGTCACCGCCGGCACACATAGGCGCACAGACACGTTCGGTCGGCGTGACATGGTGGCGGAGGGAAGGAGCAGCGGGGGGACGGGCCCGGCCCAGCCCTGAGGCATGCCCTGGCTGCTCGCCCGCCTGCCGCCGCTGAGGATCTCCCAGCACCCCGCCGTGGAGGTACGGGGCCTTGCGCGGCCCGCCGCCGGGAGCGGCGCAGCCGTTCCTTCGCGGAGGGGAGGTGGAAAGAGGCAGCGGGGCTGGATGTCCAGGCAGGGACGGCTTAGAGGCTGTCGGCGGGGCGAAAACTTCGCAGAAAGCCGGAGGGGAAGAATTGGGCCCTATTGGGTGTGCGCGCTTGCCCGGCGCCTCTGCGGTGGAGGCGGGGGGTGTGGGGCGGCGGGCGGCCCGGCGCCGAGGCCTGCGCGCTGCCCGGCAGGGCCGGAACACCCGCGCGGCGCCGCCGAGGCAGAGCGGTACCGCTGGGGAGCGGGCGGCCCGTGGCCCCCCTTCGCTCGTGCGCCTTTCCGTGCGCGCGGCCCGGCACAGTGCCGCGACTCCCCCCCACCCGCCCCCTCTTCCCCCGGCGGCGTTTCATTGTGTCCATGGTGCGGGGAGAAATGGAGTTGTTTATTTTGTCTCCTCCCCCTCGCCCCGCGAATTTATGATGGTGGAACAACAAACTGCACACGGCTGGAAAAGTTAGAGCTCTTAGAAACTCGAAGTTACAGTTGACTGATTGTTAACGGATTGTGTTGTGAGTTTTTTGGTGGGTGTTTTTTTCCCCCTTTCCCTCCCTTCTCATCCCCCCTCGCCCTTAAGAGTGCGTAAAGAGAGTGGTTAAGTGGTTAAGTGTCAGCATGACTACATCGCACCGAAGCTGACATTCCGAAGTTGGCATCTGCTGCTTATGTTTGATATTCAGACTTCCCAAGATTTAGGTTAACGCGTTTCTTTTAAGGTGTCTTTTGATGAATGTTTTAGATAGGTAAGTAAATAACCAACTGAAGAATTGAAGTTGTCAAGATTATTTTTCTTACCACTTTAAGTATTCTGCATGCTTTCTGTAAAAAAAAAAAAAAAAAAAAAAAAAAAAAGAAAAAGAAAAAGTAAAAATTTATGTGGGATCCATGACATGGCATTGTTCCACTTGCATTCTTTTCTGTTTTGCTTTAGATTTCTCCAGTGTTACTCGGTTTTAACCGCAGCCCCTAAGACTGAGAAAATAAACACTGTGCCAGATTTTAATTCCTTTAGTAGTATACCAGTTACATGTTCGGGGTGGGGCACTATCTTCTGTGTAAGTTAGTATTGTTGTGCAAATAAAGGCACACTTTCTCTTTGGGAACCTAATTGCTCTGTTGCTGTCTTTGACTTTGTTTGTATTGTCCTTTTATTATTCTAAGGGAAAAAGTGAACCAGAAGGATAGGATTGGAGGCAGACTTTCATGTCCACATATATCAGTAATAGAAAGCAGAAAGACTATATGCATAATGAGCATTTAAAAGTAAATCTAAAGTGTATGATACAGCATATGCGGACTTGACAAAGGTGAGGGTAGAGCTTCATTAAATACAGTATTTCTCTCATGAGTTATGTCTCGGCTTTAGGACTGCTATTTCTGTGGTGTTTCATAGAACATGTGCCAGAAGAGTGTGTTCAAAGCAGTCTTAGATCTTCTCTTTTGTTCATTTCTGAAGCGGCCTGTGATCATTTCTTGTCAAGTTTGAAAAATGCTTTCACAAACACCTGAGGCTTGAAAATTGACAAGAGAAAATGTGCTCCAGCTAGCATTCTTATATTAAATATATTCTTGACAAAGGTCTGTATTAATATCAGAAGATATATTTTCTCGATTTTTGTTGGACTTTTGAAGTTAAGGTCAGAATGTGCACAGTAGCGACTCTGAAAAATGTGTGGATTTTTACCTCCAATTTTCATGGACCTCATCAGTAATATTGCTGTGAACTGATGATCCTTTTCAGAAGGAGGTTTTCATTCTTTGTATGACCGAGAACATTTTTGCAAATTATTTGTTAAAATACCCATTATATTTTTTTTTAATGTTTTCTGCTGCGGTTGAAATTCCGTACGTATAAAGAGCGTTTCCCAGACCTCCACCTCTTTTGAACTTTGTCTGTTTAGTTTTTTATTTGTTTGATCCTCTACTGGAGTATAAACGCAGTGTTATGACATGAAGATCACTTGTTGTGAAAATGGCAGCAATGTTATGACAGAAAGATCACTTGTTGTGAAAATGGCAGCAGAGAAAAGCTTATGCCTTATTTGCAAGATAAAATAAGGAAGGATGAATAAGAGAAAGTGGTAAGGCTTTCTTAAAAAAGAGCCTTGATAGTTTGCAAATGTAGCAGACTAAACAGACTAATTCTGAGAATTGTTTTATTTGTTTCTGACACATGTAAAGTCATCAGTTCTTAGGCATGAACATTTTCCTGTTTGTCTCCGCTTGGTAGAGAGTATTTCCCATGTATCACTGCAGGGTTTGAGCAGCCAGGTGGATCATTTAGGGCTGGGACCTTTGGAAAAATACTGAAAATAAGTTTGTTGTTACAGAAATGATACGTTTTTAAAGCTTTCGCTAGTATTTTACCATAGGTAACTTGTATTTAAAACAGTCTTCTCCCTTTTTTCTCCCCTTCTTTCCCATTTAAGTAGAGACAAGGCCTGGCAGTAATAATACGGCGAATTCTTTTCCTCCTGCCTATGTCTCATTTGTCTTTTGTTTTTCAGAATCTAATGTGAAGATTCTGTTCAATAACTGTGATTCACACCAGTTGTAAAGGTCATGGTATGGAAACTTAACCAATTTCTGTAACCAGTCAGTGTTGTCACGAGTCAGTTTTCTGTGTCTGAAATGCGCAGTGGAATCTACATGTATAGCAAACATGGACTTGATCTTGGGCACTGTCTGCAATTAAACTTCTGACTGCAGCTGTCTGCCCTCCTCTTTTCCTGAAGGCTATTGCCTTCTGCAGTAAAGCCACCAGAAAGGATCATAGGTCTGTGCTATAGTCTCTTCATCAAAAAGTCTGGTCGCATAGCTTAGCCTAACTTTGAGAACTGTGAGTTGTGGTGACGCCTTTTGGCTATCTGTAGTACATTCAACTCTCAGCTGTTAGCCAGTCATTTCTTGTTGCTGATTACAGTTTTTCATAACAGGGTAGGCTGTAAGTTAGAGCAGTTGAGAAATTGCTTTATGAAAAACTGAAACAGCTACACAGTAGAAATAAGAATTTCTGCAAGAATATTTGTAAAGGGTTGAAGGTGGGGAGTATTAGGGCTGTCATCCTGTAGTAAACTGTCTCTGCATGTGAAAAGGAGCCTTATGCTACATGACTTCACACTGAGGTTTCTGGAGTAAGCACACCACTCATTTTGCTATTTCTGCTGACGTGCATGCAGGCAGTCTTTGGAAGACAGCTAGACAAGCAGCTAAAGTGGTGTCCAGGGGTTTTTGTCTCTGGCCTAAGTGTCTGGATAAGCAATTAAGGTGCAGCGTTTCTGATTCTGTGGTTTGTAGTTTAAACTGCAAATTCCCTTCAGGTTTTGAAGTTACAGTGAAGTTACACACATGAGTATGCAAAGGCAGAATCTCTCAGTGTGTTTGGCTTCTCTTATGTGAACTGAGTAACTCTGGTTTATGTTAGTTCAAGATCGTACTCTTCTTACTGATTTTTTTGTTGTTTCATGTAAACCTGTTTATTGATTGAATCATTGATGAAATGACAATAGTTAAATCCTGATAAATGTTAATGCAGAGTGTTCTTTGGAGTTGTACAATACGAAACGCTGATTTGCTTCTAAGTGTTGTAAGTTATTTGTTTTAATTATGATGAGCTACTGTCATACTGTCATTATTAATTGCTTCTTAAACTTTAAACATCTTAATTTGATGTTGGTTAGCAGATCAAGAAAATACTACTGAGAAAATCACTGACAGTATTTTTTTCATGTTTTCTGTGGTAGTATAATAAAGATAACTCCTTTGGCCTGTAGTGTATCACAGTTTCGCAGTACAGCTTACACCTGTAAATCATGACTTTAGCTGGAGATGTGTGGGGAGAAGTAGGCTCTAACTATTTTTCTGTAAAGGCAAAGTTTCAGTCTGCTTTGCAGGGTGCATGTGGCTATTGCGTGGGTCCACACTTCCTTTCCATCAGATCTAAGTGGTGCAGTTTACTTACTTTCCACTACCTATCCAAGGCAGGGGATCTGGCTGAAACATCCTGGCTGAAGTTCGATTTAGGTTAACTTAGTCATAGAAAGGCAGAAGTTATATTGCATGGTAAAAGGAAACAGCCAGAAGAATTATAAATACTTCTTGCTCCATCTGTTCTTAGACTTAATGTGTGCCCTGTGTCAAAATAGTCTATAATCTCTGGATCTTTTTGGGTGACCAGCTGGTCTTGAATTCCAAGGTAATGCAGGTGGTTTGTTACCTGGTGTGTTTTAGTTTTGGATCTACTAATGTTGCACACTTTTTTCATGTGAAGGAAATCTGTGCCTTTGTTACCTTTGGGTTTGTAGCAGGTTTATACCAAGATATATATCATGTCCTGTGCATCCTGAAACATTGAGCTGATGGAGACCCTATTGTACAGTGAATTAGCTACTTCTACAAAACCTTCTAGGTGCATGTAAAGTGATAGTGCAGAAGCATTTATGCTTAGGGATTATGATTACAAGGAATCCCTCAGATTCCTTGTAATGTAGACATTCACTGTCCTAAACTGTTTGATCTAGAAATAGTTGAGCGGAGTCACTCTCTTCAGCTTCAGCTCTTGGGTTTGTGGCTCTTCTTGTATATGCATCTGCCTAAAGTTACCTTGACAATGATAGATTATTTTTTTTTCCTCTCTGTCTCAATTCTGGTGTGTCCAGCAGAGGTGGAGAAATTCTCTGAGACCATAGAAAGAACTGCATGATTCACCACAACTAATTCAATCCCCACTAGTTCCATGTGGGGCTGTTTACAAAAGAGATTGGTGATGTTGGTGTAAATAAACCTAAGAAGCGATTGCCGTTCAAGAAGAGATATATCTTATTTGAAGTCATGTGCATAGTACTACTCCCATGAGGGTTTTGAGGAAATTTTAAGATTGGACACTTGAGAAACAATTAGATGGAATGTAATGCATTTGAGAATCGGGGCCAGCAGCCTTATCATCTTTATCAGTTGGGACATCAGATGGAAATTTCTGTTTATTTATTTATTTTTATTTTAAGTCTTCATAATCTGTTAAAAGAATTTACTTTTGTTTTTTTCCTTCCCCTTCCTCCATCACCTTCCTCTTGTAATTCAGACAGGCACTACTCATTAAAAAGCAGCCCAAACAAATGGGTCAAGACTGGCGTTGGCAAGGAGTTGGCTTCATTTCGCTTATTTCATTACAGGCACCAGAATTTACCCAAACTAACACCATTGTTATCTGGATTGAGCCTGGCCACAGTTGTACCTGTTGTCTCTGTAGTTTTTTGCTTTGATTTTAGTGAGACTTTCATAAGGGCCTAGAGGAATTAGATATCTAGCTCTTACTGAATTTTGATGAGAATGGAGTGCGTAATTTTTGTGGGTGTTTTTGTGCAATCTCAGTCTGAGTAAATATAAACTAAGTTATTTTGGAAATGTGTTACATCATAGGCATTTTAGCAGTTCTGTTCTATGAACTCATCCTTAGTTGAGAGAGCCATGTATAATGGCCGTGTATAATTCTGGTGTACGGCAGTACCTGGTTTTTGTTAAATTTTGTGGACTATTTTGCCAGAGGAAACTGCTTTGTCTCTTTATGTCCATGGGTATCTTTGGACAGGATATATTACTTGCATTCAGGCAGTATTTCCCCAAATGGTATGTTCCAGTGATACAGATCTTAAAATTACTTCCTCCCCTCACCCCCCAAAGTATGTTCTTTGGTATACAAAATTCTCAAAATACAAATCTGACAATTCAAAATTCTGTAGGATTGGGTGAGTTTATCTTCTCTTAAATAAAGACAATGAAGGGACTTGATCTGGTGTAAGGGGTGCAACATTTCTCTCTTTGTAATTACTGTTTTTCAAAGATTGGGTGCTTGCTAGCCCATTTAAAAGAATTTCAAATTTTCCAAATTTGATGTATAAGACGTAATGTATGTGTAAGTGGCAGTAATTAGTGGAGCTGAGACTGGAGCCAGTTAATTTTTATGAGAAAGGCAAGTTGAATTCAAAAGCAGTGAATAGAGGGGGAGGTTTTGATACCAATTTTAATGCATAGGTGTAGGTAGAAGTCTTTTGTGAAATAGGATATTTTGGGATACAGTATGCTCATAGTAGTTTTGTAATTGATTGTGTTGTGGTTCTGTATAAATCCTTCTGGACAGTGGTGGTGGTGCTAGGTCCTGCCTTGTTAAATGGCCTGAATTTGGCTAATAATGTGCAGAGAGAGTCAGCTCGTGAGAATGTTAGTCTTATCTTTTGCAATGTGATGATCGACTTGTATGGAAGCTCTTTGTGTGGAAATGCCTGTTGTACTTCATACAGCCAAACTGTGTGCTTCTGATAGGAAGCTGTGGCATAGTACATGCAGTTGTGAACATTTGGTAACTTGATTCCTTTGGTGGTAATGTCATGGGATTATAGGGGACCAATTAGTGACTAGACTGTTGTTTTAAATAGGGAAGTTTCATAGGCATCTCCCCGTTTTACCTTGTAATGAAATAGGATCCCAAGGCAGCTTATTTCAGGTGAAGATATTTTAGTTTAAATGAGTTAAGCATTGTTCTAATTTGTTGCCTGTAATCAGACGACACTAGTAGCTATTAGAATATAACAAAAGGGAATTTATAAGCAAAAGCTATTAAGATGGTTTTAATCCTGACAGAACGATTAGGTAATTGGGGGTAAATAAGTGAAAATGGTCTTGATGTAGTAGCATTTTGTCTTCTGTTTGAGTTCTGATAAGTAAAGACTCTTGCTCATAAAAGAAGAAAGATGATCAGTTCTGTAAGCTTTGAATTCCCTGATTGCTAGCGGTAAGCACCAACCAATTTTTTTTCTTACGTCTTGCAGATTGGCCTCCTTTTTGTTTTGTTTGGAACCTCGGGAGGATACTTAAGTTTTTTTTGAGTGTCTGTTTCTTAATTTGACTATAAGCCAGGGTGTTTGCAGTGTTACAGTGTGGCTTTATAGAAGCAGCGTCATAACAGGGTTACACCACTTGCGTTAGAAAGTAATTGCTGCTTACTGTGGGTAGTGATAATTTCAGATATGGAAGGTGGAACACTATTGTGATAAATTCTGTAAGGAGAAAGGCTAGGACAGAGAGTCATCTTAGGTCTTGTAATGTACCACTTCATTGTAATTACCTTGTAATGTACCAAATTAGAATGATTTTTAATAAGACACATTTTTCATTGTATTGGCTTTATTACTGTGGAACATGTAACCATGGACAGGTAGGTTTACTATAAAACTACACCCAAAGTAAATAAAGGGAACAGGGTAAGCCCATCTGATGGTCAGCTACTGTTGAAAGTGGTGATTCCACTTGCTTCCTTGTGTTGACACTGGGAATCATCTGTCCTTTCAGAAAGTTGGGTAACTTTTTGTTGTTGTTTGTTTGTTGGGGTTTTTTTTGAGGGGAGGTGGGTGGGTTGTGGTTTTTCTGTTTGCTTGTTTGTTTGTTTTAATATATGGTATTTTTTCTCTTAAATAATGAAAATGGTGCTCTTGGGAGTGAGGAATATCAAGAAATATGACTGATCTCGTTGGCAGCAACTGACAATTTTGTAAAAAGTATGATAGCTGCATCACTGTGTTACAGTACTCTGACATGAGTAAACAGAAAGTTCTCAATATTAGAAAACTGGGAAATATTTCAAGCGTGTAGCCCACATCAATTTGTTCTTCTA
The DNA here is from genome assembly GCF_004027225.2 of Strigops habroptila. Classification (NCBI taxonomy): domain Eukaryota; kingdom Metazoa; phylum Chordata; class Aves; order Psittaciformes; family Psittacidae; genus Strigops; species Strigops habroptila. The sequence continues at coordinate 73,619,978 of NC_044302.2, read as the reverse complement.
ATAACATAGAAATAAAAATACAGGAATAGAAAGTTTTCCAGCCTAGGTAAAAGCCTGTCATTTGTTCTCAGGGCACTTAGTGTTCTGTAAGCCCCTTGAGCTGCACTGTTCTGGTTTGTGACATTGGCAGAAACCCTCAAATGAGTTACAACTCTTCAGTCCAAAGTAATTGTCTTTTCTGTTGTCCATTTGATATTATGATTGCATAGGAGGTAACCAGAGGGGTCTTACATTAGTATCTAACTTTTAAAAAAAGTCAGAAAATAGTCTTAATAGCCCTTTTCGTACTAGTTTTGATGCATTACAATGTATTTTAAAGGTATGAATTTCAGTGCAGTCACACCTGTTTAGAGGGGAATTTTTGAACACGTTACAGAGGTGCCCAGCTGTCTTACCTGCATTAAGTAGTACTGTGACTGCACATAACACATCTGATGATAGAAAGTCACTTGAACTACCATGGTCTCTGGCAGGTATTTCTAATAGCGTACCGGTTGTTCTGTTCCGTGAATTACATACAGATATCCAGAAACTGACTGAATTAGGATCCTTCCTAATCCTTATCCTTATAGTGAGCTTTTAGAGTGGTGGTTGAACTAATGTGCAACATGAGGATCATTTAAGCATTTTCTGCTGATGAGAGCATGTATGTGTGTGTCTGTGTGTGTAATGACTGCCAGTATATTTTGCTATGTTTTTTTTGATGCCCCTAATGTCACATAGAAATCCTGGTTTTGTTTTTGTTTTGTTTTTGTTATTAGAGCTGTTCTGCTAATTGAAAAAGAGACAGAAAATAGATGTCCACACCTACAGACCCTGGCGCCATGCCTCATCCTGGTCCTTCCCCTGGACCGGGACCTTCACCTGGACCTATTCTAGGACCTAGCCCAGGACCAGGGCCATCTCCTGGCTCAGTTCACAGCATGATGGGGCCAAGTCCTGGTCCACCCAGTGTCCCGCATCCAATGCCAACAATGGGGCCTACTGATTATCCACAGGAAGGCATGCACCAAATGCATAAGGTAATAGTTTATTATTATAAGTGACCTTTTCTTCCTCGAGTTCTCTCTGCTGATTAAAAAAACTACTTATACTACATTTAGACGTGTGTAACTGCTATTACACATTGTGTGTTATCTGCAAAACTGCAGCTGCACTCTTACTTCTTTTATTAAAGATGATGCATTTATCAGATTAAATATAGTTTCCTTTTTCCTAGTAGACTACTTCGAACTATAGACTTAGTTGTTTGCAAATCTTCATTTGTAAACTGTACTACTCGGTAAGATAGACATTTCTAGGGGGAAAAAGAATTGAATTATTATATTAAATCCTTATGATAGACCATTCTAACAATTTTTATTTTTTTTTCCTTCTTGTCTGTTTGGATGTATCTTGTGTTTTTCAGGGGTCATGTTTAGTTTTGCATGAAATTTTTCTCTTTTTTTTTTTCTAATTAGTAATTTTAGCTCCTAAAGAGCTTGTGCTTCAAACTTTGTTTACTCTTCCATGTTCATGAAAAACCTGGTTTCCAAGTTATTTTATAAAGGTTCCATCTTACTGAGGAGTTTAAAACTGCATAGTGGAGAACATGTGGATAAGTGGACATCAGTGGTTCTTGCTATACACTTAAAATTACATATGTGCTTAGACTATCATTAATATTTTTTGCTTTGAGGAAATATTTCCTTGTGTGGAATTTTCTTTGTGAGAACAGTCTCTTTATGTATTGTCATTTTTATTTGGTTTAGATTTAGAGCTTAGGATAATTTCAATTTCACTGATGTTCTACTCTCAGGAATATGCAGTAACAGCTTACAGGGCCAAGATACTGAAAACATTTTGATAGCTGTTGTTGATTCCACTTGGAATTGCTGTATGCATATAGGAAAAAAATTAGATTTACAATAAAAAATTGGTTTTAAAGTAATATAAACATATTTTAATTTTCCTCATAAGTTGACAACTTCTTGACATTGCCATTCACATATGGATCAGTTTAATTCATTAAAACAGTTAAAAAAGTTGCAATTGGCATTTCTTTGTTTGTGGGGTCAGTTGCCACCCAATCTTCCAATACTCTGGTGAATGCCCTAAAGTTCATAGGCAGCCAAGGATTTTACATTCTTCAGTTCTCTCGTTTCTTTATATTTTTAAAAGCTGCTGTACCTGCAGAAGAAGAGAGTGGCACCAGGAGCTTTAGAACGGTTGAATGCTCCATACCTTACATTTTTAACTCCTGTATTGTCTCACTTTGTGTGTTCTTCAGACACTTAATGCTACATTAGCATTAGAAACAAACCAAGGAATATAATCCCACGAAGTTCTTTCAGAGACTTCAGAAGTATCTCAGAAGTTCTGTAAGCCAGAGTAGAAACTCTCCCATTGAGGTGGCACTGAAATGTTTTAGAAAATGCACCATGAATATGAAGAGTCTGGATAGCTAATTCAAACATGACCAGTCAGTATAGTTATAGTAAAATTACGTTCCCTTTTCTGTACCTTGATTCTGATAATGGAACAAGTCTGTAATTTCGCAAGTCTTTATTTTAGTAGCAGCAGCCTTTTGTCCTTTAGGTTGCCACTTCACGAGTTCCAGCATGCCTTTATGTGTGTGTGACTAAGCTAGAAAATGTGTGTGCTGAACTGATCCAGATGGGAAAAAAAAAGTAAAAAAATGCATGGTTAATTTTTCAGTCTAGATCAGTTTTCTAGTCTGTTTTCCTGTGTAACCCCGGAAACAGTCTACTGTGACAACTGAGGGAAGGGTCTCTTTAAGAAATGCTGTGGGAGGTTGCTTCTAGACTGTTTTGCAAATATTACTTGAGTGTTGTTCCATGTAATTAAAAAAACTGGTCAGCCACCTGCAGTTTGACTGGGTAAGTGTTTTTTTCCTGCTTAGTGTTGTGTAAAGCAGTTGGACTTTCAAGTCATGATGTAACATAACACTTTTTTTTTTCCCTAATGAAATGCAGTAAAAGTGAGAGATTGCACAGTGTCCCAGTTATGCAATTGCTTTTGGGGTACGCATCTTTCACATGCAGTGGGATGTGGTTCATTTAAAATTCACAAACTAAGTAGGGAAACACCTTAATTCTGTGTTAGATGTTTGACTAGCTTACAAAGAATAATACAATGCGTAAAATTAAAAAAAAACCACACAAAGTATCCAACAGTAGAGAAAACATTGATTGATGCAAATAGACATTAATAAATAATAATTGCTAAAGTATGTTTACTTAAAAACAGTTAATATAAAAATCTGAGACTGTATATTCATTTAGTAACCAGAAAACCCTTCCATGGGAAAGTCTACTCTTGATCTCTAAAACATGGTTTTGATAGAAACAGTAAATCAGCTATCTTTTATGCAAATTTTTAAAGTAATCTTTAGACGATCAAATTGCCAGGGAAATATAGTTACAAATTGTTCCAAAGTATGTCTTGGATGCAAGACAGCTACATCTGAGGGGAAGTACTTAGAAGTCTGTTGAGGGAGGGACCATGTTAAATGGACAAACTGTAACAGCCTCAGAGAGTCTTGTAAGGTGAAAATACTTGGAAGCTGGGAAGATATTAAAGGAAAGCATTGTTAAATGGTTGCCCTAATCTTACTTCTCCTTAGCATCCACGTACGAGCTCCTCTGGAGGCAGAACATTAGGGTAAGATGGTTTTAGTATGAACTGATACAGCCTTCTGTATGCTCTTGTGCACAAACTGGGTCACGTGATTTTAACTGCTTAACTCTTAGTTATGACAACAGTGTATCTACTTAATTTGCATGGTTCGCACTTGAGGAATGGGAAGAGTACTGTTAGCTCTTGGTTTATTTTCTCTTCCATTTAATTTTAACCTGATGCGTAATCACTTCGTTTCTCAATTTGTAATAGGGTGTTCTGTAAATTATTACTGGCTGTGGAAAAATTACCACGATGTCATGGGCAAAATTACTGGTTTTGGTGAGTTAGAGAAAAACTGTGTGATAGAAAGAAATTGTCTTCCTACAAAAATGGTATTTTTTACTAAATATATTATTTGTTTACTCAGCTGTTCCATTAAAACAGAAGGCAAATGGTTTCAGATTTCAAATATTGTTGGTTAACATATCTGTGCACATTAGACATTCTGGGAACCTTAAAATTCTGTCATGGTCCTGGAAGTAACACCTTTTTATTCAGCAGCAGGTTCCCTGTATTATTTTTGTTGTATGTGTTTACCTTAGTGAAAAAAGAAAGAAAGTAATGTTGTCAACCTAGGAAAATCAGTGGAGACCTCATGTGAAATGGTGTTTTGGTGATTTAAAGGAGAATAACAGAATTGTTGGGCAAGTCCCTTCTGCAAGAACAACCACAGTCAGTTTGGTTGTCTCCCAGTGATGCATTCAGCTATTCTGTGCAGTTACGTGACAACACACTGCTCTTTGGTCTGTGTAATTTTTGTTGCTTTAGAGGATGCATGGTCTAAACCAAATCAAATCTGATAGTCGATCTTGGTCTCTGATTTCAAGGCTGGTGCTTTGTTTGTTTCATTATTTGTTTCAAGAAGGCAAAGGAAACAGAGAAAGATACCATAATCTGACAGTTTACCTGGAAATAGGTCAAACTGTGATGCAGTGCTGCCTGTGAGAATACCTAAGTTACTGAATTCAGAGTAAAAGCAATGCAGGCAAAATGTTCCTTATGCGTTAGGCATTATATAAAGTCTGAAAGTCTGCCAAGTCTGTAGGTGTGGGCTTGCATACGGTTGAAGCTCATCCCTCGTTATGGTTTTGGTAAGCACTGTTTATATATCTGGCCTGTTTTGTGCTTGTTCCTACTTCTGTGTCCCAGTGAAAATAGTAATGTGTACTCAAAGTTGAATATGTGTCAACTTCCCGTTTCTGTCATATTAGAATAATAATAATAATAAAAAAGTACCTCAGTTTGATAGTAGTGCTTTATTGGTAGCATAGATTACATTTCACATGCCAACAATGTTGTTGTGAAAGATATCTCTAGTAATTTATACAGAACTGAACAATTTACAGAAATTGCATTGTGTCGGCGATCCTTTCTGTAATTTTTAACCTGTTACATACACTTAAAGTTATCATTAATTCTAACTACACAGTGATTCAGAGAAGTTATGAAAAATAACTGGTTTTCAGTTTTTGTAGTCCTTTGCTGAATTGTCTTTTATAGGGTTTTTCCATAGACAGTTGAGGTATTTCTGGATCAAAAATATGCTTGGAAACACAAGTCTCTTTGCATAAATTAGCAGAACTGTGATCATTAAAACTAATTTTGTCTTCAAAGAAGTTTATGCCACCTTCATCTTTTGTAGCTTTGCTACTAAAAAACAACCTGATTAATGTGTTCTACCTTTCCTAATCTGTTCCAGATAAATTTAACTTCAGTTTTTTCACAGCATAATATCTGCAAACACAGAGAAGCAAACTGCTTTCTTGATATATTTAGGCTCCCTTCCATTAGACTTGAAGCATTTTGGTTTGCTAAAGTTTTTTTTTTTGTGTGTGTATGTGTGGTTTATTTGTTGTTGTTAGTTGGTTGTTTTTTGTTTGTTTGCTTGTTTTAAAATACTTCTCTTACAAAAATCCATTCTTCTGATCAATTCCATAGAAGCGTTCATTCAATTGATGCTTTCTTGTATGTCTTTACTTTCCTGTTCCTGTTCAATTTTAAAATTTCTCTTTAAAAGACCACATATTTGTTGTTTTCCTCTTCACTGCTGCTGGTTGTTAACGCCAGCTCCTTTTTCCACCTTCTATATGCCGGTACTTCTGATGCCCTGGGTGTGCATGCTGTGTCCCATCTTAGTCCCATCAGAGATGCCTATATTCACAGATGTTGCACAGTTGCCACCCATTAGTGCAGTGATGCTTATCCCTGCAGTCACACCACAAACATGTACAGCTAGAGTCCTCTGTTCTGGAAATCAGATCCAATTTCCTGCACAGTATGTTCCTCCTTTTGGTGGCCCTAAAGACTATCCTTGACACATAACCATGTTAAAATAGGTATGCGTCTGGCTTTGCAGGTGTTTCAGTTTCTGTGGTGTTCAGGTCCTGCAGGTAGAATGTGAACTGTTTTCTTCCACATTGATTATCTTTGTAAGTAGTGGCAAAGGGAGAGGAAGGGATCTTCATGCCTCAGAAAAAAGGGCAATGGGATTTACTTGGGTAACACAGAGGAACTATTTTTGATGTGTCAGTCATCTATCTCTACATTTCTGCACTGTATCCCAAGTTCTTGCAATCACAAATAGCTTCTCTAGTAATACCAGGTGTTTTTCTGATACAAGTTGTTTTCACAAATGTTATTATACTGTCATGACAACTAAACAATTTGATGAAATATAAAAAATCCATATTAATTCTCCTTTTCTATAACTTTTCTCCTTTCAACCCATAATTTCTGATAAGAAAAAATAATAGTGAAATCCTTTAAAATGCTAATAAACACCCCTCACCCACCATGTGTTTAAAGATACTTCCAATAAAATTTGATTATTGCTATGGTAAGTGGAAAATTTGTATCAAGGGGTTATAAATTAAAATTTAGGATAATGTTTTCCTTTGTAGAAATGACAACCCGTGTTTACTTCTGCTGAAATTGATCCATGTGCAACAAATTGCTCAAAAGGAAGAAATACGACGGCATCTTTTTTCTGTGACTCAATGTAGCTTCTTGCACACTATTTTTGTTAACTGCCTGTGTTTCCAGTGGGGAGAGTTTTCTTAATTCTCTTTTTAAAAAGAATTCTCAGTAAATAGGTGTTCATTTAGATAAAACAGATTGCAAGCTCTCCATTCACAGCAGGGTTTGCAAAAACATTTAGTATGTATGCATGTGTTACAGAGAGGGACAGAGTTGCATTTTTCTGTAAAGAGAAGATAAGGAAGTGATGCCAGCTTGTCTTTCTTAATACAAAGCCTTGCAGAGCACTAAGTTAGTGAGCATAATCTCTTTCTTAGTTAAGGACCTGATGTACTTTTTGCTTTCAGGAAGAAACTTCTTAGTTTTCTTAAGACATCCTCTTTCTGATGTTACTTTTTCCCTATTTTCACTTACAGAGTTCTTCAGTTTCTATTATGTCCAGTGTCCTGTATGTCTTCAGCATGTTTTTGTGACCCCAAGCTGTCTTCTCTTCACTTTCTGAAAAAGGCACTTGGCCCTGTTTTGCATGTCAAGTACTATGGGAACTGTAGTTTTTGAGGAGTGAAATAGATGACAGGAACTGTAGGGAGCACAAGTATTTGATTAGAACTCTGTCTTCCCTCCCTTGACTGCCTGTCCCTGTTTTTGCCTGCAAAGAAGTGGTTAGCTCCTGCAGTGTCATCTTTGTTTTTGAAGAGAAAGTGTTTGGGGCATTCCAGTAGAGCAGTGACTGAAAGGGCAAAGTTTGGACTAAAAATAACTCGAGCCAAGCCACAGGCTGTACTTTCGTAAGTTGGTGTGTGTTACACTGCTTTGTAATATGAGGCCAATACGATTCATGTGTTTGTATTTGGGCAGTTTGCTTCCTTGGCTTTGCCGAACAGTTCATAAGGAGGAGAAACAAAAACCAAATCAAAAAGGCAACGGAAGGGACAAGCAGTCTAATGGTGCTCTGTGCTTCCCCAAATGTCTGATTCCAGGGGTAAACATTCCCAATACACTTATTTTGAATGACTGCCAGAAGTTGTTTGTACTCTATTTGTTTGTCTAGATTTTAAGTTAAAGTCCTTTGGATTTTTATAGTGGATTTATATACTATCTCCATATAAATGCTTATTTTGTTTTCACAGTCTATTGATGGCTTGCATGAAAAAGGAATGGTTGAAGATGTTCATTGTGGCTCCATGAAGAGTATGCGACCTCCCCACCCTGGAATGGGACCACCTCAGAGTCCAATGGACCAGCATAGCCAAGGTTTATACGTACTGTGCATGCTGTATGATTTGGGGCCCCTTTGTTTCACAAAGAATCAGTAGTTCCATGTAACAGATTTCCAATTACTTCATTTCAGCTTTCTTTGGAAAGGTTGAACTGATACCACAAGGCAAGGTGAATAGCTGAATCCCCTTGCTTTCTGGAATGCCCATCAGTCATGTAGTAGAAAAAAGCTGTGGTTCAAGTCTGTGGCTGGGGCAAGTAATTGGGCTAAGTTTATTACAGATTCCAGTTCACATCTCCAAACTCTCGCCACTTAATTCCTTCCTATCTTATGTGGCTACTGTAAATGTAAACGCATTAGAATATAATTTATTTTAATCCTATGGTGAAAGAGCAATAAGAAAGAACCTAAGCAAACCTGGAGAAACCTTCATTAATATCTGTGAGGTTTGGTCAAGAGCCAATCAAAGTTCTTTCTAATATTTTTTTATGCCAGGAAATATAAACTATTTTTACCACATTGCTGTATGCCTTCCTTGTGTCATTTAGCTTGCATCATAAGAGGACATGCATTCTATAAGCAGCTCAGTATGTTGGGCATTTAACTGGTAACACCTGCTAGTATTAATTAGTTCAGCAGATAAAGCTTTGTATATTGCATAATTTATTATATTACAGCAACACCTGAGGAATCTAGCTGAAATTAGCTTTCTGTACCTCTGTGTCACCTTTTTTCTTCTTACACAACTATCTTTTTGCAAAAAACTGGTGATGGCACTTGAAGATATTCTGACATGTGCTGGGCAAAGTCCCATCTGCTAACTTTATATTTGCTCCCCATTAGTGTACAGATGTAAGACAGAAAACCGTGTTTCTTAATAGCCTTTCAACTTGTTGGGTACTTTCAGTCTGGTTTACCATGGGATTGGAGTCTTCTGAGTTCTGTTTCTAGGATTTTTGTGGAAACCGGCAGTGTAAAGGAGAGTGAGCTTACTCATGCCCACACTCATAGGGAGAGAACAGTGTGAGTTCTTTGAGAATCCATGGAAAGATGCATGGTAAATCTTCTAATCCTGACAAAATCTTCAGTTGTGTTTGGTACAGTGTTAGAAACCAAGACTTACTAAAAGGTTCACTGCCTTGTAGATTCTTGGATGTCTGATAGTTGAGCTTATGTTGCAGTTGTGTACAATTTTTAACTGTGCATGTCAAATAGAAATTGCACCTCATTAGTTCTAGGTCTATTTTTTATATGACTTACTGTCGCGGGCCTCGAGTTGAAGTGGGTAAATCTATGCATTAATTAATCCTATGATTTTTGGATGTTTGGTGAAAGGTAGCTGAAGAAGTTCAAAACCCCAGGGAATGGATGACGCTGAATTTCTGCCATTAATTTGAAAGCGTAAGCAGAATGGTTTGAGTTGGAAGGGACCTTTAAAAGTCATCTAATCCAATGCTCCTACAATGAGCAGGGTCATCTTCAATTAGATCAGGTTGTTGCTCAGAGCCCTTTCTAGCCTGACCTTGAATATTTCCAGTGATGAGGCATCCACCACCTCCCTGGGCAACCTGTTCCAGTGTTTCACCACACCCATTGTAAAATATTTCTTTGATTATATCTAGTCTGAATCTACCCTCTTTTAGTTTAAAACCATTGCCTCTTGTCCTCTTGCTAAAGGCCCTGTTAAAATGTCTGTCTCCATCTTCTGTGTAGCCCCCTATAGGTACTGGAAGGCTGCTCTAAGGTCTCCTCAGAGCCATTTCTTCTCCAGGCTGGACAATCCCAACTGTCTCAGCCTTTCCTCCTAGGTGATGTATTCCATCCCTACGATGATCATTCTTGTGACCCGCCTCTGGACTTCCTCCAACAGGATCTTCCTGTGTTGGGGGCCCCAGAGCTGGATGCAGTACTGCAGGTGGGGTCTCATAAAAGCAGAGTAGAGGGGTAGAATCACCTCCTTCGACCTGCTGGTCGCGCTCCTTTTGACACAGTCCAGCATACGGTTGGATTTCTGGGCTGTGAGTGCACATTGCCAGCTCATGCCAGCTCATCCACCAGTACCCCAAGTCTTTCTCCACAGGGCTGCTCTCAATCCCTTCATCCCCCTGCCTGTGTTGGTTCTGGGGTTTGCCCCAACCCAGATGCAGGACCTTGCGCTTGGCCTTGTTGAACCTCATGAGGTTTTCACAGGCCCACTTAGGCTTTTCCAGGTCCCTCTGAATGGCATAAAGTCAGACTTGTCAAACAAATTTACTACTCTTTTGTGGAAATCATAAGCTAAATGGATTTATAAAGTGAAAACGGGTAAGTACAGTACTTCATGCAGTACAATATTTGTACAGTTGTCAGGAAAATGGATTCTGGCCCATGTATGGGGTTTCTCTGTGCATCATTAAACCCAGTAGTAGTAATGATAGACACAACTTTGTCCTATAGGCTTACAAAAGTTGCTTGGCTTGTTACTGAGTGACATTCAGTAACAGAAAGATAGCACTAAGTAAAATTAATGTAACCTATATTAAATATATTAAGCTAGTTAAATGACAGATTATAAAACTAAATAGAAGATAATAATCCAATTGATGATTTTTATACTTAGTCTTACAGGTTGCTGTTTTGGGTCACTGCTGTTCAGTGTACTTGTTAGTGATCTGGGAAAAAGTGTAAAACCAGTGCTGACAGAATTTGCAGGTATCACAGAGGTTTAGCAGCAAAGAGAGAAGAAGTTGGTGACAAAGGCTGATCAGGATGCTCAGTAGAGTGCACTTATTTCTGTAGCATACATTTTAGCACAGCCAACAGCACTGTATGTCTAGGAGCAAAGTATTTAATTGTGTAGGTGGTATGAGACTGTATCACACAAAGCCGAAAGGCTGAAAAGAGTTTTAGTTATTCTGGCAGACTTAAATGTGTATTGCCATATACACTGTTTGCAAACATGAGATGGAACGTACTACCTGCATATAGAAGCAGGGGCATATTAATTGAGGAGTTGTATCACATTTTCTAATGAATTAGCTGAAGGCTGTATCATACTATTGTATTCCATTCTAGTATCTACAGTTCAGAAAGATGTTGAGAAATGTTTTAAAGTAGCATCAGATGTTTGAAGATGAGACTTGAAGATGTCTTTTGTATTGAGGAAAGGCTGAGTGAACTGGAACTGTGTAGCCTGAAAAAGAGAAGGGTTGGAAATACCTCATAGGGCAGAGTGATGAAGAGAGATGCAGACTCTTTGCGGTGATTGTCAGTGACAGAAGAGGAGACAATTGGCAAAAACCGAAACATACAAAATTCCATTGAAATGTAAGAAAACATGCATTTACTGTAAACATGGCTGGACAGTACAGAAGGTTGCCCAGAGAAGTTGTCTAGTTGGTATCTATGGAGATAGTCAAAACCTGATTGGACATTACTGAGCAGCCAGGTATAGCTGACTCTATTGGAACAGGGAGTTGGGCTAGATGATCTGGAGAAGTTCCTGCCAACCTTTATGATTCTGTGAAATTGTGCCCTATTTAGAAGAGAAAGAAAAGAGTGTTTTGAACCTTAAAGACTTGTGGGTTTTGTAGTGGTTTTGGTTTTTTTTGTTTGTTTGTTTTGGTTTGGTTTTTTTATGGATTTGTTGGGGTTTTTTTGTTTGTTTTGGTTTTGGTTGGTTGTCCTGGAGAATGTTAAACTCCATTTGTTCTCTCTGAGAGAGAATTATAAGATTACTTGCTCAGCCTGCACATTGCCAGGTGGTAGGAAGGATTGTATTAGATGGTCCAGTGAATTTTGGTACCTGCAAATTTAAATTAGGTGAATTCAGACTATTAAATATCTACATCTTACTTAACGAAGAGAAATAACCTGTGGGACAAGGGCTACCCAAGTATTTGTGGTAGGATTTCTGTCACATTAAATTTAAGTCAACACTGGCTGCCTTTCTCTTCTGTTCCATAGACCAAAGGGAGGAGATAATTTGGAGGATAAGTCTTTGGTCTTATTTAGACAAGTTACGTAGACTGTTGTAGCCATAATGGTCCCTTATTGTCAGAAATCTGTGAACCTCTAACCAGGCTCCAAGATCTGGGAAGTACTGGTAAGCCAGAGGAGGGAATGGTGCTTTTAATTCTTTGAGAATGGAGAGATGGATAGTCATCATAAAATGCTGCTGTTCTTACTGCTCTGAGTAAAACAGTTGTGATAAATGCATAGGCAGTAGTCCTGTTGCAGTTTATAGCTCAGTTGGAACTAATCACAAAATGAGATTTCATTAAAATGTCAAATGTTCCAATAGCAGTCTTTTTAGTTGTTGTTTTTTTTTTAAGAAGGTCTTGCAAAAGAGTGTGTCTAAGTACAAAACCAGGAATCTTTATAAAATATGTGCATACGAATGTGGGTAATAAACTAGAAATAAATTGGCGGACTCCACATGCAGTTGTAGATATAATTTATGTAAGTAAAGCATGCAGCCATGAATGAAATAAAGACCACTGAACTTGCAAAGAACGAGTCGATACAGAGTTTTGGAAGTAATGATTCTCACAGTCTGTATTAAGAAATAATAACTGACCCCTTTTGAGGTGAGATGACTTGTTTTGGTGAGCAAATTGGAAACATTTGTAAGATAAATCTGCAAGAACTTTGTGATTTTGCTCATAAATGCCTGTTCGCAGTTTGGATTGTAGTTACTGTTCTGAGATTTTCGCATTTTTTTTAACTAACAATAATTACTAAAATAAGGTGTGCAACTTTGTTTAGATTCTGGATTTTTTTTTTTTCTTGGTGCTCTTTGAGATGCTACTCAGGTAGAAAGAATCTGTTACTAGCTCAGACAGATTGTCAGGTTTTTATTGCAATCATACTGCAATAGGATGGTTTTCAGTAGTCTGACATTAGTTTACAGGGAAAAATATTCTGAGTTTGTATCTTTCTCCTCAACAGTTACTCCTTTGCACATTTGCTGCCAGATTGAATAAAGGGTAACATTCCTGACTATTTCTGGTGACCAATTTTCTTTTCTTGAACTTTTGCACAGTGAGGTCCCTCTCTAGTCTTAATACCTTTCTGTTAATGTTAATAGGTTAAATAAAAAGAAATCTATTGCTTCAACCTCATATTTAGCTGTTTAAATAGTAATCTTTTTCTTAACTGAATTAATTGTGTTAGAAACTGTCGTCAGTATGTGTGAATGTAATTGTTCTGATAAACCCAGTATTGATATTAAAGTGTGAAATTTAAAACTTGTAAACAGAGATATCCAGAAGATGAAAATTATGTTTAGATTTGACTTTATAAGAGGAATGGGAGAAGTTGCAAAGTCAACCCAAATATTTATGTAAAGTAAAATATTTATAATAGAATTCATAAAAATATAAAAATGAACCAAAACAATTTCTCTGTTTTTCTGGAATTTGGAAAAAATTAAATGCAGTTACTCTAATATAGGAGTGAAATACAGACCAGTTTAAAAAGTTTGGGTGTCTTTGCTTGCTATTTGTAAGTGAGACTGTAAGTGCCGCAGGGATTTAAGGTTCTTGGACTTAATCTATATATATTTTTAGTTACAGTATTTGTTAATGCAGTATTTGTTGAACATCTTATGAAGATACACCAATTGTTTAACTTACAGAATTCACTAAATTACGGCTACTTCATAAACAGTATACACTGTCCCTACTGTTCTTAAATTAGCTGTACTTCCCTTTCTGATTTCCTTTACCCTTTTAAAGATGAGAAAAGATCTGTCACCTTATCCGTCTCCCTGACAGCGTAAGACCTCCCAACAGTTTATTTCTACAGTCTTAGTTTTAAATGATGTGCACACTTGGCCTCTCTTCCTGTTTGTTGAGACTTTGAGAAGAACTTGTGTTAACCCTGGCCAAGCTACTGACACGGAAATGTTAATGTTTTGCTTACCAGAAGAAAGTTTGTAGCCTTGGTCCAATACAAATTTATTTTCCACTGTGTTCGAAGACATTATGCTTCTCCACTGTGTACTGTGGGCACGTATTTGATTCCTTATGTTTTTTTAAAGACTAATTGATGGTTGAAGCGATAGTTAATATAAATGAGTTACACAACTAAATTTCATCAATCCTATCTATATCTTCCTAATCCAGTCACATTTTTGAATAAAGATATGCCCTTGCTATCAGTTTGAGCAGGAAGATTTGCCAGCAGTGTGCACTTGCAGCCCAGGAAGCCAACTGTATGCTGGGCTGCATCAAAAGGAGTGCGACCAGCAGGTTGGGGGAGTTCGTTCTCCACTTCTCTTGTGAGACCCCACCTGCAGGTACTGCTTCCGGCTCTGGGGCCCCAACAAGAGGGGGACATGGACCTGTTGGAGCGAGGCAAGAGGGGGCCCTGAAGATGATCAGAGGGCTGGAGCACCTCTGCTGTGGAGACAGGCTGAGAGAGTTGCGCTTGTTCAGCCTGGAGAAGAGAAGGCTCAGCCTGGAGAAGAAGAACTAAGAGCAGCCTTCCAATACCTAAAGGGGGCCTAGAAGAAATCTAGAGAGGAACTTTTTAGAAGGGCATATATTGTTAAGACAAGGGCTTTAAACTGAAAGAGGGGAGATTTAGATTAGGGATATTAGGAAGAAGTTCTTTACAATGGGGGTGGTGAAGCACTGGCACAGGTTGCCCAGAGAGGTTGTGGCTGCCCCATCCCTGGCAGTGTTCAAGGCCAGGCTGGATGAGGTTTTGAGCAACCTGGTGTAGTGGGAGGTGTCCCTGCCCATGGCAGGAGGGTTGGAACTAGATGATCTTTAAAGGTCCCTTCTAACCCAAACCATTTGGTGATTCTATGACACATACCCTCAGATATTCATTATTTAAGTCTTCTCAATTTTTAGTGGGGAGTCAAGACCTCTGTTGCATATTCTGGTGTTTGGACTGGTAAAACCTTGACTCTTTCTATCTATTTATTACCAGAGTTTAGAATTAATATGTGTTCTCCTCTGTTTAATTACAGCATTAAAAGTGGTCAAAAAAGCTCTCAATTTTTATCTCTCTGGTCCTTCAGCTTTAAAACAGATGAGGAAAATGTTCTTTGCTTCTGTTAACTAGAGTGAAATTAAAAGCAATTGGAGCAGAAAGTTCTTGTACAGTCTGCTCTCCAAAATTACTTGTGTTCGGTAAAGTGTTATAACTAGGATTTCTTCCAGTGTCAATACTGTAACGAATATACGTTGTTTTGACATGTGATGTATTTCTGTCGAGAAGTTGATACCAAAGTGGGATGAAAAGAGTGTTGCTAATTATGTATACAGCTAAGAAAACACTGCTTTTTAACTACTGAAAACTTGAGAAAGATTTCTGATATAGCTTCTTCTATAACCTGTTGAAGGATTATGAAGAAGACAGAATCAGGCTCTCCTCAGAAGTGCATGGCAAAAGCTCTGAAAGTAATGGTTATGAGTTATGTAAGTGAAATTCTGATGGGACTTGAGGGAAAGAAAATTCACCATGAGAGCGATTAAGAATCACCATCATTGGAGATTTTCAGAACTCGCCTAGATGAGACTAGAAAACTGATAAAGACTGGAGAAACTGATAAAGCTCGAGAATTACCCCAGCTTAAGTGACAAGTTGGGCTGTTTGGCCTTCCGTTCCTGGGGGTATTGAGTGTTTTCTACTCTGTATATATTTCAAAACTAAAAGTTATGTGTAGTCCTTTGCAAGCACATAGAACTCTTCTGTTGCAAGTGTTCTTCAACCTTATTGTTCAGTGCTTTTGCCATCATCTATTCTGGAGGTTAAATGAAACAAAATGGTTTATGCAGAATAGAAAACAAATTTTTCTGTGGAAAATCTAGGGGAAGAGAGACTTGACAATTCAGCAAGTAAGAATTAATGTGCTAGGTATTTAAAAATGTGCTGAATACCTCTTGTGGAAATTCATGTGTGTCATGGAAAAATGCATTTGAAGGGCTTCATAGCAAGATCATAGAATCACAGAATGGTTAGGGTTGGAAAGGACCTTAAGATCATCTAGTTCCAACACCTGTGCTGTGGGCAGGGACACCTCGCACAAAACCATGTCAGCCAAGGCTCTGTCCAGCCTGGCCTTGAACATTGCCAGGGATGGAGCATTTACCACTTTTTTGTGCAACCTGTTCCCGTGCCTCACCACCCTCACAGTAAAGAACTTCCTTATAGCTAACCTGAACTTCTCCTGTTTCAGTTTAAACCCATTACCCCATGTCCTGTCGCTGCAGTCCCTGATGAAGAGTCCCTCGCTGGCACCCTCTTAGGCCCCGTTCAGATACTGCAAGGCTGCTGTGAGGTCTCCACGCAGCTTCTCCAGGCTGAACAGCCCCAACTTTCTCAGCCTGTCTTCATATGGGAGGTGCTCCAGCCTCCATATCATCGTGGCCCTCCTCTGGACTTCCTCCAACAGCTCCATGTCCTTCTTATGTTGAGGACACCAGAACTGTACGCAGTACTCCAGGTGGGGTGTCACAAGAGCAGAATAGAGGGGCAGGATCACCTCCTTTGACCTGCTGGTCATGCTACTTTTGATGCAGCCCAGGATATGGATTTCTGGGCTACGAGCGCACCCTGCTGGCTAATGTTCAGTTTCTCATCAACCAGCTCTCCCAAGACAACCTCCGCAGGGCTGCTCTGAATCAATTCTCAGCCCAACCTGTAGCTGTGCCTGGGATTGCTCCAACCCACGTGCAGGACCTTACACTTTTCTACATTGAACTTCGTGAGGTTCACACTGGCCCACCTCTCAAGCGTGTCAGGGTCCCTCTGGATGGCATCCCTTCCCTCCAGCGTATCAGGTGAACCACATAGCTTAGTGTCATTGGCAAACTTGCTGAGAGTGCACTCAATTATAGAATCATAGAATGGTTGGAAAAAAACGGGAGCATTTACCACTTCTTTGGGCAACCTGTACCAGTGCTTCACCACTCTCACAGTAAAGAACTTCCATGACAAAAGACTGTTTCTCACATTGTGTTTATAAGTGAATGGGATGCCTCCAGATTCAAAATGCGACAGAACTAAATAACTGTTTCTAGTTCCCCAGTGTAAGTCTCATAGGGTAATTCCTGCATCCGTACACTGTTTTAACTACTGTTCCTTAAAGCATCATCAGCCTTCAAAGTTCTATCTTCCAGTTAAGGCGTAATGGATTTTCCAGAGGGTACCTTTGAAAACGACCTGTAGCTTACCCATTGTCCATGTTGCTGACAAAGATTTTGGACAGGATTGGTCCCAACACCGACCCCTGAGGGACACCACTTGTTACCCCTCTGCGGTTGGGCATAGAGCTGTTGACCGCAGCTCTCTGCATGCGGCCCTCCAGCCAATTCTTTATCCACCAAGTGGTCCATCCATCAGATTTATGTATCTCCAGTTTAGAGACAAGGATGTCGTGTGGGACAGTGTCGAATGCTTTGCACAAGCCCAGGTAGATGACATCAACTGCTCTGCCCCTATCCATCAGTTCTGTAGCCCAATCATAGAAGGCCACCAAATTGGTCAAACAGGATTTCCCCTTAGTGAAGCCATGTTGGCTGTCACCAACATGTTGTCACCAACTCATTGTTTTTCATATGCCTCAGCATGCTTTCCAGGAGAAACTGCTCCAGGATTTTGCCAGGAACAGAGGTGAGACTGACTGGTCTGTGGGTCTTCCGTTTTCCCCTTCTTGAAAGTGGGGGTTATATTTCTCTTTTTCCAGTCATTGGGAACTTCACCTGACTGCCATGATTTTTCAAATATGATGGACAGTGGCTTAGCAACTTCATTCACCAGCTCCTTCAGGACCCGTGGATGGATTTCATCAGGTCCCATGGACTTGTGCACATTCAGGTTCTTAAGATGTTCTCGAACCTGATCCTCTCCTACAGTGGGCCTAAGGTCTTCATTCTCACAGTCCCTGCATCTGTCTCCCAAGACTTGGGTGGTGTGGTCAGAGCACTTGCCGGTGAAGACTGAGGCAAAGAAGTCATTGAGAACCTCAGCCTTCTCCAAACCCAGGGTAGCCAGTTCTCCCAATAGCTTCCGGAGAGGGCCCACATTGTCCCTGGTCTGTCTTTTGTTAGCGGCATACCTACAGAAGCCCTTCCTGTTATCTCTGACATCCCTGGCCAGACTCAGTTCTAACTGGGCCTTAGCTTTCCTGACCTGGTCCCTAGCTTCCTGAACAATGTCCTGTATTCTTCCCAGGCTGCCTGTCCTTGCTTCCACCTTCTATAAGCTTCTTTTTTCCTTTTTAAGTTTTCTCAGCCTGTTTGCAAAGTTGAGGAAGGTGTCTGTGTTTGCCTCTGTATTGAACATTGTTATGGACTGTGCCTTTAATTTTTTTCTTCTATGACATATGCAGGTTAGATTCAATTTTCGTGAGTCTTCATGTGTCCTTATTCAGAGCCCATGTCTGCTCACCTGTATTAGAGCATGTGTAATAACATAGGAGAAAGTAAGCAGTATAGAGACTTCATTAAGACAGGTTTGTGACTCTCTGTGTTGTTACTGCTAAGTCTGATGAAAGTTTTCAAACTCAAAAAGGAAAATTTCCATATAGCTTCATAAAATTTAGGTTCTGTAAATGCCAAATTTTAGAGCCTTTTCAAGAAGTTTGGAAGGCTTTTGTTCTTTTCCGAAATATTTTATTGGAATTCTGGTTTTCAGTATTAGTCGTCAAGCTTAGTTTCCTGTTGCCAAGAATCCTAATGCATAGCACTTTGAGGGGGAGTTAAAGTTTAAGTAATGTATCTAGGAATCTCAAAACAAGCCTGCTTCAAAAAGTCCTCTGTTCAAAACAACCACAGATTTGCAGCTGGAACTGTCAGGACTGAAAACAAGTACTTAGTATCTTACAACACAGTTTTAGATTTTTATAGTCCAGATGAATTTCAAGATCCTGGGTCTGAAATTTATCAGTGACTAAGGAAGGTTTAACTTGAGGGGGGAAACTTCTTGCCATTTCTTTGAAAGCTAGTTTTGAAAATAATGTACTTTGAAGTAGGTGCCATTTAAACTAAATTCCGAGACGTAGACATGTATGAATAAATGAATAAACATTGCAATAAACCCCATTTTATAGTATAAAAAATAATGCAGTTTATATTTTGTTTTTTGTTGTGACGAAATGGTTTTTCTTTTAAACCAGTGTGCAACATGGATTTGTAGGTTCCTTTCTTTTCTTAAAAAAACAAGAGGCAAAAGTAAGTTAGTTGAAAAAGGTGAAGAAGTGGAGTAAACTTACAGTTATTTATTATTGCTTTTATCACCACCAGGGATGTACAAACAATTTTTATATTGATTCAGTAAATAACTTCAGTAATTTTAAGTTTTTAAGGTCTCTTTCGTCCTTTGCATTGAACTTCTCACCTGGCTTTCCTATTGTTCTTTTGAATTGCCTTTTTTTTTTTTAATTCTTGTTAGAATCTTCTTCCTTTCCTGTCTTCTTCTTCTTTAGATAACTCAGTCTGTTGCTGTCTTGTCTTACCTAGTCTTTTCCCATCTCAAAACTTTTTTTTCCCTATTGTACTTTTACCTTATTTTCCTCTTTTAGAAGAAATGAAGTCCTCTCTTCCTTGTCCTTAATCGCAAACATTTACAGCCTTTATTTTCAAGATTTTAATCCCCAGACCTTAGCATTGATGGAGTTTCAATTCTTTAGCACTCTCATCTATCTGCTTGTATAAGTTCTAGTAACCTACAGCTGCTGTTAATCTCAGAAAAGTTGAGACACTTCGAGATTTTGCCTGTTTTGCCCTTAAGGGTCAGTGAGAACAGTGAAGCAAAAAAACCAGCAAAATTTCTGTGATCTGGACTGTGTAGACGAAATTGATTTAGTTTCACTTTAAAGTGTCAGGAAGAGTGGGGAAAGAATAAATTTAGTGTCAGAACCATGAACTTCGGTGTTCAGTGGTCCGTGGCTTACTAAAGAATATGTAAGACAGAAGATTCCTTGGTTCATGGGGGTTTTTTTGGTTTATTTTTAGGGTTTTTTTTCAAATTTTTTTAGGCTTTTCAAATTGGTAAGCATTATTTGTGCTCCACAATACCAGAATTAAATGGGTAAATAATTGTTACCTCTTTTTCACTCTTTGTTGGACCTCTTTGCAATCTAGCTGTCTGTTGTATATTACCTGAAGGATTGCTCTTTATTTTTTTCTCTGACAAGCTACATGTTTTTGGTGTTCTCACCAAAAATCTATGCCATCTCATTTCATGGATGCTTTGTGAAGCTCAAGGAAATAGGTATTAATGTGATTAAAAGTAAGACTTAAACTGCATTTGGAAATGCTATAATAAGATACAAGCACTGTTTGCTTCAGAACTGTGCTTGCTTTCCTGGAACTTGATAGAGTAACAGTCTTCAGCAGCTTCTTCAGAACATGATTTCTGTGCTTGCATTTGATGTTCTTGAGCGCTGAGATGGTAAAAGTATTGAACATTCTTTGTCTGGCTCAAACCTTTTTCTGTATAAATTAAAGAGCAATTATATAGAAATTGAATACCATCTGTTTCTATTTCTGTATGTTGGCAAGTTTTGGCAAAGAGGGCCTGTATCAGTGAAGGGGTATTCCTTGATGTGTGTGCATCAAAATAAACTCACAAAATTAGGGTATAAAACAGGCAGACTTCACGGCATGTGTTCCTCAAGGAAGTATTTATCCAGCATTGTAGTGAAGCAGTACTGCATCCTCCTGCTTCTGTATTATGTTTTAGTTCGTCTTACTCCAAATGTAAAGGTAATTGTTACTTTTAGAAATTATCGGATGATATAATCATAGCTCTTCTCAAAGAATAGCTCATGAGGATATGTTTATAGCCCAGAGAACTTCAGATTGTACTTTTGTTCTTGCAGAAAATAATGCAGCTATCCTGACCTAAGAGAGACATTGTATACTGAATGTACTCTTAAAGAAATTTGGTGGAATTTAGATTTGATTAACCAGAGAGGTAAGTTTGTGATCCTCTTACCTGTTCCAGGTTACATGTCTCCACATCCATCTCCGCTGGGAGCACCGGAGCATGTGTCCAGTCCGATGTCTGGAGGAGGTCCAACTCCACCCCAGATGACTCCCAGCCAGCCAGGACCCATTATGCCAGGAGACCCACAAGCTATGAATCAGCCTAATAGAGGTCCTTCCCCTTTCAGCCCTGTACAGCTGCATCAGCTGCGGGCTCAGATTCTAGCATACAAAATGTTAGCTAGAGGTCAGCCTTTACCAGAAAACCTTCAGCTTGCTGTTCAGGGCAAGAGGACACTCCCTGGCATTCAACAGCAGCAGCCTCCCAATGCCTTCAACAGACAGTCTGGTAAGTGAATCTAGGCTTTGTGTCATTGTGCAGGTAATTCTTGAAGTTTTGCTTGTGGAAAATTAAGAAATGGGTGCTGTGCAGGGTGGTAATTTGGGATTGTATTTGGGTGTATAAGTGAACTTGGTTTTAAGGTTGAGCAAGTACATAAAACACATCTGTTATTAATGGGAGATTGTCAAAACTGAAATAAAAGTGATTTCACTCTGCAGTGCTGTCTTCATCCTGATTATACTTTTCATTTTTTGAATGTTAATCATACTTTACTGATCACAGTTTTACTGTTTTTCACAGAGTGAATTTTCAGACTCTGGTTGCTGCGCAGAAAAGTAGATAAAAAACCCGGGAGCACAGTGACAGGTTATTTAGGTTGTTGAAAGTAAAACAAACCATGTATAATGTGCTCTAAAGTGAAAAACATAAGGAAAGAAAGGGATTTTACTTTTTTCTCCTTATGATAGTAGAATTACAACGCAAGCATGTTTTGGTCCTAAGAAAACTGAGTTACATTAAACGCCCTGCACCTGTTTGTTTCTGAACACCTCCATTGCTGAGTATGCATTAGAAAATGAGGGTTAAGATGATACTATTTTCTTTTAGTAATGATCTTAATTTCACTGGTCACTTCCTTTCTGTGGATATGGTTTTGCTACTGAGTAAGGTTTTTTGGGAGACATTATTTTAATATGCTTTATTATGTATATTTTCTCACCATAAAATCTACTTAAATTCATGTTTAATAACGAAAAATACTACTTGCCTGAATATACTAGCATGCCGGAAAGCAGAATGATTTTTCGAATACTTCAAAATGTTTTGTGTCTTAGTAAGTTTCTTTTCTCTGCCAAATTGCAGGGATTGGGTTACATACAATGAGTGGTGCTACAACTGGACCAGGGCCTGCTCCAGGGATGCCTGGGCATACAGCTGCCATTACCCCTAAAACTTGGACTGAAGGTATAGCAGGATAGCTAATTTTACATCATGTAGAGGGATATGGTTAAACAGTACAGATAGAGTTTGGGGAAGAGATACAGGGTTGAAAAAATAAAGACGGTAGAAATGCATGCAGAAAAATAGTGTAACCTTTACTATGCCTGGAACTTGAATCAAGGAGAATCTAACCATTTATTAATCCATGAATTACTTGACTACATGAAATTACTGCAATTGTTAGGCAGCCTGAACATGAAGCACCTTTTTTCAATCAGAATGAAGTATGTAAGCTGCCTGGGAGACACCCATAAAGTCTACTTAATAAATTATGTTCTGACCATATTAATTGGATTGCTTTGAAAGTTCAGTGTAGTATTTGAGCTCTAATGAAGAATGTAACTTTTTTCCCCCTGCATGATAATCAGGTTTTGAACCAAATCATTCAGATCCAGGTTTACAGACTGTAAAAATACAGTATCGCAGGCTTGCAAATAATGCAGGCTTCTCATATAGTAGAAATGTTACGTTGTTGCTTGTGAGTAAGTCTGGGGACAGTGACGACTCTATGATAGGTGCTGTCATAAAAAATTCTCTTTCATTAGTCAGCTTCTTACAGCAACATAAAAAGAAAACGAAATACTAATATGTAATCAGATGTAGAATTGCTTTTCTTAGAATATTCTGAAAGAATGCTTATGATTTGAGTAGGATAATAAAGAGGGAGGAAAGTGTTTCTTAAGAGGTTGTATGTCTGAGTTTACTAGGCACCGTGCCTTCTAGCTCAAATGCTGCTACTAGAAAATGCTGACAGAGATAAAGAATTGCTAGATGGATAGTTTTCATCTAAATAATCCAGAACATTATAATAATAACAGTCTGTCCTGTTTAAGCTGCTTATTGTTTGTCCTTTTTCACTACTGTTTTTTTAATAAGAAAAAAACTGTCCTTGCTGTATCTGTTTGAGGGTTTTATTTAATGCATTTTCAAAAGTTGTGCTTATTTCTTTAAATTTATTTTTCATTCATTACATAGTTGTTTGTGGTAGTGTTTGTTTTACAGTTTGATTTGCATTGAACTTCCTGAAAACTGAGACAGCACAGAGGCATTTGGTGGGCTTGCTTTCTTCCCTTATTTTAATAAGCTGAAATTCAGTCTTGCTAAATACAAGTTCTGCAGCTTGTGCTCAAGTTCCTTTTCTTGAGTTTGATGCAGATGTGTGAATGACAGATGGTGATCTCTGAAGGAATCTTTTTATGTAGCTTTCAGGATATTGGGCTTGAATTAAGGTTGATTACAGGATTGCAGGTGTACTTTGCAATTAAATTCCTGTAACTCCTCAGAAAATTAAGTGACATCTTTATTGTTGCATGTCTCTTGTCAGTGGCAATTTGTGAACATCTGAATGCATGCATGACTTATTGTCATAATGTCATACTGAAATCTGTGACCCTTAGTGTTTATAAATTGCAGGTACAATTTTCGTGTTAACTGAAGTGTTAATATTCAAGACGATTACCTGAACACCTGACAGTGTTCAAGGCCAGGTTGGACAGAGCCTTGGGCGATATTCATGGTCTAGTGCGAGGTGTCCCTGCCCATGGGAGGGGGGTTGGAACTAGGTGATCTTAAGGTTCTTTCCAACCCAAAACATTCTGGGATTCCATGATTAGAATGCTGTAAGATAAAACAGTAACTGAATTCCTAATATTTGAAAGACTTAAATACAATTAATAGGAGATCATGATGGAAAAAAAGGCTATTTATATATGACAGGTACTTCTGAGTGAAGTTGTAGAAATTTTAATATGGCTATCTATTTCTCATACAGCTGTAAAAGCAGACCTACTGGTACTTGTCAGGTTGTAAGTATAGATGCCGTCTTCTGTGCGGTGCAAGGACAGCAAACAAAAGGCAGACTTAGGTCCTACACTGAATTAATTTTGCAGCTGTTTCACTTCTAATGCTAGAATTAGAAGTCAGCAGGAATGGGAAAAGAAATGACATTCATTGTAAAGTTTCGGGTGTTTTGTTTTGCTTGGATCACTTCTTGCAATGTATGGTATATTTGCATTTTAGTATATTTTTTTAAATACAGTGTGTAGTTTGTCTCAGGGTGCCTCTTCCACTGATTTTGAATGTTTACCTTAGCTTCACGTTCTGTCCTCAGAAACAGGCTTGATTTTCTTCCTGCGTTCCATGTTCCATGTTGTGTATAAGTACTTTTTATGATGCAGGCCAAGCCCCAGATATGAGTGTCTCTAATGCACAGCAGAAGCTTCCTGCAGCACCCCCAAGTGGGAGGCCTTCTCCTGCCCCCGTTGCTGCCCAGCCGGCTGCCGCCATGCCCGGGCCTTCTGTACCACAGCCACCGCCTGGACAGCCTTCACCCATTGTTCAGCTGCAGCAAAAGCAGAATCGCATCAGCCCTATCCAGAAGCCACAAGGGTTGGATCCTGTTGAAATACTCCAAGAACGTGAATATAGGTAAAAGCAAATAACAAGATTCAAATGCACATGCATATTGCTGGTTTTCACTTACTCAACTGAAACTCCTTGCAATTAACTACCGTAGAGACAATAGTATAAACTGAGTTTCTAGAGAGAGACTGTGTCAAAGAGCAGCATGGAAGCACCAGACCAAACCATGATTTACTTCTATCTCAAGTTATGAACTGTGTAACAGTAGAAGGGACATGAAGTAAAGCATATTTGCAGTATTACTGCAAAACAGTCTCAAGGACTCTGCTGGCTTAGCATATTGCTTGGATGCTCCAGACAGCAAAGATGAGGAAATCAAAGTCCTTGTCATCTACAGAGAAACGAGTTCAACGCAGAACATTTTAAGAACAAAAGTGAAGTTAGAAGGAAACAGTGGAGATCAAAAGGCTGATGAGTTAGTTGTCACACGAGAACCAAATTTTATTAGTAATAATGAGATTGGCTGGACTACTACGGAGTAGAGAGAATATTAAGGAGATCACAGGCAATATTATAAAAAAAAAAAGTTTGCCAGGGAGCATGATGTTTAAAAGTTGCCTTCTGAATGCCCTAATTAGATGGTGAATTATATTCATTACAAAGTACAGAGAATGGCATTTCATGTGTAGTTAGACTTCTTCCCTCTTCTCATCCCCAAGACTATAAAACAACTGACCTTAGGAATCTGCTTGGCAGAGGGATCTTGACCTGCACCTGAAATGTGCTCCTGATTATTATCACTCAGGGGAAGGAAACTGCACTTGGTGTATTTGCTTGTCTTGGACTGATAATGCATCTTCCAGTTACTATAACAATGAGTTTGTAGGGGAAGGTAACCAAAAGGGATGGTGATCTCACTGAAGAATGGTTTAATGGCTTTCACTTTTTGAAAGTAAAACACCATGAAGTGTTTTAGGATGTGGTGCCATGTCCAGAATTCAGGCCTTGATCCCAGAAAAGCTCTTAATTTTATCGTAAGATAATGCTTAAGTAATTTATTGGCATGTTGCTGTGATCATTTTGTCAGTCTTACCCTTTTTGCCTTAGGACTGACTGAATGGCCATAGCTGTTTCAGCTTGAGCAATCACTATTTTCTAACATCTTTTTCAGAATGCTTGTAGAACATACCATTATGTGGTTTCACAGTTGCTATGAGTGAAGAATTGTACTAACCTGAGCCAAGAGTCATGTGACCAGCATAATGTAGCATTTCTGTATCAGTTAACCTGAAATTGTTACTCCTCCTGTCTCTCCAGCCCTGCTCCATTGCACTATTTGTGCAAAACTATTAGGTCTTAGTATGCATAAATGGAGGAAAGTGAAGGAGTGACAGTCAGTAGCGGTGTTGCATGTACTGATATGGAGAACCAGTTGCAGATACAGCATATCTGTTAGCTTCTAAATACTCTGATCTGCTTGGCAGAGTAAAGTAAGGTGGAAGTTTGACAGGGATTCTGCAGCGGAAGGGTTTTATTTTTGATGGTAGTATATAGATAGGGATTCAAGCTTTTTTAATGTTGAACACTGTATACCAGAATGCCTAGAACTTCTGGAATTACTTTCATTATTTAAAACTGTATAAGTAACATCAGACAAAAGCTTTTAGAAAATCTGTTCAACAGCTTTTGTGCTTTGGATGATACTAGACTTAGCTTTAGTACAGGCAAGTTTAATACAGAAACATGCTATATTCACTCTTTCTTCATAAAAAGGGGGTAGAAAAAAGCCAATGTAAATATTTGTGTCCTGAAACCAGTGAAGCTAGAAAAAGCTTCATGAAACATTTATTTCTTAAGATCTCTCAGTAGTTAACTTTTAATAAAGGGCAGTTATACTTTGAAATGCTTAGAAAACTGTTTAGATCTCTCATTTCCATGAAAAGACAGAATTATCACATAGGTGTTTTAGGGATTGATACTTCAAACACACAGATAGACCCAAAAGGTAAAATTTCAGTATGCTGCCTTATTGAGGGAAAGTGTGAGCTTGAATCTGATTGTTTTAGGACTTCTTGAAAATGACAGATAAGGTTCACTCAGTGATTCCACTGGTTTTCGCTGGATAGAATCATAGTAGATTGTATGGGTGATGTTTTGGATTTGTGCTCAGAACAGTGCTGGTAATACAGGGATGTTTTCGTTATCAGCAAGCAGTGCTTACACAGAGTCAAGGCCCTTTCCGTTTGTCAGGCCGCCCAGTGAGTAGGTTAGGGGTGCACAAAAACTGGGAGGGGACTCAGCCGGGACAGCGGACCTCGGCTGACCAACGAGATATTCCACACCATCTGGCGTCATCATGCTCAGCAGTAAAAGTGGGGGGAGATGGGCAGGGGCACCCTTCTTGGGGACTGGCTGGGCAGTTGGTGGTAAGCAATTGTTTTCATTTGCATCACTTGTCTTTCTTGAGTTTTATTTTCCTCTCTATTTGTTATTGTTTTTTCTCTCTTTTCCTCACAGTAAAAAAAAAATAAAAAAATTTTAATTATCGAACTGTTTTTATCTCACACGTGAGCTTTTCTCACTTTTATCCTTCTGATTGTTCCCTATCCCACTGGGCCTGGGGGGAGAATGAGTGAGCAGCTGCATGGTGCTTAGTTGCTGGCCAGGGTTAAAAACCATGACAGCGCAGTGACCTCAGACATGGGTTTCTGGATGAAAGTGATGAAGTGTGCTGATGGGAAGACAGTAATTTAGTGCTAAGTCATGAACTACATGATAAAAAGTTAGTTGCCGAGGTGTTCGGCCACACCTCTTGTTGTATACACACTTCTCAAGGGTGTGGCAGTCTCGGGAGAGTTACTGCGTAGATATTTCTGTTTCTTAATGGTTCATGTACATGATTTATGTATTAGACTATGTCTTACACACAGAACAATATTGTAAATGTGCAATACTTCACTTTTGCTGTTACAAAATGACTTTTTATTTTCAGTGATAGCAATTCTTTTTTCCTTTTCTTGATACTAGTAAGTTACATAATTTGTTTCAATTCATCAAATATGCAATTAGAAGTATAGTACAGCGTTTCCATTCATTAACCACATGTTAAATAGACCAATACGGAAGAAGAAGCAGTAATACACCTATTGATGTATTATTGGATCTGAAAAAGCTTTGAGTCTAATGAAACAGCAGCAGCCTACTTATTCTTCCTGAAAAGCCTTGATCTGGTTATAAAAAAGGCTCCAGCATATATTAACAAAGAGAAACAAAATAGACAGTTAATGTTGCTGTCAAATTCACATGGTTGTGCCAAGAAACTGTTTGCAGCATATGCTGATTTGAGGTGAGATTATATGATAATTGATATTAATCTCTGTGTGACTAAAGGTAGATAAAAGGAAACTTAGATATTTAAAATTCTTATCAATATAAGAAGTTTAAATTATTCGTACGTGGAGAGCTGTTAAACTTGCTGTGTTCCTTGAAATCTGGCCAGAATGAAAAATTCATACTGTGCCTTTGTAAAACTCTCCTTAACACTTTCTTTAAAATAAAATGCTGCTTTTTGATATCACTCTATCAATCTCTTAAAATTAACAATGTTTGTGATTTGAAGTTGTTCTATTATGTGGAAGGGCTTTTTTCCACCTTCTTGTTGTGAATTAAAGAAAATATACTTGCTGGTGTCCTGTAGGTTGTCTGGGGTTTCTTTCTGTTGTCTGTGGAGTCTCTTCTTATCTATCTTCATGGCTTATTGCGTGGCATCCATGCCAGACAGGTTTGAATATGCAAGCATAACCTCTGCTGTGAACCCCCAGTTAATGAAGAAAAGATGTACATCACTTGTTTTGCAAAGAGATCTCTGTGTAGATGCACTAGTCGCTTTCCGGATGGAGGGAGATAAATTGCTGAACTGCATAGATTAATTAAATGTATCCTCAAAATGATGAGATTATATCCTTCAAGTGCTTGTAAAAAGCATCTAGGAAATTTTTTTTTTTGGATTCTGTTTACCTAATAGCTGCTGGTGTTTTTCCCTGAAGACAGCAAGAGTCCAACAAACTGCAGGCATTACTCTTTAAAGACTAGAAGGTAGCTGTGATGAGAAACACTTCAAGTAGTTGGACCTGCACAAGTACCTGTAGATTTTAATGGAACTTTCTCATATTGGGAAGTAACCCTTGATTTACTTTGCAGTCTGTATAAAAAACCAAACCTAATACTGCTTCAATTCTTTGCTCTCATGAGTACACCAAGTTAGTTGTCTGCAGTAATGCAGCAGTACCTCCTTCTTGTTGTTCCAGGAACTACAGAAGTCTTTGGTAATATATTTAAAAAAAACCAAACAACATAGTTTTGGGAAGTTCAGGAGTTTTAGGAAGGAATAACTGTAGAAGTGATTCCAGTTGCTTTTAAGGTTATGTGTAGTCATGATGCATGCAGTTAGTGTGAGATACTAGTATTTTGGTCGGTTCTGTCTCCATATATTGGGTGCAGCCATTTTGCCAGATGTGTGATCTACTTTCCAGCTGTGAGGCTGACATGTTGAGTGTATGGAAGTTTATGTCACTGTGCTAATACTTGGAGTGATGATAGGGGGCGAAAGAGCAGGGGAAGAATGATCCCTGTATGCACAGAAGGTCTATAGAAAGTGCTTGCTTTCTTCCCTCATGGCAGGTCCAAAGTCATTGCAGGAAAACAGCAGCATACACGTTTTCCTAATGTCATGTTACTTTGTGAAAGTAAAGAAAAAGTAAAAACTGAAAGTTCTGTGCAGTGTAGGGAGATAACTTCCTCTTTGTGGTCCTTTAGGTTTTTGATTTTGAGAGAGAGAGGACTCTGTGGTTTGGGGGTGTGCATGCATGTTTGATTTTCTTTGGGTGTTTGTTTTAGGGTTTTTTTTGGGGGGGGGGGGGGCTTGTTTTATTTTGTTTGTTTGTTTTCCTAAAGCACGTGGGATATGGAGGGCACTCGTTCAGTTAAACTTAGGGGCAGTTTTTGGATCACTTATAATTTTGGGGTCTGCAATTTTAGGGCCTTGGCAAAATTTGCAGTTCACAAAAGTACTTACTTGTAAACAAACCCACAAAAACTTCTGTCTGGCTTGCCCATTATTTTCTCTTTCTCTCTCTCTTGAATTTGCAAATGAATGCAAAAGGAGCTTGTAAAGGAAGAGTGAAATAGAAACAGCTATGTAAGTGTTAATACTTTACTAATCAACCTTTCATTTGTCAATAAAATAAGCGAGTAGAATTCAAGATATGAAGGAAGGTTCTGTCTGTGCCATCACTGACTGCACTGTGCATAAAACAATACCCATCAAAGAAGCTTGAAAGCAGAATCCTGTATAGTATGAGTAAAATAAAGTTCCCAAGTTTCTTTTCACTCATGTACTTTTAGCCGAAATTAAAAGAAGGGCTGAGGGGAATTTTCAGTATTTGACAATTTATTTTCAAAGTGGAAAAGGATACCTAATATCATCTCTGCAAAACTCTGTTAGTTCAGAAACAATTAGTAAAAGCCAAATAAATGCCTCAGCTAAATTGTTTTTTTTTACTTTAGAAGTTTGATAACTGCTTACAGATTTCTCCTGGTGTCTTAACCCAATTTTCTATTTACTTAGGCTTCAGGCTCGAATTGCTCACAGAATCCAAGAACTGGAGAACTTGCCTGGTTCTCTGCCCCCTGATCTGCGAACCAAAGCTACAGTGGAGTTGAAGGCACTTAGGTTACTGAATTTCCAGCGCCAGGTAATGCCTTTTGCTTCAGGAAAATTCTCATAGAAGTCACAGAGAAATGTGTTCATGCAGCAGAGAGTAAACTGGCAAGAGACTTTGCAGTAGCACTCAGCCTAAGCATGAGAGCAAACTTGACCGATAAGCAAGTCACGGAAATGTTTAACTTAGATTTTATTTTGTTTTGTTAAAAAAAATGTGTGTGTTCTTTTTGCTGCCTGCTTTATCTTCCAACCTAAAGTGTAACCATAGAACTGTTTCTTTGATAATGGACATGGCATTGGCACAAAGACAGAACAAGAACTGGACAGGCTGCAAGCTAATTTTCAACACAGATCTCAATAGACACCTCTTTCTGGGCATACTCCGTATTTATCATGGGTCCCTTGTTTTAGAAAGAATTGTATGTTAGTGCTATGTGTGGTATTTGTCTGTGATCTGTTTTCTGGATTTCCACTGTGGCACACACTTTGAAAATTATGCATAACAAGATCATAACTAAGATATAAATTGGATCTTGAGTGCATGTATCAGCAAATGAATTTCAGAAAAGAAATCACACTGCCAGACTCTTCCAGGCCTATTGCCATTGGTTTTTCCAGCTAGTTTGGAAGAACAAAGAAGTGACTTGGCAGATCAAGAAAAATACTTCCTGACAGAAGCCTTGGCGGTAGTTGGACCATGATGTCCAAGTCTTCCTTTCCTCTACTCTTGGCACTCCTTTGTAATGAAGTTTTGTCAGAGGTCAGATGAAAAGCAGCAGACTCTCCCTGCTGTACTGCTGAGACTGTAGCAATTCTGTTCCAATGTTCCCATAACATTTACCTCTTCCTGTTTTCTCCTGTGCAGCTGGCACTGAAACAAGTTGTCAGCTGTGTTCAGGTCCAACTGTAGAATGTATGAATGTTGTTCATTTGTGTTTTGCTTCGATGGTGTAACATTTTGGCAAGCCCCTTTCATTGCAGCAAGATAGTCATTTGCAGCATCTTGTAAAGAAGGGAGAAATGATGATTGAGAGCGATTAACACTTTTGGCCATCCTGTGGCAACTGAAGATTTGTTCAGGGAGGCAGACATAGCTCTTGCAACTGTATAGATGTTAGATCTTTTCATAACTGCAATAGAAATGGAAGGGCAGGTTGGGACATCTGGATTTTTACTGTTTTACTCTGCCATACCAGTGTTTAAAGTTATTCCTCCATATATGAAAAATGATCTTTTTGTTTAAAAAGTATTTGGTTTTTTTCCATTGGTAGCTAAGACAAGAGGTGGTAGCTTGCATGCGACGTGACACAACGCTGGAAACAGCACTGAACTCGAAAGCTTACAAACGAAGCAAGCGCCAGACTTTGAGGGAGGCCAGGATGACAGAGAAGCTTGAGAAACAGCAGAAGATAGAACAGGAGAGGAAGCGTAGGCAGAAGCATCAGGTATTTTATCTTACTGGCCCTTTACCCTATGACTGGCTGTTTACCGCATGATGGAAATGCACCTTGCTTTGCTTTGTATGTCTTCTCTAGTAAGTATTTTGTTTACCTTTGGAGTTTCTAGTATTAAAAGCCACCTCCAAATCATGTGGTAAGCAACTGGAAAACATTTCCATGGTGGAAATGCACCTTGCTTTGCTTTATATGTCTTCTCTATTTTTTGTTTACCTTTGGAGTTTCTGGTATTAAAAGCCACCTCCAAATCATGTGGTAAGCAATTGGAAAACAGTAAGATTAGAACTTCTGCATTCCCGATTTCAAATCCTGTGCTTTGTCCAAGTGTCTGCACTGACTTGTTCGTCTTTCTAGGAATACCTGAATAGCATATTGCAGCATGCTAAAGATTTTAAAGAGTACCACCGGTCAGTTGCTGGGAAAATTCAGAAGCTTTCTAAAGCTGTGGCAACTTGGCATGCCAACACTGAGCGTGAGCAGAAAAAAGAAACTGAGAGAATTGAGAAGGAAAGAATGAGGAGACTAATGGTAAGGATTATGGTTATTTTACCTAAAACTATGTATTGTTTCCTTTTAGTGTATCATATACAGTCTCAGTCACACCCATGTATTTCTTTTGCAGAATTAAGCATCTGTAGCGCAAAAAGTGTAAATCTAAAACTGCTGTACCTGGATTATGTGTAATTCTGATGATGGTAGTGAATGTGACACTTTCAACCTACATGTTAAAGAGCTATAAGATCATTTTAACCTATAGCTACTTCTTTTTTGAAGTTTTTTGATAATTTTTTTTTTTTTCCTACCAGCATGAAAATTTAGCGCAGCCACTTCTGTGTAACATTAGGAAGAAGTTCTGCGCTGTGAGGATGATGAGGCACTGGCACAGATTGCCCAGAGAAGTTGTGGAGGCCCCATGCTTGGAAGTGTTCAAGGCCAGGTTGGATGGGGCTTTGAGCAACCTGGTCTAGTGGGAAGTGTCCCTGTCCATGGCAGGAGGGTTGGAACTAGATGATCTTTAAGGTCTCTTCCAACCCAAACCATTCTATGATTCTGTGACCCATTAACACAAATGTATGACCTTCTGGGCTACTTATTGAACGAGTTCTTTACCCATCTAGTTTCCTCCTTACACAGATCATAATGACCTAGCTAAAATAACACATGATTATTGCATTAGTTGGTTGGTGTTTCTTTGGAAGCATTTCTGTCATGGCTGATGCCTATTTTGTATTCCTAGGCTGAAGATGAAGAAGGCTACCGTAAGCTGATTGACCAAAAGAAAGATAGACGCCTGGCATACCTATTGCAGCAGACAGATGAGTATGTGGCTAACTTGACTAACCTGGTATGGGAGCATAAACAGGCACAAGCAGCCAAAGAGAAGAAGAAGAGAAGGAGAAGAAAGAAGGCAAGTAGTTACAGCTGGTATTTTTAGGCCATCTCTTCTTCAAATCCAATTTTAATGTTGATAAATGTAGTTATACCCAATTGTCTTACACATACCAAAGTATCTAAAATCATCTACACTGCCAAATTCTTAACACTGAGGGAACTTGTCTCTCTCCACTGAAATACATAAGAAATTTGTTCTCATTATTTCTAGAGAAAGTGAAAAGGAGGTAGGATTAGGAAATTGAGTAGTGTTAACATTGTTTTGCTGATAAACTTCGTACAGGCAAAATTGGGCCAGACACATAAATTAGGAATAAAGTACTCAAAAAGGATCCAGTGGATCCATAATACATTGTATGAAGAAGATGGGAAAAGTCTGGTTGTGTAGCTGTTTCATACAGGGTAACTTTTCTAGACCTTCACATTCTACACTTGGCTCAGTCCCTTTTGTGGGTCGCTGGAAACAACTAGAGAGAAAGAACTTGGGTAGATGTATTACAGTAAATGGGGTTTCTGCCAGTAGTATTTTTCACTGCGCATTCCTAACATTTAATTGAAGCTTTTCAAATTATCTTTCTTCAGATGAAATATTTGACCCTGTGAGAGAGACTTGTGAAAACTGGAAACTGCTGTTTTCGAAAAAAATAATTCCATGTGTGAAATAATCATGAGTTATGATTTGCCATTTTGTGGACCTCTGAGTACCTTTCATCTCTTGCAGGATGGATAAGAGGATTTTTATAATCCCTTTCCATGCCTGATTTGCTACTAATTACTGATACAAATATAAACATTATATTTACATGGCTTACAAGCAGCACTCTAAATATGCTAATAAATACCAGCATAGAAAAAAATTACTATTTTGGAGATTAATGGTCTAAAAAATGCTCCATGTTTTCTCCTGTTCCTCACCAAAACATGTAGTTTTTCTTGAGAGTATGTTCTTAACATCATAACAGTCCACTGCCTCCAAAATTAAGATGTAACTTAAGTTGGGTTCTCAACTGTATTACCAGTGAGAACAAACCTTATTTAATGTACAGAATTAGAAGTAGAGATCATCCTGAATGAGAGTGTGTGGAGTCAATGCACTGCTCTGATGAAAAATACTAATTCCTTCAACAGTCCACGTCCGTGATGCAGTCCTGTTTCTATGTCAGTTTGGCTGAACTATGTATGAAAAAAGAGAGTTCTTATAATTTCTCTTAGAAGTGGCAATGAGGAAACAGGTGGTGAAGAAGTACTTCATGTCTTTGCCAGGCTCACATTATACAATACCCAAGTGAACCCTGTATTCTTTCTGAGAATAAAATTTCGGATTAGTCTGTTTTTTTCTCTGGGATATAGTTTGGGGAATCTTTATGGTAAATTTTCTCTCTTTGCTTTTTTTCACATTCCTGTATTTGCATTTTCTGCCTCCAGACTCCTGTTCAGCTGGTATCCCACATCATCACTGCAGTCATGGATTTTAAAAAAATGAGAATACTCCAGATTAAGTTTTCATCTGATAGGCCAGTTTAACTTGCGACTTTTCGCCTTTATCCATAGGAATTTTTCCTGTCATTATATGGAGAATGAAGTAAATGTAACTTCCAACTTTTGTAAAATTGATACTTCCTCGTCAAGGTTTAAATTGTCAAGATTAAAGACGTGTCTGCATAGCCGAAAATACAAGTATGAGATATCTGGCATTATTTACATTTATCTCATTTGTAACATACTTTTCTGCTTTCCAAAATTATTTTTAACTATACATTGTAAATGTTTCTGCTCTCATAGGAGAATCTGATCTTTGCACATTGAACAGCACTGATGCTTGCTCCTTATTTGTGGTGGTCTGTTTGAGTCATGAGGTTCTTTCCATTGACTGTAGCTAAGCTATAACAATCTTTATATATTAGAGAGCAGTCTCGTGCAGAAGAGTGGACCTTCCTCTTGTTCATCCAAGATAAAAATATCCTCAGTCAATGTAGCTTGTTCAGTCAAGGCCAAATATGTGCTGTCGTAACTTATCTTGCCTCTCTGTTTATTTGAACTTTTCAGTTCTGGTATAGTTCCTTTCTTTGTCAGCAGACATGCCTGCTGCCCAGGAATGCTGAAGCAAGCAATCTTCAAGCTCGTAGTAGAATCGTAGAATAGTTTGGGTTGGAAGGGACCTTCAAAGGTCGTCTTGTCCTGGAATGAGCAGGGACATCTTGAACTAGATCAAGTTGCCCAGAACCATCCAGCCTGGCCTTGAACGTCTCCAGGGATGGCACATCCACCACCTCTCTGGGCAACCTGTGCCAGTGTTTTACCACCCTCATTGTAAAGAATTTCTTCTTCACATCCAGGCTGAACCTCCCCTTTTTCAGTTTAAAACCATCACCCCTTGTCCTGTTGCAACAGGCCCTGCTAAAAAGTCTCCTCCCATCTTTCTTATATAGGCCCCTTTTAAGAACTGGAGGGCTCCAATAAGGTCTCCTACTGAGCATCAGCTATTGTTGCATTGAACAGGACCAGTGACATTTGCGTAGCCCAGTGAAGTATTTATAAGGCTCTCCTTCATGTTATTTTTTGTATATTAATATTATACTGAAAAAATTTTTTAAAGGTTTTAGACTAGAATTACGCTTAGCCACATTTCCATTCTTGATACTACTAGTGAAAGAAAGGGCAGTTAAAAAAGATGATTAGGCATGTGTCCTGAAGTTTGAAGGCTATGTAAAAGAAGTAAGAATAAATTTTTATAAATGTAGAATTCAACCATGTATGCTGCTGCATGTTCATTTTAGGTTCATGGCTTGGAAAATGCACTTCAGTGGTAAAGACAAAGACTCAAGGTTTGATCTGAAGTAGATACTGAGAATCATCTCAATATTTGGAAGTGCAGCTATTCCTTAAATATCCAAACAAAAAAAATCTCACCCAAACAACTGGATTATCAATATTTATCACACATATTAATGATGCTTGAATTTGTTTATCTATAAAACACAATTTAAGAGGTCTGTTCTTGTTAGTCTGATCTGTAGCTATTGGTAACCACAATAGAACCATGTTATAGTACTACAAACCCAACACTGTGACAGGAGCTGTATTCTATCCTTTCTTGATCATTCTCAGCATTGTTTAGGAAAGTTCTAAACCAGAAGCAAATTATATCTTTCATTTTTTCATATTATCCTGACATTTTAATACAGGGTATATGAGGACAGGCTTTGAGGAAGATACTGGCTTACTTGTCGGAGTGGAGCCTGGGGAGAAAAAAAAATTAGTTTACTCCAGTTAAGAACTCCAGGGTTCTTTAATATGTTTGGTTTTTTTTAACTTTAAGTAACTGTGATCTAGACTTAATTGAGATATAGTGCAAAGAACTCCCAAAGTACCCTTTCTAGTTAGTTGTCAGACTAGAAAACTTGGGTACATACCTAAAATAAAAATGCCTGCATGAATATGCAATCTGTAATGCCTGGTAACACCTCTGATACTGAGATTAGAGCACTTCAGAGGAAATTAATAGTAAATCACATGAAAATTAGTTACTGTTTTGTTTGTATTAGTACAATCTGTAAGCAGCTGAGCTGTAGGTCTCATTCAGAAATTCAGTAGGCCAGCCACAGCCACATCTTAGGTGCATATTTATTAGAGTGACTAGAGGTGTGTAGGTACCCTATTCATACTAGCAAATGGTTTGTGTGTGTCATAGCAACTCTGTGCCTATCTCTGCCTATATCCACCTACACCTTAAATTACATGCATCCCAGGATATTTAGAAATAAAGTGAAACATACTCAAGGTCCAAAATGCTCTCTCTATACTCACAATCTGACTGTGGTATTTTTCACTTCCTCATTTGTTGTAGAAGGCTGAAGAAAATGCAGAGGGAATGGCATCTGGTCTTGGTCCGGATGGAGAGGTATGAATTTTAAAAGGTGGTTTTTTGTTGTTTTGTTTGTTTGTTTGTTTGCTTGTTTTTAAACTTCCTAGTGATTGTTCTCTGTGCCATTGCTGTAGCTTAAAAAAAAAAATCATGACCACAAAGATTCTAAGAGCTGTTGTTTATAACCAGGAATAAAAATTATATAGATTAATGTTTCTGCTAGCCTGCTTCTCATCAGAAAGCTGAAGACTAAAAGAAAAATATGCTGAGTAATATAGTCTTATCACTGAGTATGCTGAAGAATCCATCTCAGCTTTGTTATAGGCTTAGAAGTAAATTGTTTTCTTGCAGTCCATGTGCAGATATAATTTATTTTCTAAAATGAGGTTGTAAACACAATGTATTCTAGCTTCTCATCTTTAGAAAATACATTGTTGACATTGCATGTAACTACCTTTCAGACACAGGACAGACTGTAGTAGTATGATGGCTTAAGACACCTTCAAGTTCTTTCTTACTCAAAAGCAAATTTTCTGTGTCATTCTTTGAATAAGATTTTTTACTCAGTAGCAGAGCATATGTTGCCTCATTAAGAGCAGCTGTGTTAATTCTATGTTTCTGTTCATTTTAGTTTTATATGAGGACTTCAGAATTGTATGTATTGTTCTACTTGTGGTCTTTTTTATACTTACAAGGGTTATTTTTGCTGATGTAGTTTAAGAGTTACAGCAAAATCCTTTAATATAGTTATGGCTGCACAAGGAAAATGCACATAACATTCCTGTAGCTTTAGTATTTATGGAAACAGGGTAAGTTTTAGACACTGTCAGTCACTGTATTTATAGCTGTTCAGAATTATTCTTTCGTGTTCATATGTATATATGTATGTATATATTAGGAAAAGATTCTTCAGCAGAAGCAGTAGTAGAAGGCAAGAAGTTTTAAAGTAGAAAGTCTGTGATTAAACAGGGCAAAGAAATAACAGAAAAAGAGTAATTATGCTATTCCGGTTTTGTTAGAGCACCAGAATAAGTAAAAGGTTTTGTTTTTGCAAGTGCTTTATCAGATTAATTGAAGAAGTCAGGACAGTAAATCTGTGAATAGGTCTTCTTTACTTAAAAAGTTAGTTAAATTGTTAGGTCCTTGTTTTTCCATATAAGAGAAAAGATCATAAGGCCAGTATATGGGTTTTTGTTACAGATGTCCACTGGTGTAAATAGCAGGATTAAATGCCTATAAACATACATGGCTTGTGTCTTGTTTCATAGAAAGCAATGGTGTAATCTTTTCCATGCTGCTTTTTTGATTTATTTGGAATACTGTGATATATTTGTGGATGTCACACAGAATGCGTTACACACAGAAATACTGTGACTCAAGTGTTTGCTTGACAGTTATATGGGAAGGTGTGGCCTCTAATAATGAAACTTCACTGCTTGTTCAGATCTGGAATTTTGAAGGTGCTGTTAGTTCTTTTTATTATGTATGACAAGCATAAAATTCAGTTGCTGTATGGAATAAAATTGCATTTGAAATTTTAGCCCATAGATGAGAGCAGTCAAATGAGTGACCTTCCAGTCAAAGTGACTCATACTGAAACAGGCAAAGTTCTTCTTGGCCCAGAAGCACCAAAAGCAAGTCAGCTGGATGCTTGGCTGGAAATGAACCCTGGGTAAGTAGCTAGCATACAAGTAGACTGCTTTTTCTACTTGTATTGATACTTTTGATGGGCTTCTCTTAGTTACTCTTTTTTCTTTTCTTTCTTTCTATTCTTTTAATTTACTACGTGTAAGCTGAGTAGATCTATTGAATCTAATCCCTCCTCTTGTTATCTGTAGTTTGTAATCTTTCTGTTGTCTTTGTACAGCTACGAAGTTGCTCCCAGGTCAGACAGTGAAGATGAAAGTGGATCTGAATACGAGGAGGAGGTATGTGTCTGTAAAAAAAAAAATACTGTGACAAGTAATAAAGTAAAACCCAAGTACTTCATGTGGTATTTTCCTCTTTTTCATAAGGAAGGAAAGGAAAGCCATAGCAGGTGTGTATATATGTGTTTTAGGAATAATAGAAACAGGAAAAATAACTGTATTGTTTATTCTTTTCAGTTCATAGCAGTTGGCCTTTTTATAAGCTG
The DNA here is from genome assembly GCF_004027225.2 of Strigops habroptila. Taxonomy (NCBI): domain Eukaryota; kingdom Metazoa; phylum Chordata; class Aves; order Psittaciformes; family Psittacidae; genus Strigops; species Strigops habroptila. The sequence goes on along the minus strand of NC_044302.2, from coordinate 73,580,903 downwards.
TATACCTAACTTGTCATTGGGTTTAGGAAAAGTAAATATTTTTTTCTGACTATTAGTAATCATGAATCAGAAAATACAAGCAGGTTCCTATTCAAAATTGTATGTCAGAAAAAGGCTGTATTGTAGCTTTGTGCTGAATGAAGTTAACATCTTCGGGGTCCCTGTTAGGACTGCTGCTGTTCAACATCTTTGTCAGTCCAGACTTAGACATGGACAGTGGGACTGATGCACTGTCAGCAAGTTTGCCAATGACACCAAGCTGCGTGATGTCGTCAGCCCACTGGAGGGAAGGGATGCCATCCAGAGGGACCTTGACAGGCTGGAGAGGTGGCCAGTGTCAACCTCATGAAGTTCAGCAAAGCCAAGTGCAAGGTCCTGCATGTGGGTTGGGGCAATCCCAGGCACAGCTCCAGGTTAGGTGGAGACTGGATTGAGAGCAGCCCTGAGGAGGACTGTTAGGAGTGTTGGTTCATGAGAAGCTCAGCATCACCCAGCAGTGTGCGCTCGCAGCCCAGAAGCCAACCATGTGCTGGGCTGCATCAAAAGGAGCGTGACCAGCAGGTCGAGGGAAGGGATTCTCCGCATCAACTCTGCTCTCATGAGACCCCACCTGCAGTACTGCATCCAGCTCTGGGACCCCCAACACAAGAGGTACATGGACCTGCTTGAGTGAGTCCAGAGGAGGCCATGAAGATGATGATCAGAAGGTTGGAGCACCTCTGCTATGAGGACAGGCTGAGAGAGTTGGGCTTGTTCAGCCTGGAGAAGAGAAGGCTCTGGGGAGACCTTAGAGCAGACTTCCAATACCTAAAGGGGACCTAGAAGAAATCTGGAGAGGAACCTTTTAGAAGGGCATGTATTGTTAGGACAAGGGGGAATGGCTTTAAACTGAAAGAGGGGAGATTTAGATTAGGGATATTAGGAAGAAGTTCTTTACGATGAGGATAGTGAGGCGCTGGCACAGGTTGCCCAGAGAAGTTGTGGCTGCCCCATCCCTGGCAGTGTTCAAGGCCAGGCTGGACGGGGCTTAGAGCAACCTGGTCTAGCAGAAGTCGTCTCTGCCTGTGTCAGGGGGCTTGGAACTAGATGATCTTCAAGGTCCTTTCCAGCTCAAACCATTTTATCATTCTATGATTCTGTGATCTTTAATGTTTATACACTGGAGGTTTTATTGGCAATTCTGAATAACAGTTATTCATTTACATGTTATATTTATTAAAAATTAGGAATTATGTCAGGGATTTAAGTTCTGACTGTTCAGAGTAGGCTTATTCAATTCACTATTTTAAATACTATTACTACAAAAATTCTAAAAAGAATCTTAAGATTTACACACAGAGATCACAAGCCTATAGGGCCATAATATTAGATACTGTGAATAATCAGTATTGATACTTACATAGTATTTTTCAGGCAAGTACTTTCTCAAGGAGAGGAAAGCTGAAGAGTAGAGAGGACTATGTTCAATCAACAGACTAGTAGCTGAACTAGGTATAGAATTCCTATCTCTCAAGTTTAGCAGTCTTTAAAATACTGAACCAAATGACCACTGAAACTGACTGGACTGTGTGATGTTAAGGTAATAGTCCTTTGTAGGACTAGTTATTTCTAATGTAATTCTATAAGACTTTCACTGTTAAAGAAAGGAGTGGAGGGCCTGATACATGTTAATTTCTCAGAGGAATGTTAAGAGATATGCCCACATTTTTAGCACAGACTCTTTAGCAGCAGCAGCATTGTTTAGAGCTGGGAAATAGTTCTTGGGAGAATACACTTGCAGAAGTCAGAGAAGCCTTCTGTTCAGCTTCATTAGTGAGATTTTAAGTTTTTTGGTTATCCAACTGTAGGCAGAAGCGAAATTGTTACTTTTAAAAGAGTAAAAATGTGGTGTGTTTCGAAAAGTTAAGAAACTAGAAGCCTAAAACTGCTGTATTTGGCAGGATTTTGAGCTTTATTAAATTATTACACATCTGGAATGTGATATACATGGTATTGGAATACTTTCCATGAACACAGTAGACAGAGTAAGGCTTTTAAAAGTAAGATCACTAAAGGGGAAAATACTTCTTATTTCAAAGTATCGATACGTCCTTTTGGTAAATGTGTGTCAAAAATTGTCTTTCTGTTATACCGCAGTGCAGTTCTGTTGCAGAATAGTTGTAAGTTGAACTTTGCGATTCAAGTTTCTGTCGTAAAGCATTGACCAATGAAAGCTACCAATATGTGAATGCCAATTGAAAGTATGATGTAGGAAGGTGTTGCACTTAATAGCACCCCTGCGCTTTTTCTCTATTCTGTAGGATGATGAAGAAGAATCAAGCAGATTAGAAGCAGATGAGAAGATACTCCTGGATCCCAACAGCGAGGAAGTTTCTGAGAAAGACGCAAAGCAAATCATAGAGTAAGTGTTCTTTTGGTGCTGTTTTTTGTTAGGAATTGTTATTTCTTACAGTGGCGTTTCCCAGCATTAGCTTGCTCTAGATTACAGTGGGTGTGGTAGCTTCTCTGTCAATGAACATCTGCACAAAGAGGAACGTGATAATTTGGTATTAATTGTGTACTGTTTATAAAGTAGCTTGTACCCTCTGGTGTACTCGCCACAGTTAGGGATTTGCACTTTCTTTAGAAATACATATATGAGCTGTGGTCAAAAAACCTGTTTGTTTGTGGGAATTCACTCTAGTTCTTTTTCTGCTTTCCAGGACAGCCAAACAAGATGTGGATGATGAATATAGCATGCAGTATAGTGCTAGAGGGTCTCAGTCCTATTACACTGTTGCTCACGCAATCACAGAGAGAGTGGAAAAGCAGTCTTCTCTACTTATTAATGGCACACTAAAACATTACCAGGTGAGAAATCATCTCATATGCTCAACATTTCAGTGTGGTATTTCAAGTGGCAAACTGAAAAGTTGTTAAGAAATCCACAATCTCCAGTAGGTTAGAACTTGGGATTATATGAACAAAGCAGGGACAGTTACCTACCACACATAATGTTTCATGCAACTGCTTGAATAATAATATCACCTTTCTGCCTATACCATAACTTTTTTTTTTTTAATTGTAGGCCAATAATATGTTGGTTTTGCTATCCTTCTCACTGATGTGGAATTTGAGTTTTCCTATTGTTTTCATTTGTGTTGGGTTAACAATATTTCTCTTCTTCCAATATTTGAAAGTTTAGGATTTTATTTTGTAATTAAGATCCTAGTATTTCAGTGCAGTGCCAGGCAAATTTTGGAAACAAGAAAAATATTTTACTGTGGAGGTTGGTGTATCATTCTTTATAGACATTCATTTGATTTAGTAAGCAGGAACTTCTGTATTCTGACATAGGGTAGGCATAAGCAGGTATGATTGAAAATGCCCGTGGTGCATGTTTTCAACACTTCTGCTATTGCACAGCTTTCTAGGAAACTCCAAGAATCTGCATCTGTTCTGCAGTCAGAACATTATTTCTACATCTACATAAAATAAAGACTAATACTCACCAAGATGTCATAAAGATGTGTATCTATTTCTGTGTGCAGAGAACTAGAGGAAGACTGTTATCCTAAGTGTGCAGAGCATTATGATTACAGCCACTGCTTCCTAATGCTCCTCAGCACTACTGTCTATTACAATAGCTTGTTTAAATAATTTAAAATTTGAGAGTTAAGCTGATTTCTCTTTTAAAAGCATTTTAGTATTTTTATATTGTGCTTCTCACTGTGGGACATGGTGAGAAAACGAAAGACTAAAAACAAAAGATGAAACAAGCGAGTTCAGACTGAGTGTACAGAAGAGGCACAGTGCCACTGTGGAGCAGGGGTTCAGAGGGGTTTTGCCTAGGAGGTTTTCAGTTGCTAACCATATAAAGCCATGAGCAACCTGGCTCCAAGGATGGACCTACTTTGGGCAGAGGATTGGCCTAGGGACTGCCTGAGGTCTGTTCCAAACTGAATAATCCCTTGATTCTACTTGTTCACAGCAAAACTGCATCTGAATTTGAATTCTATTATGAATCCTTAGCACTTGCAGGTGTCTCACTGTGAGCCCTCAACAGAAAAAGAGGAAAAATCCGTCATTCAGGGACGGATTTCGAACATGATAGGTTAAATAACTTGCTGGTACCATTGATAATGCGGTGACTAAAATAAGATAGAATCTGACCATATAGAGAAATATGCCACTTTCTCAGCTATGACACCCTCTTTATTTTTGTTGCCTCATTCTCAATATGTTGCACCCAGTGAAGCAGGGAGTTAACAGATGCAGTCAGCAGACTTCTTTACTGCATAATCTTGATTCATTGTCTGGGAAGATTTCCCTGTTACACAAAATGCATAGTATATAACAATGCTAATTTGATGGCCATATTGGCTTAAAGTGCTCGTGGATGGGAAATGAAGATTGTGATAATTCCTTTACTTTCTGAATTGTAATTATTTATGGAACATTGAGATATTCTTAAATTATGCAGATCTGTGTTTTGCAGTGCAAATAATTTAGTCCATAGAGTTACAGATACTCACAGGGATTTAACCTGCTCAGTGTGGTATCTAACAATTGACTGCATAGATTTGTTTTTTACCGTGTCTGCTCTATATAGTTATTGTACCAAGAGGTAAGAGGCACACTTGTCTCAGGAGCTTTATGTCAGGAGCATTGAGGTTTGGCATTGGCTGTGTCAGTGGGAAAAGTTCAGTGATGTAGAAAAGACAGTTTTCCTGTTAGCAGTTCTGAAGCTGCTTTGTAGGCGGGACATACAGTTGCAGAACAAATTCTGGTCAACTCTTGGCCTGAGTATTTAATAACTAAATACAAATTAGTCAGCATGTACATAAAGCCACGAAATTGGCAACATTGGTTTGGATACTCTCTCACAAGGACAACAGAAGGTTTCTTCAAGTCCTTAGTATTTTCTCTCTGAACTTTCTCAGGGCTTTTAATTTACTTCTCTCTTCATGCATGAGACACACCAAAAGTCTGGATCTTAGAAGCAAAAACTTACTTGGTACTTGCGTGAGTAGTGTAATACACACATATATGGAAGTCTGTGTGACAAGAGAATAATCTGAGTCAGTTGCTTCTAGCAACTCTTTAGGTAGACATTTCTTAGCTGCAGTACTCTGGCTTCCTTCCAGCTCTGGGAATTTATATACCAGGTATAACTGGACAAAGGGGGCCTAGTCTGACATGTGAACGTATGGATAGCAGACACTATGTGGACGTGTGCTTCAAGACCTTTGACATAGTAGTGTTGCAATTGGCAAGTGTGAGGCTTACATATTTTGCAGACTTGGTGAGTTTGGTTTTAAAAGATTTTAATTGAGACAGGCAAATAGCATGAAATTTACACATAAAGTTTAATATTTGAGAGTGTTGAAATAGAAGAAGAAACTCCTGCATTGTTAAGTATTTATGAACCTTAAGTGTGAGTGTCTGGATTGCTTTGTATGCAGTACAAAAAAACCTCCATGCATGAGATCTGGTTTCATATTATGGGCTCTGCTAAACAGATTTCCATGTAGCATAAATTACCAGAAATTTACCTTGTTTTGTTTGTTGTTGGGTTTTTTTTTTTAGTGGGGGGGAGGTGCTAAGATAAGCAGGGGTCCCTGTGCATTTACTATTAATACAGGAAATCCAACATCTAAATAGGCAGGGACTTCAGAATCTTGCTTCTTGTCATGGTTAGTATATCCTGAAGTCCTTGCCTGTTGTTAAATATTTGTGTGGGCTTTAAATAACTGAAACTGTTGTTCTTGATTTCAGCTCCAGGGACTGGAGTGGATGGTTTCACTCTATAATAACAATCTGAATGGAATTTTAGCTGATGAAATGGGACTAGGAAAGACAATACAGACTATTGCACTCATCACTTACCTGATGGAGCACAAAAGACTCAATGGCCCATATCTCATCATTGTTCCCCTTTCGTAAGTAAAGGATCTCTTTCTGCTGTTACCGTTCTAAGCATTGCAGATTGGTTTATTTGGAAGACACACTTGTTTTTTCATGTAATGACAACATGAGGAGCACAGTAAGATTACACAGAGCATGTATTCAGTGTTTTCTTGATCATTTCTTCCCAGGTGATTGCCTGACATTGGAAAGGTGACCAGAAAACTGATAAAGCATTTGATTTCATTACTTTCACTGTCCACTCTTTTGGCAAATGTAGTGAATTTACTGTAACTCACTCTAAAGCCACAAGAGGGAGCTGGTGTTCCTTTAATATTACATGCCTGCAGTTGTCCTTTCACCTTTGTGATATTAAAAATCTGTTGCTTTATTCTTTAAACAACTGGTGCCTATCTGATATCAAGTAATCATGCTTTAATGACACTGGATGATCTTTTAAGTACTGTATAACTAGCCCTGGATGTAGCCTTGAGAAGTGATACTGACACTTCAGTCAGGTGTCCAGATTACAGTTGTTTACTATGCTGCCCACTTTTGCTTTTCCTTAACTTTCCAAGATGATGCTTGTTTTATACATTTCCTCTAATGCATTTTCCTTCCTCCAAAGGTGAGGTATGGGTTTTAGTGGTTTGGAGAGCTGTGTTTTAAATAGAAACTGTCAGGCATTGTAAAACTGATGTAGGCTATTGAGGAGTTGTTTGCTTATTTTTGTGTGTGACTTGAATGATCTGCAGAGTTCCTGGCCTTTTCATAATATAATTTGTCCCCCATATTTCCTGAGCATGCAAATATGTTGTAGGATTGAGTTAAGTTTTATTCATGGCCGTCTCTTTTGACTTCTCTTGAGGTATCCTCTGTTTTGGCTGTGCTGCAGTAGTAACTAATTGACTAACATAAATACCACAGCTGTGCCTATGAATATGTCTATATGAAAACAAATGATGAGCTCTAGTGTGAAAAAAAAAAAAAAGGCTGGGAGAAGATCTATAAAATAAAACACAGTTAAAAATAAAGAGAAGGTGTTATTAATGTCAGATTTCGTATGGGCACAGTAAAATCAGATTTAAGTACTCTGTAATGATTTTTCTAATGTTTCTAAAAGAAAGAGGCTGAAATTTCATTCTCCTATACATTTCAAAAGTCACTTTTCCCTGCCTTTTTTTAATAGCTCGTAATGCTGCCATCACAGGTCCAGTGAGGAAAAAAATAAGCAAGCAACCAAAAACTCAAGGTTATTTTTTGCTGCTGTATCATGATAGCACCTAGCTTAGCCATAAAATCGTATTTGTTGTGGTCAAACAGCAGAAACAGTGCAAAAAGAGACCTGCATGGTGGCACTAGGTGGCACTATGAGTAGTTCTTTTCAGATAGAAGATTGATGAATGCTTATTATTAACTTCATCAGACTATATTTGAAAAGTTGTCAGTTGTTGGACGATAAGCAGTATAAAATAACTTATAAATCTATTTTTTTTCAGAGTTATCTTTCTTACCCTTAATAGGCTCCAAAATACAAAGATGCATGTAAAATACTACTCTGAATTGGTTTAAAAGAGGTCCCTAAATATGAGCCGAAAGAGGGTTTCATGCTTTTTTCTGTTTACTCCCTTCTCAGAGATACTTTTATTTTATTACAGTATATAAAGTTCATTTTTTAAAATATACTGTTAATTATAGGGGTTGACTACATGAAATGTGTTGAAAAGTTGGCAGCCACTTAGAAACATCTATAAAGTTTGACCTGCAAATAGTGAAATATATTACTTTTTCTCTATAATCTCTATGATAGGACTTTATCAAATTGGACGTATGAATTTGACAAATGGGCTCCTTCTGTGGTGAAGATATCTTACAAGGTTTGATTTGCTTTTCATATGATTATATTGTTGAAGGAATGAGAATAGTGCCATTGTTTCCTCTGCCTCTGCATGCATTTCTAAACTGTTTGCTCATGAATTTTTGTCATGTGTATCAGTTAATAAGCAGTGAGAGTTAATCACACTAAGAAGACTAATGAATGGTAAATACTTTCACATAGTGAAGTGCAGAATAAAATTGTTAATTACCACATTGCAAGGCTTCTGGTGGAAGCAATAAAAATTAAAACTACTTCACATTTTATACATAGCTGAATACTTTGCTGTTTGATTACTGTAGTAGTGGTATGGCCAAGCAGTTTGTAAAGAGACTAGATTGCTGGCTACATGTTTCCAGTGCTCCGTGAACAGAGCTTTACAGTCTAGCAAACATTTAGGGAAAGCACCTGAAGAAGGCTAGAAGGAATTGATACACAGTTTGCAGTACTGTAGGATTACGAGTTCATGTGATTGCTCTGTGTCTGCTAATTCATAAAAATCAATCTATTTTCTTCAATAAAAGAGTACCTACTCACTTCTCTCTCTCTTTCAGGGCACACCCGCAATGCGCCGCTCACTCGTTCCTCAGCTTCGAAGTGGAAAATTTAATGTTCTTTTAACTACTTATGAGTACATAATAAAGGACAAACATATCCTTGCTAAGGTAATGACTGTCATCTGTTAACAGGAAGACCTTCAAGACACCTTTAAATGGTGCATAACACAAAACACGTTTTTGTTTTACAGGGAAATCCTGAGTTGTTGTTCTGCCTTTCAATGAAAGTTAAACTTTTCATTTACTTTTGTATTTCTCTGTTTATTAATCGACTTCTCAGTCACAGCTTTTCTCCCTGTAAACACCAGGATTTTCCTGAATGTGGCTGAGAGACAAATTCCTTTGCACAATTCTGTCAGTACTGTATACCTGCATGTCCTTAGAAAAACATTACTTTTCTCCCTTCTGCTTAATGGCATTTAACCTATTCTACAGTCCTGACTTTAATATTTTTTCAGTGTTTGCGACCTGAAACTCAGTCTTATTAGAGCTTTTCCAGCTACATGGTCACTTTTACCTAAATGATTAAATAATTACTTGTGTCATAATTTCGGTACCCAGACTCTTTAGTGCACATGGCCCAGTTCTTAAAGGCTCACTAGATGTCAACAGGTGTGCGTCAAATGTAATGAATTCATTAGAAAGTTACTGTACTCTAAGCCTATTTCACATACCACGCAAAACAGACAAAGCAGGTATTTTGCTGTATGGAGAAACCATATGGCCCTACTGTCCCTTTGATTTTAATTTTCAGTTTATTTCATTCTATTACATACTGCATATTTAGATGACTCATTTTTTCTGTCTGATACAAAGGCAGTGTATTTTCTTTGCATAATTCTGAACACTCAAGAATAGTTTGAGAGTTTTACTTCCCCTCTAGTTTTTGCCTACCCTTGGGAAAAGATAGCAAGGACAAGCACTATGCCATTCAGCCTGTCCTGAGAAATACAATTAGTTAGCATCTATGAAAGTACAAACTGAGGCCTTCCTAGTCTTATGGTCAGTGTGGCACGTTAACTGGCCATGTTGTAGTACCATCAGAGAGCTTGAACAATGCTCAACTTCTGTTGAGATTGCGTTTGAGCTTTCACATTAAGAAGCAGAACGTTATTTGACGATCCAGTAACTGAGATGAGAGATTGTAATTATGGTTCTTTGTCCTTGAGTAAAAACAAAGGATTAGCTGAAACAAAAAGTTCAGGGTTGTCTGTAAGGAGTTACTTTGTCTGAAATGCTTTTTTGTTCTGTAGGGTTCTTGTTGCAGGCAAGTTTATTTGGAGTTTATGTGGTTGTTTTCTTCCCCTGTAAGCCATATTCTGGCCTTGAAGAGCCAGTCACCCTAATCTCTTTCCCAGAAACGGGAGGAATCTGCTGTTCGCTGTTGCAATTCAACTTGGAATTCAGCATCAGATTCAATATAGCTGGTGTTTGTTTCTATTTTTGCAGCTTGCAAGGCCACTGCTACTTGGCTAATGCTTGTTTTGGCTTTTCTCAGAAATGAGAATGACTAATGTCTCAGGCTTGAAATATTTCTGTTCTATACCTGTTGGGAGGAATTTGACAAAGTCTGATCTGCTCTAACTTTGCCAACTTTTCTTCTTTTTCTTGCAGATTCGATGGAAATACATGATAGTAGATGAAGGCCATCGAATGAAGAACCATCATTGCAAACTGACTCAGGTCTTGAATACTCATTATGTGGCCCCTAGGAGAATACTGCTGACTGGGACTCCATTGCAGAACAAATTGCCTGAACTTTGGGCTCTTCTCAATTTCCTCCTTCCAACCATTTTCAAGAGCTGTAGCACCTTTGAACAGTGGTTCAATGCTCCATTTGCTATGACTGGAGAAAGGGTACTGTGGCAGTTTGTTTTTTGGGTTTTTTTAAGCATCAGAAACAAAACACTTTGATGAAAACAGAAAGGAGCTTATACAGAAGGATTAGTGTTTGAACTCTCCCTGGTACTTAGGGAATTAACGTAACTAAAAACTACCTTTTTTATAATGCCAGAAAATTTTAATGTCAGTGTCTTTTTTGACTCAGTATCAGTTCGGTTGTAACATGCAAGTAACTATGGCCCATATTTAACCTTTCATGTGAGAGAAGACATTTCCTAATGCACTGAGTTGCCTTGTAGTGACTTTTTTAAACTTCTATAGGTGGACTTAAATGAGGAAGAAACTATTCTGATCATCCGTCGTCTCCACAAAGTGCTCCGACCCTTCCTGCTGAGAAGATTGAAGAAGGAAGTTGAATCTCAACTGCCAGAAAAGGTTTGCAATGAGAGGAGTTGTGGAAGGGGTTTAATACTTTTTTAAAGCATTTAATGTTTGTTTTTCAGATTTGTTTTACAGATGACAACTTCTTTAGCATCTGTTATTGCTATGGTTTGTTTGTTGAAAAGTTGGCCACTGAGGAAGCCTGAATACCTGAAGTTTTGGCATTCTCGGGATTGCTCACCAGTCTTGCAACTTTAATTCTGTTTGTAGTCATCCATATAAGACATGCGACTTGTTTCCATGATACCTGTTATCAAGTTGTAAGTCAGTCAGCCGTACACTGAGGATTAGATTCTGTCCTGTCCCATCCTCCGTGCACGAGGTAGAACCTTTGCTACCTTAGCCAGTTCACTGAAGTTCCTAGAGGACTACTGGGCTTACAAAGCATGCAGGATTTGGTCCTACATTAGTACTGCAGGGGTTGGGTGAAGTGTCTTGTTGAAATTGCGCAATTATTTTTTTAACTAATGGTCTTTCAATTCAGAACATGAAATTCTCTTCTGATTTGAAAGGTCATTATCTCTGGACAACTCATTTTGCCTCATCCTGTCATTCTCTGTGATCCTGCATTGCTTTTCCCATTTGCCTTTCCCAGAGTAACAACAACAACTTTAGTTGTTTCTATTTATAGAAAAGTAAATGTGAAGGTATGCTGGGGAAAATTTGCTGCTAAGGTCATCTGGGCTAAAACCATACCTAAGTGAAATTTCTTTAAGTTGTGGTGTGAGCTGGCTAACGCTGGCTGAATGAACGAAGAGCTCTGTATAGATGCTTAGTGACAGTACTCAAAGGAAAGGCCCTTTAAAAATTTCTTTCTCATCTTTATAATGTTGTGAACACTTGTTACTGTTGTGACTTTCTGTTCCTTCAGATTCTCAGTATCCTTAGAAGCATTTATTTGAGAATGAAACATGCTTAAATTTAAAAATATTACTTATTTTTAATGATTCATCATTCATCATTAAATAGAAATACTTATTTCTATTTAAATTTCTGCCAGTTAGAGCCACTGTATTTCATAAATCCATTAGTAGGTGTTGGAGGAGGAGAATTTAGAAGTTGCATCCACACTGGTACTCAGAGGACCATGTTTCTTTTCGTTTTCACTATCTTGTTTACAAAAAAAAGATCAGTTCAACCATGAGGACTGAACTTCTTGACCAAAGCCTGCTAATAAGTTTCATGTGATCTTACAAATCTTGGTAAAGAAGCCGTTGAAGAAATAGTAATTTTTCTTTGAGGAGTTCGTCCTCTTGTCTTTATGAGAAGAAAAAAAAACAAAGATAATTTTTATTCCATTTATTTATTAAACATTAGGAAGCTTACACTTTTTCTTTCAGTCACCACTAGAAAGATTTCTAGCCCCTACTTTGGCTTTATAATGTGACTGGCTTTATTTTACATAACATATTAAAAACATAGTGACTTTAATCTGGAAATTGGGTAATAACAAAAGATGGATTAAACTGGGGTATGAAGTCTTTGTATTACTGGATTTAAAGATAGTATGCAGTCAAAAAATGTTTTACTAAATAAAGTTTTACAAAGCTGAACATGAAGTCCAGCTGAGTGTGGGCATCATATAGTACTTGATTAATTCTCTGTATTTTTAGTTGATGTTGAGAAAATGGTGTATTTCTAATCCAACCTGGGTAAGCATAATGCTAAATGGACACTATGAAGGATGCTTATTTGCTAGGTATACAATGATGATATTTTTATAATGCTTTACGGATATAATGAAGTCCACAGGTTATTAAGCACAAATATTTTAATTGTGTGTTAAATATAAAATTAATTTGTAATTATGGTTTTAAATTGTAAAAATTACAGAATGAGAAAAAAATATGGTGATTCTGCACTTACATTCTTAGGATCCAGCTGTCTCATAGTAGTTGTGACTCTCACAGATAATCTTTTGAGATACCCATTGCTGTGCTTATAGTTGGATTGTTCTTCAGTGAAATCATATGCAGTGGTAAGGTACGGATAAAAATTAGAAGGTTTTTGTTTTATGTTTTAGGATAACAAGAACTTATAGTTAGATCCTACTATCATTGTTATGTCAGTGTGTTTATGGTTGGTTTGTTCGATTATTTTACATTAGGTGGAATATGTGATTAAATGTGATATGTCAGCGCTTCAGAAGATCCTGTACCGTCACATGCAAGCCAAGGGAATCCTTCTCACAGATGGTTCTGAAAAAGATAAGAAGGTATGAAAGAAAGACTAAACATGTAGAAAACAATGTATTATCATTAAATATGCTAACAGTATGATTTCTGTTTTATGAAACTAGTATGTAGGTTCTTTCTGCAGGTATCTGTCATGGGAAAAGCAGTATCTGTCAGACATGCTTTTGTTTTACACGACTGCAGCTCATGCTCTCTATTAACAAAAGATCCTACTTGTATTCACTATAATTACAGTCCATTTCTGCAAACAGGCAATGTTTGAAAAGAACCACGATTTCCCTTGGCTCAGTTTAATCCAATACGGTACCTGAATAATTGTGATTGTGGCAGTGCTGGCTACAGAAAGTCATTAATCTTGTCTTTCAGAGCAATTAGTTAAGTATAAGCTTTGTTTTAGCCAGCTTCTATTCATACTTATAAGATCTGTTAGTGACATAGTTCTTTTAAGAGAACAGTAGTTCGAGGTTTCGAGGTCATATAGTCAGATTTAGAGTACATACTGGTAAATACTGATTATGCCATCATGGGACTTGATCTAGTTAATACAGAGTGAAAAAGTTGCCATTCATCATCTTACTTGTGTATATGCTTTTCAAATTATAATAAATGTGAAATACCTTGAATAGGTACTGCAGAACAGCTGGTGTGTAACAGTGTGTTTGCACTGTGTTATGTGTATATTACTGATGCAGTGCAGTCACTTCCTGTCTTTCCACCATCCTTTTGCTGGTTGCATTGGCACAATGGGTGATATTTTTGTTCAGTATCTTATTTTACCCTCGTTTTGTGCAGTCAAATTGTTATCTTTGCTGGTGCTTATTCAAACTCCAGACGAAGCTAGTTCTTATCACTGGATGTTGATACTCATCTTCATAGTTTGAATACTTTGTAAACATAAATTTACATTCTTCTGTTGTATTTTAATGTCATTTAGTGGTTTGATGTCTTTCTTTTGTCCTGCAAATTTCATTTTGTATCACAGACAGACTTCCTTCCCTTCCTGATCCTTTTCGACTCTTTCACCAGTTCAGAACCTTTGGACTGGGGAAAGATCATAAATTGTTTTGTTGTTTCATAAACAACATATATTTGTTTGCTGTCTTCTAAACACCTCCCTGTCCTTCTCTTCTCACCAGGAGTCTTAAAATTTTTACTTCCTTGCTACCCTCTCTTATATTTTTTTTCTTTTAACTGGTTCATCAGCTCTTTTATTCATGCTACCCGTTGTCAGCAATGGGAGGTGGCTTGTTGAGAATGCTTGGCTTCAGTGATCAAAGAACTGTGTTAGGAACTGTGTTAGGAAAAAATCCTGTCTTTCTGCAGCTTTGGCCTGGAACCAGCTGAGACTACAGAGAGTTTATTAAGCTGTAAAGTTCTAGGAAATTACTCTTAGAACAAATATGAACTGCATGTAGAAGCAAATTTGAGAGGATTTTGGAAGGAACAAAACCAAATTTTATATATGTGGAGTACCCCCTTCAAGCATAAAATCTCTGCTCTAAATGGAAGTTATTTCACTGTACTTTCCAGGAAAGAATAGAGTATTGCTAGTATATGATATGATCAAATAGTACTTTTCCATAGTTTTATTGTTGGAAATGGCTAAATTCCTTTGGCTGACATTTTTAAAATAAACCTGAATTAGTCATACAGTAAGCTTGGAATACTGTGGCCGCTCTGATTACATTTTCATAAAATTACAACAAAGTGGTACCTGAAAGCAACAACTGCTTGGTAATGTTAATATGCTAGGATGTTCTCAAACTTATATCATAGAATCATAGAATCATAGAATGGTTAGGGTTGGAAAGGACCTTAAGATCATCTAGTTCCAACCCCCCTGCCATGGGCAGGGGCATGTCGCACTAAACCATGTCACCCAAGGCTCTGTCCAGCCTGGCCTTGAACACTGCCAGGGATGGAGCATTCACAATTGCAATTCGTTTTTAACCTTACAATTTAAGCTAGCACCATTGACTGTTGCCTGAAGTCTGTCCTGGTTCTGAAGAAGATTCACTGCAGAGTAGATTTCGAGAATATATTTAGTTAAGTATTAATATGACTCACAAGATTCGGTTATCTCTAGCTTTTTAGCTGCCTGTGGCCCTGTGTTTTACTTGGCCTAGAGAGAGAAACCCAATTAACAGACAGAAGGAGATGCTGCAGATTAAAAAGCATCTGGCTAGAACGTATTCCTGTTAGAGAGTTCAGATCTTATGGAGTTTATGTGGTTTCATAATAAACAGTATAAATAAGCAGTATGCAGGACAGTAGATGCTCTGCTTCCCATTGTTAAAACTGGAGGTAGATACATAATGCACTTCATTAATTACTTCCAGGTCTTTTTTTGTTATAGAGCATACTTATGATAGATAATTTATACAGCAAGACAACTGGATAATAACTTTTGGGGTTTTGTTGTTGGGGATTTTTTTTTGTTTTGGTTTTGGTTTTGGTTTTTTCATTTGGTGATGTGGTGGTCAGGTTTGGGGTGGAAGTATTTTTATGTCTGCATTTAACAATATGTTTCAAAAGCTTCATTAATAAACTAAGATATTCGATTCATCATATAATTTGCATTGTTTGTACCCATAGGGAAAAGGTGGGGCGAAAACTCTCATGAACACAATCATGCAATTGAGAAAGATATGCAATCACCCATACATGTTTCAACATATTGAGGTAAGACTGATAGGTTTGATTTTGAGAGTTGTTTTTATTCAGATGGCTAACATAACAGAAAACTGCTGTTAAAGCTTATGTGCCTGGGAGAGGACATCTCTGTCCACGTTATTTCTGCTGAAGAGAACACATTTGAAAACCACGATCATTGTGGTCCATTTTTAGAAATAAATGGACCAACCACCAGCTTTTTATTGATAATCTGAAGTCTAGTTTTAAAGCATTTAATGTTGTGGAGGCAGTGTCTTTAAAAAATTAAGTGGTGGTTTGGGTTTTTTTTTTGTTCTGGTTTTGGTTTGGGTTTTTTTTTAATTTAAGATGTTCCAGAACAACTTAATCTCTACCTAAACCTAATTTATGATCTAGAGACACTAGTTCAAAATGCCATGTGTGGGATCCTTGTAACCATCAGGCTGCCAGTCTTTCACAGTAATAACCAGAATTGTCGTATTCTATCCACTTTGTTTTTTCAGCTTATCTATGGAGCATCTCTCATTAGGACACAAAGTACATAAATATAATAATATAAATATAATAATATATCTGGAAAGATAGAAAGTGTCATAAATATTTGGAATTCAGCTACATTTATGAATAAATAATTAAGTACCTACTGTGATGTAGTATTTTTTGCTCTCTTGTATGCTAATTAATTAAAGTGAGTCATTTGCAAATGGATCTTCCAGTAATTAGTATAAATTAATTAGGTTCTGCTGTATTTGTGATCTGGTAAAATGTATGCTGATAGAAGTTACTTCTGCAAACCATAAATTTCAAATAATAGCAGTTAAAGAAAACATAAACCAGAACACTTGCTGCAAGGTGGATTCCAAGCGTATGAGCATAATGAAACTCAAACGCTAACACTCATATATTTAATTCAGCTTATGAAAGAATGCATAATTTTGTGTTACTGTGTAGTTTGTAATAACCTGTTTATTGCTTATAACTCTGCAGGAGTCCTTCGCTGAACATTTAGGCTACTCAAATGGTGTCATCAACGGGTAATTCCTTCAGTTTTTCTTCCTGTTCATAATGTTGTATTGGAACTAATGTATCACATTCTTTTTCTAGAAGGTACGTGCTAACAAACTCCAGCAGTTTATAGAAAGGAAGAAGAGGCACATACCTAAAGCAAAAGATAACAGTACTAGAAGTGTTATATGAGCTTTTTATGACTCTCCATACTTAAAACTGAATTTTCTTATTTACAAAGGATTATATTTCATTTTGTACTTCCTTGTCTCACCATCTCTTTCAGGAAGACAGGCAGAGAAAATTGTAAATTCCTGTATCCCATCTGCTTACTTTGAAATAGCTTAGATAACATCTGAAATTCATTGGAATGACTCTTCAGAGAGAGCAGTTGGAATTTTCTTCTCTTTCTTGTGACTTTTGTCTTCTGCTTTTCCCTCTTCACTATCTCTATTCTGAATTAAAGTAACATTTCTTCCATTATTTGAAATGAAATAGATGTAAATTTTTTCTCGTCACTTCTTTATGCACCTGCCTAGAAATCACAGAATTTTCAGGGCTGGAAGGGACTTCTGGAGATCATCTAGTCCAACCCCTGTGCCAAGGCAGAGCCACCTAGAGCAGGTTTCACGGAAATACATCTGCGTAGGTTTTGAATGTCTCCAGAGAGGGAGACTCCACAACCTCCCTGGGCAGCCCGTTCTTACATTGCCACCCGCAACATCAAGAAGTTCTTCCTCATGTTGAGGTGAAACTTCTTGTGTTTCAGTTTGCAGCCATTGCTCCTCATCCTGTCACTGGTCACCACTGAAAAGAGTCTGGCACCCACCTTTGAGATAACGCATTAATGAGATCCCCTTTCAGTCTTCTCTAGACTAAACAAGCCCAGCTGCTGCAGTCTCTCCTTATAAATAAGAGGTGCTCCAGACCCCTGATCATCCTTGTGGCCTCCACTGGACCTTCTCCAGTAGCTCCTGGTCTTTCTTGTGCTCAGGAGCCCAGAACTGGACACAGGACCCCAGATGTAGCCTCACCAGGGTCAAGTAGGGGGAGAGGATCACCTCCCTCGACCTGCTGGCCACACTCCTCCCGATGCACCCCAGGTTACTATTGGCCCTCCTGGCCGCAAGGGCACTCTGCCGGCTCATAGTCAACTTGTCATCCATCAGTACACCCAGGTCCTTCTCAGCTGAACTGCTCTCTAGTAGGTCACCCTCAACCTGTACTGGTACTGCACTCCCCACGTACAGTACCCTACACTTGCCCTTTTTGAACCTCATTAGGTTTCTCTCCACCCAATTCTCCAGCTATCCAGGTCCCGCTGAGAGGCAGCACAGCCTTCATGTGTATCAGCCATTCCCCCCACACCTTTCTAAAGGAAAGGTGTGCATCTACCACGTGACCCCCTTCCTGTTCAGGTGTTAAGAACTTTTTTTGTTTTGTTTTGTTAACTAGTATACCAGATTATTTGTCTCCTTTCCTAGTATACCAGACTACTTGTCTCCATAATAGTTTAACTCATCACGGATGTGTGCGTATCAGAAGGCCATTCATCTTGTGGACTTATGTATGTCATTGCTAATGATAAATCATATTTTGAGAGTACAGACTCAAGGCTAGAAAAATGTTATGTGAGATTTATTTTTGTAAGGTGTATCACTGTGATGCTGATTCAGACATCCTGTTTTATTCATTTTCTCAGTTACGACTTGAATTTCAGTGCTAAGTGTCTGTTTTGCAGTCCGTAGCATAGAAGACAGAAGAGCAGCTAATCAAAGCAACTAAGCATTGTTCAGGACTACTAAAGTTACATGGCTAAAGAGTATATCCTTTGCCAAACTCCCCCCATTATTTCTGTATATTAGTTCTGTTTGGAATATTTCACTCTCTTGTGCATAGTCATTGAGTGGAAAAGGAATTGTTTCAAACATGTGCCTGATGAATACAGCTTACAGCTGCAGTAAATGCCAGTTGAAAGCAAAACTCGCAGGTGAATGCCTTAACTGCAAAATGCCTACCTAGCTGATAGATAATGGGTTTTTTTTTATAAATAATGAAACAGAATTGATTTTTATAATGGAAGGTATTCCCTGTGGTTGAAAGTCCACACAGTTTTTGTAATTGAAGAAAAATCCTTTCCAAACAGGAGTTCACATGGGTGTTTATATTTTCATTTTAATCAACATAAACACTTTTAAAGAGAGAAAAGTGCTATTAGTGATTTTTATCTAAAGTAAATTGATGTCTCTGTTATACTCTGACATAATAATGATTAAAAACTTTTCTAAATGCTGTCTCATTCTGGCATTTACTGTGCTTTTTCTCTTCAACAGAGCTGAACTTTATCGGGCCTCAGGGAAGTTTGAGCTGCTCGATCGTATTTTACCAAAATTACGAGCCACTAACCATCGTGTGCTCCTTTTCTGTCAAATGACATCACTCATGACCATTATGGAAGACTACTTTGCCTTTCGAAATTTCCTTTACCTGCGTCTTGATGGTAAGCTAAGTATAAAAAAAAAAAAGGGATAAATAATAAGTTAGGAGGTAGCATGCTTCATTAGTTTGGGCTTTTTGACACTTTTCTTTCATCTGTTTAACTTGCAAACCGTTTGTTTGAGGGATTGTTTTGATGGACACTCAGGTCTGTTCTTGGAATGCAGATTATGCAGAGATTTGATGTTTAGGGGCTGGTCTCTTTTTCAAACAAGGTTTAAAAATCCAGGGACCCAATCAGTTCTCACTGCATAAGTTTTCTGAAAGTATTCTCATGATGAGAGATGATAATACCAGTGTTTTGCTTAGATTCTAGCAGAATTGACTCATTTGTACCTGATTAAACTTCAACTACTGTTCTCCATAGGATAGCTGAATTTCAGCGACGAGTAAAGTACCTGTAGTTTTCCTGAATTTCATGGCAGAGTCAGTAACCTCAATTACTTTATGTGTAAACATGTTTTATTACCTTTGAATGAAAAGATTATTTAGAAACATAGTGGAGTAATATTGAAAGGAAAATAACTAAAAGTAGTATATCCCATGTGAGGCTTAAACCTGTTTGAAAGAAGTTTCCATTTTGGCCTTCTTCCATGTTGATGATCTCTGCCTCATACTGACCTTCTTAAATATTGATTATTTTTACTTAGTGTATTTATCTCACACATTATAGTAATTACATAGGGCCAGTAGCATTTATCAGAATACCTTTTTAATAGAAAAGCAATGATTTAATAAAAATATGAAAACCAACATGAATAAAGTGAGAGTTTAAGGTCCTTTGAATATGCTTTTTACAACATTTTAAGTTGACTCTTTGCTTCATGCTGTATTTGGAAGAAAAGGTAAACACAAACTTGAAATGCTGTTATCCTCAAATGTAGAATGGGGTAATGAAACACAGACACAAATGAGCTCTCTCACTGTGCCACAAGATTTTTTTGTCAAAACTGGCTGAAAAACATAGTACTATGTTAAAAAAACACTCCTTGCACCTCTGGCCTGCAGGTGTTTCAATGTTTCCATTCCAGAAAGATCAGTTATATTAGAGTTAAAATGTTTTAAATTACCTTACACCATGCATTTTAAAATTAATTCTTTTTCATGTATAATGTCTATGGAAATAATACAGTATGGTAAATACAGCTCCTTCATTTCATTAAGGTTTTGCAGGTAATTCATTACATTAGTGAGATGAACTGTTTTTTCTTCTTTTCCGGTTTTGTGATGATAGATTATCATCATTTTATGCTGGCATGTAATATATACGTAAATTCTATCTAGCTGTCTTCTCACATAAAAGTGTTTTCTTTCCAAGTTGTGCTTTTTAAGAGAATGGGTTTCTGTGGGCCAGCAGTTTGGCTGGGTGATTGTACTGGTCTGGCTGGGATGAAGATAACTTTCCTCCTAGCAGCTGATATAGTGCTGTGCTTCGCATTTGTGCTTCGCATTTGCTAGGCAAGGTTGATAACACAGTGGTGGTAAAACTCCAGTATTTCGGCTGTTGCTGAGCAGTGGTTGCAGAGTGTCCAGGCTTTATCTCCAAAGGACTCCTCTACCCCCAAGGCCAGTAGCTTGGGGATGAGCAATGACCTGGCTGGGACAGCTGACCCAGACTGACCTAAGGACATGTTTAGCTATAAAAGCGGAGGGAAATGAAAGAGGATGCAGAGACATTCCTCATTACAGCATTTGTCTTCCCAAGCAGTCCTTACAGTTGCTGAGGTCCTGCTTTCCAGGAAGTGGCTGGATACCTACCTATTGATGGGAAGTAGAAAATAAATTTCTCTTTTTGCTTTGCTTGCATGCAGAGCTTTTGCTTTTATAAAACTGCCTTTATCTCAATTGAGGAGCTTTTCCATCTGATTTTCTCTCTCAGT
Source organism: Strigops habroptila (assembly GCF_004027225.2). Taxonomy (NCBI): domain Eukaryota; kingdom Metazoa; phylum Chordata; class Aves; order Psittaciformes; family Psittacidae; genus Strigops; species Strigops habroptila. Next base: position 73,560,073 of record NC_044302.2, on the reverse strand, counting down.
ATGGATGAGGAAGGGGAGTGAGTGAAGGTGGGTGTCTGTCAGCCAGCTGGGGTCAACCCACTACAGTAATAGAAAAACTTCATCTTCTGTGCATACCTGAATAAAAATAGCAGAATTTCTTTGGCTTTCAATTACAGGCAGAAGTGTAAAAAACATAAGGCAAACAGTGGACCAGGCTAAGGTGATGCATACAGACTATTGTCAAAGTACATTGAATTCATCCAGTCAATAGAGTGTACAGAGCTTGGGTTTTACTTAAAACTTTGTCTATGTTTTCACCATGTTTGAATTCCTTGCCTGCTCTCACTCAGACATTGTGCATCATCACCCTCAAGATAAGAAGTTTTAAAGAGTTTTCAATCCTTTTGTATTAATTATCACTCTGGAGGCCAGCACAGACATTTTGATAAATCTCTATAAAAGTAACTTCTAAAAATAATTAGATGCTGTTGTGGCCAGAAGACATTAATCAAGCCAGAGCTTTCTTCTGTTTACATATATTGAATTGAAATTTATGTGAGTCCTAAAAAGGTATAACAATGTTATCCAACATTTTAAAGTCCACTTTTGAAGTGGACTTTACAAGTACTTCTTGAAGTGGACTTTTAAGTACTTCTTTACAAAAGAAGTACTTAAAAGAGGTATTTAGAAGTCCACCTCCTAGATGTGATAGCCAGTTGACCAAAACGTTCATGGCCAGTGTTTATTCTGTATTACAGAAAATGTGGTAAAGATGGCAAAGAGCAAGTGAGCTAAAATTGCTCTTCCACATGTACATTTAGTAACTGACATTGTATTTCTATTATGTCAAGTCACATCTTTGTGATAGAATTGTGGGGGTTTTTATTGCTTTTCAGGCACAACAAAATCGGAGGATCGAGCTGCTCTGTTGAAGAAGTTCAATGAACCTGGGTCACAATACTTCATCTTCTTGCTAAGTACAAGGGCTGGAGGGCTAGGCTTAAATCTCCAGGCTGCTGACACTGTCATAATCTTTGATAGTGACTGGAATCCTCACCAGGTTATTTTTATTTACTTATCTTCATGAAATGTGTAAATAATTCATTGATGCTTTTTTGGATTGCTTCTTTAAATTGAGGATATAGCCCGGGGGGGGAAGGAATAGATCCAGGTAAGTCATAAGATGCTGCTTTGAGAGGAATTGTTGAGGCAGACTGATGCAATCACAAAACTTTTCGGTTTCAGTCAGTGAAGTAATTCTTTGTCTGTGTATATATTATATAGAGGCCTTATAACCTGCTTCATTTGTGTAACTGTACTTATTTTTTAACCTTAGGACATTAATAAGTAACTCCCGTGTTAAGTCTTCAGTAGGTAGGTTGGAATATTTTAGTAAGGGCTATGCAGAGAGGTGCCTCTCTCAGGAAGTTAGAGGACGTATCAGCGCAGCAGTCTTCACCCGAGACACTGACCTTGCACTGTGTGTTGGTGTGGGTGGGTAGTAGTAAGTACAGATCCCCAGGAGAAGATGGTATCAAACCACTGTGGCTTATTTTAAAAAGCCAGAAGGGGTAACTGAAGTCTTTGTCACTTAATGTCTTTTCTTTTTTTCTTTTTTTCTTCCTTTTCTTTTTTTAAGTATGTAAATGTCCTGGGTTCAGCTGTAGCAGTTATTTTTTCTCCTTCTTTGTAGCTGGTGCAGTGCTTTGTTTTCGACCTTAGTCTGAGAACAGTGCTGATAACACACCGATGTTTTTACTTGTTGCTAAGTAATACTTACTCTGATCAAGGACTTTTTGAGTCTCATGTTCTGTCAGTGAGGAGGGGCACAAGAACCTGGGAGGTAGCAGAGACAGGACACCTGACCCAAACTAGCCAAAGGGGTATTCCATACCACAGCACGTCATGCCCAGCATATAAACTGGGAGGAGTTACCCAGAAGGCCCAGATCGCTGCTCGGGTCAGGCTGGGTATTGGTGGTGAGCAATTGTATTGTGCATCACTTGTGCTTATTGTTTTCTTTTCCTCTTCCCCTTTTAGTTTTATATTCTCTCCCTTTGTTATTTCCTTTGTCAGTAGTATTATTGGTGGTGGTAGCGGTGTTATACCTTATACTGGACTTAATTGTATATATACCTTATTATATTGTATTATGCCTTAGTTACTGTACTGTTCTTAATCTCAACCTGTGGGAGTTACATTCTTTCAATTCTCCTCCTCATCCCTCTGGGAGTGGGGGAGGAAAAAGGGGGGAGTGAGCGGGCGGCTGTGTGGTTTTGAGTTACCGGCTGGGCTTAAATCACGACAATAAATTAGATGCCTCTCGAAGTATATAGTTAGGTGTGTTTTTTCAGCTGTTGTGCAAATATATACAAATCACATCATAGTCAATAGCCACATGTAAAACTAAGGGAAGTGAGACTGAAAAGAAATAAAAACTTCTGTTTCCTTGGTTTACCATTTTTGTGTACATCTAAGAATGATTATGTAAACAAATTCATATTGTGGCTTTATCTTCACTCTTAATGCAAACTTCAATCATACTTTTAGGTTGCAGCAGCTGCATCGCACGTAGTGCTTGAGGAGGGAATTGTGGGAAGGAAAGAGCTAACAACAGTAGCAAAAGCAAGGTGCTGGCCCAAAATAGGCAAATTCATTGCCAGTTTTTTTTTCCCTCTACATTAAGGAATTTCTGTGTTGTTAGATAACACAAAACTGTGATATTATTTTGAGGTTAGGTACCCTTCGTGATTTGACTATGCTGAAGCAGAAATGCATCATCTATAGGAATTAATGGATTTATCTGTTTCCCAAAGAAAATAGATAAAATTTTGATTTAACAAAAGAAATTCTTCACCTCTGGCCTTTCTACTTCCACGTTTTTTAAGTGCAATTACCTGACCAAAGAATAAGTACTTTGATTCACATTCTTGTATATATGAACTTTGAATCCGTAGGATGATATTTAAGCTTTTTTCACACACAAATATTCCAACTTAAAAGCCAATTCAACAGATTAAATAATTTTTAGCTAACATATTTAAGAATAATTGACAACTTTTAGTAGATCAGTTTATGTATGGATTTTTCCTAGTAATTTTGTTGCTTTCATTTACTGCAGTCAAGAAATATTTTAGTTAGGGTTCATTCTGGTTTGAAAGGCCATGGTCTTTGAATAGAAGGGTTAAAAATAAGTACACCAGCCTTTTTCAGTCAGTGCACATGCTTTCACCAAGTTTTTAGCTTACGGCATTTACACTGTACAGAGCATGTCAATGATTTTTCCTTTCAATTCTCCCCCTACCTGCGTCTGATGAAGTTTTGGGAAAGAAAACAATGAGGAACCATGAACCATGTGAACTGTGGTGTAGGCTCTTTTGAGTACCTCTTTTTTTATATCCCCTCCTTTAAGCAGAGAACAATTACAGTAGCACACTTAAAATATAAATCCCTATGTTCTTTGCTTAACAGGACTTGCAGGCCCAAGATAGAGCTCACCGAATTGGTCAGCAGAATGAAGTTCGAGTCCTGCGTCTGTGCACTGTGAACAGTGTGGAAGAGAAGATACTTGCTGCTGCAAAGTATAAGCTGAACGTAGATCAAAAAGTCATTCAGGCTGGAATGTTTGATCAGAAATCTTCAAGCCATGAAAGGAGAGCCTTCCTACAGGCTATATTAGAGCATGAAGAAGAAAATGAGGTAAGGTAGTTAGAAATAATCAGTGAGAGGATGTTTCAGGAAGTACTAAGTCATTTTTTTCATCAGTTACATAGATTGTCATCTCCTTTGAAATTAGAAGTGTCGTCATATTCTTACCATCCAGTCAAAGAAACAATTTTGTATTTTCTCTCTCCTTTTTTTTTTTTTGGTCACAGTAATGGGTTATAATGTAATGATTGTGATGTAGTGGTTGTGATTACGTCTTAGGGTAGAATTAGGCATTGTAACTTCAACCAATTCCACCCTTTCATATTTTTGGCAAAAAATTGTATTCAAACGAAGAATTTTTCCTTAACAGATTCTAAAACAGTTCCTAAATCTAGTTTGTATGTTAAACTAAGTAATCTGATTTTCAGACATGCTGAACAACTAGTACTACCTAGGTTCAATCATGAAAGACCCTGCCTACTGTGCTTCTTTTGGATCCTGGGTAAGAGTTAAAATTTGCTTTGATGTGCTTTGGGGTTAGGACAAGCCAGGAAAATAACTGTTGTCCAACCTGGACTTCTGGTTACCACTTCCTCTTTAAGAAACAATTAGGTGTTTAAAAACAGCTATCAAGTCTTTCCTTATAATAGTGGGAAGTGAGATTATAGAATCACTGACTGTATGTCTGTGTGTTTTCATTGTGTTCTTCACTGGAATTGTGATCGTGGAATTGCGAGTCCCTTCTTATGCTTATCATTGCAGACTCTTCTCTTAACATGCACAGAATTCGGTTTTAGGATGAAAGCTGCGTTTGGGAGAGAGTGTATTAATGTATCAATTATATGAAGACACACACAAAAAAATTCCATTCTGCAGTGACTTTTTCCCACCTTACTAGTTAAAATATCCTATGTTAGTTAAAGATGCAGAGATTTCAAGCCTGATTTTGCCTCTGAGTATGCCTTGTACGTCTGAATATGGTACACACGAAAAGAAAAGAAGATTCTGTAGTTTGTGTTTCACAGGCATCCTTCGTTATGTAAAGTTTCAAAGACCAAGGAGTTTACTTTTTCAGTAGCTAAACCTTTCCTTTTGTGTAAATTTTTTGTCTTGTGAATTTAGAGAAAGCTAGTACATCTTTAAGATAGAATTTTGTATTGTTTTTTAATATTTTTCATAAGAAATTGAAGAAGGGTGAGAAACAGTTTACCAGCAATTGTCTTTTATTTAAGGTGTGAATTCAGGAATGGGATGATTTATATGTGTCATTTTTGATCAAGTAAAACTGTAGTTCTCAAGTAGTGAACACCATCTATATGAGTAGATAGATGAACTTGAAACCAATAGAAATTTTCAGAAGGCCTGTGGATTTGTTTTTGAATTTGACATAAATATGTTATGCTTTCAGAGCTCTAGAAAATATTTATCTAAAAAGCTTTAAACTAGATGTGTTGGGGGAGGGGAGCATTGATCCATCCCAACATTCCTGGTCAGTTGCCAGCACCTGTACTAAGTGCTTGGAGCGATGTAGAGATGTTCCAGCTGCCCCAGCCATTGAGTCGGCTTCATTTGGAGCTCGGCTAAGGTGCCTCTATACAAACGCCCGTAGTATGGGGAACAAGCAAGAGGAATTAGAGATGTGTGCAAGGTTACGGGAATATGATGTCATTGGTATCACAGAAACATGGTGGGATGGCTCCTATGACTGGAATGTCGGAATGGAAGGTTACAGGCTGTTTAGAAAAGACAGGCCAGGCAGACGGGGAGGGGGCGTTGCTATCTATGTCAGTGATAGGCTAGAGAGTATGGAACTCTGTCTGGGGATGGGTGATGAGGTAACAGAGTGTTTATGGGTCAGGATCAAAGGGAAAACAGCAATGGGGGACATTAAGGTGGGGATCTGTTACAGGCCGCCTGATCAAGAGGACTCTGTGGATGAAGCGCTCTACAGACAGATAGGAGCAGCCTCACGCTCGCAGGCCCTGGTCCTCATGGGGGACTTCAACCATCCTGACATCTGTTGGAGGGATGGTACGGCCCGGCACAAGCAATCCAGGAGGTTCCTCAATTGTGTGGAAGACAACTTCCTCTTTCAAGCAGTAGAGGAGCCGACGAGGAGAGGTGCCATGCTGGACCTTGTGCTCACCAACAGGGAGGGACTGGTTGGAAATGTAACGCTCCAGGGCAGCCTTGGCTCTAGTGATCATGAGATGGTTGAGTTTGAGATCCTCAGGACGGTGAGAAGAGCGTGCAGCAAGCTCACTGCCCTGGACTTCAAGAAAGCAGACTTTGGCCTCTTCAGGAACCTCCTTAGTAAGGTTTCATGGGATACAGTCCTAGAGGGCAGGGGGGCCCAAGACTGCTGGTCGGTATTCAAGGATCACCTGCTACGTCCTCAAGAGTGTTGCATCCCGACGAGAAGAAAGTGCAGCAGGAGGGCCAGGAGACCTCCATGGATGGACAAGGAGCTGCTGAGGAAACTTAGAGGGAAAAAAGAAGCTTATAGAAGGTGGAAGCAAGGACAGGCGGCCTGGGAAGAATACAGGAGCATTGCCCGAGAAGCTAGGGACCAGGTTAGGAACGCTAAGGCCCAGCTAGAATTAAGTTTGGCAAGGGATGTAAAAGATAACAGGAAAGGATTCTATAGATACGTAGCAAATAAAAGACAGACTAGGGACAATGTAGGCCCTCTCCGGAAGCTATCAGGAGAACTGGCTACCATGGATTTGGAGAAGGCTGAGGTTCTTAATGACTTCTTTGCCTCAGTCTTCACCAGCAAATGCTCTGACCACACAACCCAAGTCTTGGAAAGCAAATGCAGGGACTGTGAGAACGAAGACCTTAGGCCCACTCTAGGAGAGGATCAGGTTCAAGACCATCTTAAGAACCTGAACGTGCACAAGTCCATGGGACCTGATGAAATCCATCCACGGGTCCTGAAGGAGCTGGCGAATGAAGTTGCTAAGCCACTGTCCATCATATTTGAAAAATCCTGGCAGTCAGGTGAAGTTCCTGATGACTGGAAGAAGGGTAATATAACCCCCATTTTCAAGAAGGGGAAGGTGGAAGACCCGGGAAACTACAGACCAGTCAGCCTCACCTCTGTGCCTGGCAAAATCTTGGAACAGTTTCTCCTGGAAAACATGCTAAGGCACATGAAAAACAACGAGGTGGTTGGTGACAGCCAACATGGCTTCACTAAGGGGAAATCCTGCCTGACCAATTTGGTGGCCTCCTATGATGGAGCCACGGAACTGATGGACAGCGGCAGAGCAGTTGATGTCATCTACCTGGACTTGTGCAAAGCATTCGACACTGTCCCACATGACATCCTTGTCTCTAAATTGGAGAGACATCAATTTGATAGATGGACCACTAGGTGGATAAAAAACTGGCTCGATGGCCGCACGCAAAGAGTTGTGGTAAATGGCTCGATGTCCAGTTGGAAACCTGTAACGAGTGGTGTCCCTCAGGGATCGGTGTTGGGACCGGTCCTGTTCAACATCTTTGTCAGTGACATGGACAGTGGGATTGAGTGCGCCCTCAGCAAGTTTGCCGATGACACCAAGCTGTGTGGTTCGGTTGATACGCTGGAGGGAAGGGATGCCATCCAGAGGGACCTTGACACGCTTGTGAGGTGGGCCGATGCCAACCTTATGAAGTTTAACCAAGCCAAGTGCAAGGTCCTACACCTGGGTCGGGGCAACCCCAGGCACTGCTACAGGCTGGACAGAGAAGAGATTCAGAGCAGCCCTGCAGAAAAGGACTTGGGGGTGTTGGTTGACGAGAAGCTTAACATGAGCCGGCTTCAGTGTGCGCTTGCAGCCCAGAAAGCCAACCGTATCCTGGGCTGCATCAAAAGAAGCGTGACCAGCAGGTCGAAGGAGGTGATCCTGCCCCTCTACTCTGCTCTTGTGAGACCCCACTTGGAGTACTGCGTACAGTTCTGGTGTCCTCAACATAAAAAGGACATGGAGCTGTTGGAGCGAGTCCAGAGGAGGGCCACGAGGATGATAAGAGGGCTGGAGCACCTCCCATATGAAGACAGGCTGAGAAAGTTGGGGCTGTTCAGCCTGGAGAAGAGAAGGCTGCGTGGTGACCTCATAGCAGCCTTCCAGTATCTGAAGGGGGTCTACAAGGATGCTGGGGAGGGACTCTTCCTTAGGGACTGTAGTGGTAGGACAAGGGGTAATGGGTTCAAACTTAAACAGAGGAAGTTTAGATTAGATATAAGGAAGAAGTTCTTTACAGTGAGGGTGGTGAAGCACTGGAATGGGTTGCCCAGGGAGGTTGTGGATGCTCCATCCCTGGCGGTGTTCAAGGCCAGGTTGGACAGAGCCTTGAGCCACATGGTTTAGGGCAAGGTGTCCCTGCCCATGGCAGGGGGGTTGGAACTAGATGATCTTAAGGTCCTTTCCAACCCTTACGATTCTATGATTCTATTCTATGAAATGCTTCAGAAGTTAGAACTGTGGTTCAGTCCTACTTGACATGCCTTATTTCATAGATGGCTTCAGAGCAATCTGCTTTGTGTGTTGTTCAAATGCACTTAATCTGTCATCCTGAATTAAGTGCAGATTTAACGAAGGTTTGCTTGCCATAACCCAGTGTCAGTCTTTAAACCAAGCATTGGTATTGCAGTCTGACTCCTAACAGTCAGGCAGAAGTTGAAGCTTTCCAATAAATTTCTTTATGAACAGAGACCATGCAAAACTTTGCCCAAACACTGAAAATGCCGAGGCAGTAAGAGGGATTAAATTTGCACCATCCAGCACTGGTCAGCCATTACTTCTTCGTTGCAACACCACTCTAAACAAAGTTTGAATATCGAATGAGAGATAGCAGTACTAGGTAAAGCAATGAGGTACTTTCTGTGTATTTAGAAAGATATATTGGAATGATAGGAATGTGTGACAGGTCATTAGAAGTAACCTGTCATGCAGGCATTTTTTATTGGAATGGGTGTTAATGTTTCTTGTGCCAAGTCTGCCCGGTTGGCAGCAGGATTATTCAGACTAACCACAGATGATGCTGACATTATGGCTTCTGCTGTGGGATCCCTTATTTTTTTCAGGTCACAGGTTGCTCTGTTTGAAGTGATAGGAAGTATGTGAAACTTTCATGAGGGTCACATTCTTCACTGATCATAAAAGAAAAGATCTGTACTCTTTTTTTCTCCGTGTGTAACTATGTAATTTCCTTTTTTGAACATTGAAGGAGCGCTACCTAGAATTGGGAAGAGCTAGCTCTCTACCATTTTCCCAGTCACTTTTTACATGTTAAAATTTAAATTATATGTACATTAAGATACAGAGGCATTTGTTGCAAATTGCATTAATAAGATTTATATTTTCTTTCTGAGGTTTAGAAATCTTTCCAGTAGAGGGAAAATGAGGTGTATGGATATAGATAAAGGCATTTTCTGTTTATTTCTGGAAAAAACAAAAGCTACAGAACGTTATTTTTTTTGGGTGCCATATGCAGCATTCTGTACTCTCATTTCACCAAGTACAAAGCATGAGTTTTCATGAAAAATTCGAAGTCTATAGCATACTATAATATAGGTTCAGTAAGCCCTGTGCAGGAACCAGTCTGTTCCAGTGTAATAACATGTTTTGTTTGGGTTTTCTCTTTCTTTTTATTTAACCAGGACTTTTTCATTCATCTTGAGTTGACAGGAAAGACCTCAAAATGCAGAATGATATTTCTGAGGGAGTACTGTAAAACTGTAAAAGCAGAACGGAAATGCATATATTTTAACTGAGGCACTAACTGTGCTTCTCACCCAGAAAAACCACAACCCAAAATTTCCTGATTGCGTCTTTGCTTGTTTCCTCATTCTCAATTTTTGAAGGTGGTAATAAGTCACAGTTGTCTCTCTGATTATGTCCATTTTGTGTTACTTCTGACTTGCTGAATACTTCAAAAGTTTTAGGTTCATTTTGCGCATTTCACAGGTTTTGTGACAGAAGGAGGGTCAGCGCAACTGACCTGATGGAGGCTGTTACTTCAAATGGCATGTAGCTTCTTTCTGAATACCTTTATCCATGTGTGTAACCAGGAGGAAGATGAAGTTCCTGATGATGAGACTCTGAATCAGATGATTGCTCGACGAGAGGAGGAATTTGATCTCTTTATGGTAAGGGTGATATGATCACAAGTATAGTATCTTCTGTGGTATTTTTAACAAAAGCCTTAACCTTTTGTCATGCAAATTTTAGAAAACTTCATTGGAGGAATAGGTTTTATTTACTTGCATTGTTTATCTGAAGAAATGAGAGTAGTCTGCTTAAATAAAGAATTCCTCACAGGACAAAAAGACTTCAGAGATCCTTGCAGACAGTGTAGTGGAACAGTGCCAATCTGGAGGAAGAGTTTGGCATGACCTGGGAAATTACAGTGCAAAACTGATAGTCCCAGTTTGGCTTGCTAATTCTACAATATACTTTAATTTCTCAACATTTCTTCCGACTTTTGGGCTATGATACTGGCAAGGACAGAGGCAGGAACTTACGAAGATAGTAAATGAGTAGACTGACAGTGGTGCTTTCTTTGTGAGTTAACTGGATTTGCTAATGGTTTTGTCAAAGGCTCAGTTAGCTGCATCTGTGCTGCTACAACTGTTGAACAGTTACTGGAGCAGAGTTAGTGACTGGTTCAGATACAAGCAATGCAGTTTTATTAGTACTTCCTTTTTTGTTAGTGCTGCTACAATACTGATGGAATAATTACTAAAATGTCAGCATAGGCATGGCTCTTGCCTTTTAGTGTGTGTACAGTGTGAGGATTGCCAGGGGATCTTTGAGCGTCACTGACACAGCAACAGGACAATACTTTTAAGTACCATCCCTCTAATCCTACATGAGTTGCTTTGTTCTGCAGAGTGGAACAAGAAAGATATTCATATGTATGTGAATGAAAGTGTATCAGGTGGTATCCACAGAAACAACTGTTGATAGGACCACAGGTTTTTGGTGTCTCACCATCTTGTGCTCCAGGATTCACCTGTAAAATTTCACTGTACACAAGTCTGCAGGGGTCCTTTTTACATAAGTGGCAACAAACCAGAGTGGCACCTGTTGTTCACATGCACAGCTGGCAAAGGCCATAGTCACCCATGTGGCCAGCATCTTCCGTCATTGCTGACTTGATAGTTTAGTCCTCTTTTGCAGTTTCACTGGTTGTTACCTCGGAAGAGCTGAAATCCCTAAAGCTAGGCTGCACAGAAAAGAAATGCTTACAAACACCTGTCTTTTTAAACTTTCCTTCAGTGATTTGCAGGCAGGGAAATCAAGAGTTCCTGAAAGTACCCTGAGTTCTATGAAAGTGGATCTGCTGCTGTAAAAAGCTTCTCAGTACCTCGTCTTCAGACCCAGAAGGAAAGAAATAATCCATGGATTGAAAGTAGCTGACGAATTTGTCTATTTGCAGGAAAGGTCTACAACGTCATCTTTTTGGATCGAGTTCGAAGGCTGTTAACAGCCATTCAGTTAAACAGTTGAGGGCCTAAAGTGAAGACAGTTTCAGCACTGTGTGGGCTAAATTTATGTTTTTCATATTAATTTACATGAAAGTTTTTATGGGAGAGTAAAGAATTGGTAGTAGGTAATAAAAATTTGAAGATGCAAAGCTAACATGCTTTGAAAGCCAGGGGTTTGAAAATACTTGATAGAAACAGTAAAGTTAAATATTAATGGCTAAGAAATAATTTTAATTGTTAATAATTATTTTTTATTTTAGTAAACTGATTAGAAAAGTCTGAAGAATAAGTTTGGCAGTCAGGGTTGTTTGTCTTCTTTTTATCAGTATTTCAGGTCTTGCTTAGTCAGATAAAGGGCACAAAGGTAGGTTTGTATACTCCTTACCTCAGTGATACTTGTGCCACCTCATTCCCTATGTGTTTTGGTTTGTTTGTTTTACTAGGCCTAGAAGTGTAAAAGCGTGTATTTAGCTTATTTAAAGCGGGCAGTTCCAAAACAGTAGGCAAGAGAGTAGATGGGTTCCTTGAGAAGCTGTTCTGTGGTCACTTTACATGTTAGAAGTATTTTTTGGTGTAGATCTTGAAATATAGCTGTAGGGCTGAACACACTGTTCAGAAAGAGGATGTGTACAAGTGGACTTTGTTCCCCGTGGACAAGTGTACTGTTAGACGATGACATACATAACAATAGGTGAAAACTATTTGGTAAGATCTGGGAAGATAGGACCAGAGGTTTTCCAGAGATAAAAGCAGTTTGAGTAGTATCCTAAGAAGAAACAAATGGTTGGTTGTATCTTTTATGTCTCAGACTGAGAATGTCTTCAGTTTTTCTTCCCAAGTGCATTTATTTCAGAAAACAGCTATTAACATATACTACCTTAGTGTTCAACATTTGTCTTAGAGATAGAAATATGGTCATCAGGGAAAAAAAAGAAGTTCAGCGTTCATTTCATGTACTTACTATAATACGATGTCCCTGACTTCACTGAAGTTCTCTGGTAAACGATAGAGAAATCTATCCCATTTATCCCATTTGGGCCTTCTCTCAGTGCAGCTTGCTGGTTGCCAAGTTAGCAATAAATCAAGCCACATGTCTGGCTGGAATGAGACATTTTTTGAAATGAATTCGGATTGAATGAGATGTTCTTTAAATGATGAAATATGGAAGTCTCCTATAAAACACTAAAGGCTACACAGCCCATTCGTCATTGTCTGAGGTAATGAAGATGGGGAAAACCCACATATATTTATAGTTGCTTCTTGAATGTAGTCGGACTTGCAGACTGAAGACATGCATCTTGCGTTCTGCTTTTCACTGAGTTTAGAAATCAGATAGGGCACGAGACAAGATGATAAAGACCACTTGTAAGATGCTGTGCCTGAGGTAGTGTTACAGGAACCCTTGTATGTGAGAAGTGCCAAGGTGAGAAAAAAATCAGCATATTGAACAGTGCCATCATTAAGCCTCAGTTGGTAAATTTGGCTGGATTTGAGTTGCCTCTATAGATAGATAATATCTCTGAATTTATGCATGTCTGTCTCTTGGCTGGGTGTTTAAAAGGATGGTATGTCTAGTTGGCATCCTGTATAAGTGCAGCATCATACACATAAGGGGTTTGTGCATATCTGAGAAAGCTTTTACAAATGTTTGCGGGCCAAAGCAGTAGCCTGTTGTGATGTTACAGCCAATTCTGGTGCCAGTCTATTTATGTTAATTTTTCAAAAATGGAAACAAAGTGCTTGGTGGCCACCTGTTTGTTTTCTATGCTTGGCAACTTACTGCTGTTTCAGTGCTTCAAAAGGCCTATTTAAAAGGCTATTCATATTATCTGATATGGGCTACTTAAAAAAATGCAAATGAGATTCACAGGACCATAGAAGCCTAGATCAGCCTATAGTCAATAGAGGGAGGTGGATGTTTCCCTGAGAGGATTATAAAGCTCATGAATCTACAGTAGGTCATGGAAATGTATCCTGAGCGTCCGTATCTGTTTTATGAGGTGATTGTTTACCACACTTGAAATTAATTTATGTGATTATTTCAATTTCAGCTTAACGTCTTAACTTTACCTCCAGATATTCTTAACAGTTTACCTAATCTTATCTGATATTTTTGTATGGTTTGTTTTTTGCCTAGTATAGCAATAAGATCAGGAAAAATTCAGTGCTTTAAGCACGTTGGCTTTCTCGCACTGTGTAGGCAAGATTTTCTCTGAATTCTTCTGTCTCGATTCCTTTTTTCTAATACTAGCTTTTGAGTTTTCTTCTGATATCCAGGCTCACAAAACTAGTGTGTTTTCAGTTATTCTTTCTAGTTACATAATAATAACACCTTATGGGAATGTTGTGAAGGCATGATTAGTATCTGCAGATCACATTTATGAATACAAAGAAACCATAAAACCTGTGCTGAAAAGGACAAGAGGGGTTTAATTAACACAAGTGTTCTTGTGATCTGCTTTGTATTACTTAGCTGCTGCTAAGTTGTCTCAGTTACCTCAGTAAAAGCTAGTTATGGAGTAATGAACTTGACTGAAAATCATCAAATGTAGCTACTTTTTATAGTTGCATTTTAAAAGTATTTAGATTATCAAAGGGGAATACCTGCGAAGGACTTGGTTTGAAGTTTCAAGTGTCATTAGATAGCCAGGGATTTCCATGGTCCACTTAATATTTGCCCTTGAAATTGTTTTATCCTTTTCCAACTGCAATTGCAGCGCATGGACATGGACCGTCGCAGGGAGGATGCAAGAAACCCCAAGCGTAAGCCCCGCTTGATGGAGGAAGATGAATTACCATCCTGGATTATTAAGGATGATGCTGAAGTTGAACGGCTTACGTGTGAAGAAGAAGAAGAGAAAATATTCGGAAGAGGATCCCGTCAACGCAGGGATGTGGACTACAGTGATGCTCTCACAGAGAAGCAGTGGCTGCGGGTAGATTGTCCCTTTTTTTTTCCTTTACAGTTGAAATTTATTCATTTGTGTTGGGTTTTTTTTCCTATTTGAAGACTGCAGTTGCACCAGGAAGAAAGAGCACAATATTATAGTCAAGGCCTAAATATTCTTGTTATTCAGCTTTTGTTGCTATGTTGAAGGCATAAGTAGATTTTAAGCTGCATTGCTGAAACTTACATTGGTGTTACTAAATGCTGAATCAGGATAGCTTTTTAATGTAACTATTCTATTGCCGTGAATCTTGACATATTTCTTATATCTTAATTCCGTAAGTGCCGTCTTAAAGATATATGAAGAATGATTTCACAGTGGAGAAGACCAGTCATCTGGGTATATTACAGGTTTCAATGCTGCAAAAGCTTAATTTTTTTACTATATTTAAACACCTTTTAAGAATTTGGAAACTTTCACAAAAGTCTTTTTTCTCTCATACCGTTCCATTTCCAAGTCCTGAGCATTTCTTGGCTCCACTGAGATCAAGACTCTTGATAAATGATAAAAGAATTTAAGTAAAGATTCGAAACTTAATTCACACCAAATCTGTAATTTTGTTGTACTTGAGGATTTCTGCCATTCTGCAAAATACATATCTGATGAATTCTAATGCATGTGCCTTTTCAGAATGGTAGTAATGGGGGTGGTAAGGACGTGAGGATTGATTGTTGGAAAGTCTTTGCAAAACTAGGAAATCTGTTTTTAACATATGTCAACATCTTTGTCAGAGATGCAGACAGTGGGACTGATGTACCCTCAGCAAGTTTGCCGACACCAAGCTGTGTGGTTCGGTTGATACGCTGGAGGGAAGGGCCAGAAGGACCTTGATAGGCTGGAGAGATGGACCAGTGCAACCCTGCCAGTGTTCATGGCAGGTTGGATGGGGCTTTGAGCAACCTAGTCTGGTGGGAGGTGTCCCTGCCCGTGGCAGGGGGTTTGGAGCTAGATGATCTTTAAAGGTCCCTTCCAACCCTAACCATTCTATGATTCTGTGATAATGTTATGATTTCCAAAACATACAGATAAAATACTGTATGTGCAAAACTAGTCTACATCATTGGACAGAGTGAGTTTTGTCATAACGTAATTACAGACTTAATGCAACATGTACGGTGTAGTTTTTGTGTATAACTTACTGAAGATATGTAGAAATCTTACCTACTTCAGTTACAAACATGATGATTTTGAGAGTGCATTGTGCTGAGAGCTAATGGAGTTTCTGCTGCTGGGTGTAAAGCTTAGGGAGCAAGTTTTGCATTGTACATTGTCTGTAAGTCTAAGCAAGTTTATGAAACTACAGTATTTTGATACTTGATATTTTCAAGTAGTCAGTGGAGAAGAAAGACCCAGAAACATAAACTTCCACCTCGAACATTTACCCATTACCCATTACACCTACAGTGGAGTTGCTTGCAGTATAGTGTACATCTACTCAAGGTCATTTTAAGCTAATTATTTTTAATGATGCAATACTCTCGCTATGGCAACCTACACGTTAGCTTTGGCTTTTATGTTTTGTGTCTTGAGTTGTTTATGATGTTTGTGTTAAGCACTTCACTGTCAAAAATGCCAGCCCTGAAATATCATCTAATCCATCTTCCTACTCAGGGTGGAATCAGCCACTCCTGTATCATTTATAATAGATACTCATCTGTTCTTTAAAGCTTTCCATAACAGTGAATTTAGAAGGGGAGTGTATTTACCTGTTTGGCTTTCCTTTATATTTTATCTGAATTTTCCTCTTGGCTTTTAAGCCAATTACTTCTTGTTCTCATCACTCTGGTCATGTGGAACAGACTGCTGCTTTGCTTTTTTCAACATTTCTTTATGTCATAGAAAAGATGTTTCCCTATTCAGTCAATTCTTAAGGTTAACAACCACTGCTCATTCAGTCTTCTCCCATAATTGCTGTTTTCTAGATCTCTCGATTGTTTTCACTGATTTCCTCTAGCTGCTCTATGTGTGACTGACGCATTTCTGCAAGTTTGGCCAAAAGCTAGGCAACAAAATTCCAGGTGCAGCGCCATTTGAATGAGGAGGTAGAGTTCTCTTGCATAATTTCTAGGATACTTAAACCTCATAATCCAGTATTTCATTTTCTTAACAGTAAAGGTATTGACTCATGTTAAATTTTTGATCCAGTATAAACCCTTAATCCGTTTCTGTGGATCTACTTCCTGGCCAGTTTTTCAGAATCGTGTTATGTGTAGTTGATCTTTCCTTCCTAGTAAGAGGATTTAGCATATGCCCTTATTGAATGATACCCAAGTTTTCTTCATCAAAGTTATTCTGAGTTTTAAGCCTGTCCTCAGGTGAACTTCTGGAAAGCTTGGTGTTCTTTGGAGATTTGATAGGCATACTTCCTATTCTGTCTTCCTACAGACACTTAAGAGCACTGAAAAACACTAGACCATTTGATAAAGAGCCGTTAAGGACTATTGAGGAAACAATTTCTTACCAGTTCTCTGTTTATTTGATAGTAGTTGTTTTCACTGTCTGCTTCTGAGAATGTTGAGTGAGGCGAGGTCAGAAAACTTGCTAGTCCAGATGGTACATATACTACCCCTTTTTCAACATGGCTTGTTATTCTATTGAGAAAAATTAGTCTTCCTTTTCCTCCCTATTCAGTTGGTAAGCATATTCTCAAATTAGCCAAGTTAAAGCTAATTTTGCTTCACAGTGCATTGCAGTCATTACTGTGAGTCTGTTGTATACATACTTACATTTTCAGGTGAACTTGAGGGTATGTTGAAACAAATGCAAGTGTATTTTAATACTTTTAGACTTCAGAGGAATTATATTTATAATGTATCACTGCTTATATCACTGCAGGTTCAGAATAAAAACTCCATTGCTGGATACTGAAATCTTAGTCAAGTTTTCTGAGTTTTTCATCTTATTTTCTATATGTGTGTGTGTGTGTGTGTGTGTGTGTGTAAAACACACACAGACATGGGAGTTCTTCGTCACTCCCATTGGCCTCCCACCACCATCACTTTTAGTCTTCTTTGAGAATGCGTTTGTGTTTTTCTGTGGTATGTTCTCTGGAAGATGTAGAAAAAGCGGTAATAGTCTTGTACATTTTTAAGGGAATCTTCATAGAAACATACAAAATTGTGGTAGGAAATCGATGATCATTTGTAACTTGTGGCTTTGTCACTGTAACTTGTAACAATATTATGAATTAATTATTTCATGTTAACTTGGATGCACTGAACTACTTACGCCAGTATAACTGGAAAAAACAGAAGAGCCAGTAAGTTCTGAATTAAGAACAGTACATTAATTGATAAAACACAGTTTTACCCCATGTTCTCTACCATGCACTCTCCAAAACAACTATAAATACTTCTATTTTATTGCAGTGTATGGAAGAATGAGATTTATTTACCAGCAGCAAGCGATGCCCCTCATTTTTTCTTTTGCTATGGCTGCTCTTACAGCTTTATAGCTGTCTTCTCGTGGGGTTTTCTGGAGTAAAACTTTTCACTTCTGACCAGTAAGTTGGTTTCATAATATCCATATCCAGTCCTCAGCTGTCTCTTTTTCATTATGTATTTTAGGGAAGTTGATTAGATCTCTTTGAGGAGTATTGCCTGAGTCAGCAGCCACAGCATGGACTGTGGAGACCAGCTACCTGCTCCTTTTCAGTTAGATTCTGATCCTTCTGCTGATGCACCCAACACTGAAGAATTTAGTTAAGGTCATGGCAGATCCCCACAGAATCTGCCAAACATCTCAAGGTCTGTATGCATGCATGTATACTGACCAAGTGTATCAACTCCCTCCTTGCTAGTTGGTTAAGTACCTGAGTTTGGAAGGAGGAGACAAAATAATTACAGAAGCCAAACCTATGAACATACGCAGTGTTTAGTAATATTGTGCTGCTGGCCTGAGCAACGTGTAATCCAGTAACAGCCTCCCAGGAAAGCTGTAAGACACAAACGGCTTCATCACTAGCTGTCGCTGCAGCCTGCTGTTCTGTAACTGTTGGCATGACAACCGTATTTTCTAAAAAAAAAAAAAAACCAAAAAAAACCCCGACAGAAACCACACACGAAAACACAAAGGAGGAGTTTGCTTCCTGATCCTATAAAGCTTTTGTAATCTTGAAGTATTTCATAATCTAGCAGATTCTATCCCTTCACCACTTCTAACAGGACGGCAGAATACTTTGCGGGATCCCATGGCAGATTATTTTCTAGAGGGGTCATCTACTAAGGACTCCATTGCTTAGGACAGGCTTTAAGAATCAGAGGATTTGTTTGAGTAGTTACAAAACTCTTAATGAAGTTGCACCTGGATTCAGCTTCTCACTTGATTTAATCGCTGGATAGGTGATATGAATGAAGTTTTCTTCCCTAGTTGTGCAGTTTATTTGAAGTAGCTTACCATGTTGGCCAGGGAAAGTCTCATTTGCCTTCTGCAGACATGCAGACATCAACTATTGTGGACTATTTGTTTTGCTGATATAAAAATTTTAAGTGAAATTCTAGCATTTGGTCCATTTATTGACTTTAAAGAAAACCAGTGGTGTTTTTCATACATACAGACTATCTGATGAATACTTTTTAACAAAACTGGGGCATGAATTTTCTTTTTTGTTTATGTTCGCTAACTAAGGTAATGTGTAATGAATCAAACTACTAGTAGGAAAATGTTGGATGTGTTTTCAGCTGTCTTCTCATCAGCTCGAACTTCACATAACTTTTTGCTTTTACACTCTCTCTAATAGTCAGTTAAAAGTTAAATCCAGCACCAGAAATAGGTATAGTTGGGTCAGCTTGTTAATACAGCTTGTCATGAATTACTAAAAGCTTTTCAATTAAGTTTGTATTTTGTGAGAAGGCTTCAATTTTACGTATAGAACTTTAGAATCAATACTAAGAAGATATTTTAAGACATGGTTTCGTAAACTATGAAAGTGAAATTTGGTCTTACAGTAGTCTTTATTAAATACTGAAATAGAGGTGTGGAAAATCAGCATTGGATTTGATAATTGTTTTGGCTTTTCATCTGTTGGTTGTTATTTTTAATTGTAATAGAGGTTTATTATATAGTCTATACTGGAGGCTGAGATTCTGTGAAGGAGGGGAAAGTTCATGTACATTATACCCCTCCACTCCTGGTTTTCTCTCTTCCTTACTCCTCTGTAGCATTTCTGGTTACAATTGCAGTTTCCTGACTTGCTGCCAAACCTGTTTAACAGTTGAGTATTTGCCCAGGGCGTTTGAAGAAAATTGCATGCTGATCTAAACTTTGCTCTGTAGTATTGAAGTGCAAACCCAATTGAATTTGGTAAGGTCTAGGGAAAACAAGTCACATCTAAAAAACTTTGTCACTGGAGGCTTAAAAAGTCCACCGTCCCAGGGTGTTGTCTATTTTGTGACGAGCAATCATCAGAATGCCCCGGGTACTATTTTCTAATATGCAAGGTGAGGCTGACAAGTTTCATGCATGTGGAAGCTTTAGGAAGTTGGACACGACTTTAAGGTCTCACAAAACCAAGCCATTCTTGTGTTCTGAGTATTACTGTCTGTCTTTCACACCCTTTTCAGAAACTTCTGTTCAGAATCTATTTAAGAAAACAGGAAAAAATGGCTACTTTTAAGTTGCAGTAACATTAAAACTAGGAAAGCTGTTTAAATGAAAGGGGCTTTTCATGGCTTTTGGTGTATGAGAGGGAATTTAAAGCTATCTACTTGATAGCTCTGGTTCTCTGTTTTGGCAAAATGGGTTTATTTGTCAGAAGCTGGAGGCAGGATTGAGAGTATTTATTTTGGAAACTAACAAAGTACTTCGAAATGTGTCTTCAATATTTGAGAGATACTCTTAATAAAGCAATTTTTAGTGTTTCAGAAATAGTTTTTGTGTGAGAAAGACCTCAAGTCAGGAAATCTGACTACATATTTCAGAGGACTAGCTACCAGTAAAACATCTTGCTGTATTTTCATATGATTCTTTTTTTTAGTCTGTGATTTTGTTCATATGATGTTGCATGTAAAGTAACAAATATTATTAACACAATTTCGATTGAAATTGTACATATATTCTCCCCTAGAAAACATTAGTATAATAATCTCATATGAACACCCTTGTGTATTTATAAAAGATGTGAGCCTATTATAAAAGATGTTAGCCTATTTTAACACTAGGCTAAAATAAACTGGATTTTCTTTGAAATAGCTATACTTTTCTGAAGTACATTTATATAGCCTGGCAACCATGAGCTAAAACTCTAGATTTCAGCCTTTGTTATATTCTTACTGTTTCAAATGTTAAATTTTGGATGAAAAAAATAAGCCCTATGGTTAAGATGCCCTCAGTACTCTTTGCATGGAAGGTCAAAATTCAAATCAACTTCCAAAACTGAAACAAAACCAGCTATTAAATACTTTACAAAATCCACAGGGGGAAAAAAAAAAAAGTCTGCATTGAAAGTTTAAAACAGCATTGTTGCTAGGGGAATTTGGCAACAGAAGGAGAAGCAGCAAACATTTCAATACTTGGTCCACTGCACTGTTATGTTCTCTGACATGCCTTGACAGTGATGATGATAGGTCATATGCAGTAGGTGACATTTTGTCACCTATCAAACTTTTGAATAAGAGTCACCTGAGCAGGTGATGGGAAGCTTCACAGCAATGTTTTCCATGCAGCAGGCACAACAGGCAGAAGTAACCCTTTTGATGGATCAGTGTACATACACAGAGCTTTGCTGCTTTTATAGAAACCCACAACTTAAATGAAAGCAATATGTCTCTTCTTGTATGGAAACAAATAAGGAAATAATAACTTATTAACTATGAAAGAACAGGAAAGTTTCAGACTAAACTTCTGAAGAACTACTCAGCCTATCCTTCAGCATGTTGTGAGTGGAAGACTTTAGGTAGTTTGCTTCCTTTGCAACTGCAACAGTATTTTATGAAAGACAAGGTAAACAGTCACAGGAAATCCTTGTCTCAAGATTGGGAAGCCATACTACATAACTGTTTATTAGTGGTCAGATATAAATGTGTTTCTCATCAGCTTTTGTATTCTTGACCTCCTCGTCAGACTGGGAGACCGTAAATCACTGGAATGTTGTAGAATTCTTGGTGGTTGTTGTTGTTTTTTTTTTTTAATTTGGGATCTGGTCTTTATTGTTGAGTATTTTCATGACTTCACTGCAGCTTTACTAAATTGTCTTAAGCTTTGTTTGTAAGTTCTAATCAACTGTTTTTGCAAATCCTGAAAAATGGAAATAAAAAATTATCTCAGAAGTGGGATATATCCCTCCAGTAAAAGATTATTTTAGACCAAAGAAGGAAGACCTGGAAGTGAAACCCACAGTATAAACTAAGCCGTAACAACCGTGATGAAACCCACAGCACAAGCTAAGCTGTAACAACCTGGATTTTATTTTCATTCTAAATGGTGAGATGACAAGGAAGATAGAACACCTCCTGTTGTAGGACACAAAAATGTAATGCTGTTGACTAAATTCAATGCTTTAAAGGAATTTAGGAAAAAGGGAGAAAAGTAATCTCCCCTTGGTACCCCTCAGCAAAGGTAATTTTCTCATGCAATTAATTTTCCTTGCCCCCTCTTTTAAGGAAGATAATGTACTTGGTCAAGAAAAAAAGCATAACTGGAATACCGATTATCTTACAATACCTCTGTCATGGTCTAGTGTGAGGTATCCCTGCCTATGGCAGCGGGGTTGGAACTAGGTAATCTTAAGGTCCTTACCAACCCTAACCATTCTATGATTCTGTGTTTCTATACTGTCCCCTACACTGCTGAAATAGGCTTTCCTGAGTCAGAATTCTGGATAAGTTATGGAGAAAATGCTGACAAAAATAAAAAAGGAAGAAAACATTCCTCTTCCACTATTCCTTGCTGAAAAAAACAGTCACTAAATGCTCCAGAATCCTGTCTGTGCAACAAACATATGCATCTCTGTCATACGGAACAAGATAAGGGGGAAAATATGAGGCATCTCTTGTCATGATAGATTTTACTTCAAGATAGATTGCTTGTGAATCTGAAGCCAGGGAACATGTATCTTCCATTGGCTTTTTTTCTGTGCTGGTGAGAATTGCATGTAATAGATCATTCACAAATGGAAAGTCTGCAACAGGTACCAAGGAAGACTTGTTAGCAGACAGAGCCCTCTTCCCTAAACAGAACCTTTCCATGATTAGTGTGAAAAAAAATGCTTCCTACTTACGTTCCTGTCAAGAGGTTTTCTTGGATTTTCTGCCCATCCATTTTACTTTAGCAAGCCCCTGGCACCTGCAGTCATCAAAAACCCACGCACTTTAGCTGTCCTTGTCAAGCTTGTTGAGAGGTTTTTAGAGTTCTTCATCTTTATTTTTTGATCTGATTCACTGTTAGCAAGGGATACTTGAAGAAATCGGGGCTTTCTGTACAGAAGTGTAGCAACTCATGACTTAATAGTTTTGTTTATAAATCTTGCAGACAAAAGCAAGTATACAAAAGTAAATTTCCATTTTTATGTGTCTCGATTATATCAACTGAATATTCATGCATGCACATTAAATAATTGATAATTTTCTCCAGAAAATTTTAATTTAAAGTTTAAAAACTGAGTATGTATAGGTAAATATATATATAATATTAACTTTAAAAAAAAAAATCCCCACATGCCATGGCTTCATCATAGTTATTTCCTATTTTGATGTCTTTTATTTATTTGAGGTTACAGTTGCAAACTAATATTAATTCAGCTAAATCAGTCTTGAAAGATAGCTTTGGTCATATTAAGTGTGTTTCTTTACAACTGTGTACCTGTAAAGATTGTTATTTTTTTCTCCATAAATTTGTCTGCAGTATTTTCGTAAGGGATAGTCTTGCAGTGTCTTTCTTTAGTTGTAGTCATTCAGTCTGTAAATTTTACTTCTAATTATGCTTCCAAAGATACCTGCAACTATTTCCAATGCCAGAGTATTAACAGTGTTTACTCTTTCAGTCATCAATATGCTGTGAGGTTCTGAGCAATCTGAAGGCAATCTGAAATGTGGAGGATACCATGTATTTCAGGACTGCTGTTATAACATCCTTTTCAGAATATGTTTGTTTATCATCTGGCAACTTTCATGTGCAGTATTTCAGAAGTCCACGATATATTGTCCTCTGGTCTTGAATGAGGGAGTTTTTTCATTGTGTTCAGAAACAGGCTGTTACTCCAACTGACAAGAGTTGTTAAGCAGGTAATCTAGCCATCTAAAAAGAAAATGAGAAGATTTAGGAATAAAACAAACAAGGCCCACCACAACAAAACTTTCTCACTCTTTCTCTTGAGTGAGAAAGAGTAAGAGGTTGAAATCAATAGTTTCTGGCATAGAATTTGTTTGGATTCTCCACCATCCAGCCCCTCACCCCTCCACCGTCTCTTTCTGCTGCTTCTAGGTTGTATTGGTTTCTCAGATCAGAAAAGAAATACTGAGGATAAAAGCTTTGATTCTATACATGAGGTACTGATGTCTGGAGGGAAGGGGCCAAGCTATCGTAATGTTCATTTCATTAAGATAAAATCAGAGAGGGATACAGGAAGAGATCTTGTGTTCTGTCTGTTTCCCATTTAACCTGAACATAATTTCAGCATTATAAAGTAGACTTACTACATGGCTCCCCTTTTTATTTTGTGAGTACGCTTTCTTTGAATATAAGTTGTATTAATAGCTTTTGCTATGCCTTAACTTTCTCATAACAATACTGTAGTTAATCTCCAATAAAAAGAAAAATAACTATGTCTTACAGTGTTGTCTCATTGCAATATTAGAGACAGGCCTTAGACACCAAAACTGATTTTATGCTGAGCACCCCCATTGATTCTCTCTGTTGACCACACTTGGATTGCCTGATTGCTGTGAAATTAATTCACAACTAATATAAAACTAACAATTGTTGACTTGCAGAAGGAACTCATGAAACAAAACCCAGAGCTATAGCTCTTAGTGCTTACTTAGGTCCATAATTCTCTATTGAAAAGGTGCTCAGTTATGGTGCTGTGTTATGCTCCCAAGAAGTGAAGAATGCATCTATAATGTACAGCTCTTCAAATGGAGAAACAAAACAGCTTCCGTTTGATCTTTGCTTTATTTCTGTGATGGTGGTGTAGCTGTATCCATGTTCACTAAGAGTACTTCCACCTCAAAACACCTATTTTCATTTCTGACGAAGAAAAGCAAACAGCCATAGGAAGGCCAGCAGTCTCAGAAGTAACTTCTACTTGCCTTCTAAAAAAACCCGCTTTTGGGTTGGGGAGGGGCACTTCTTTTTGGAGGAAGGCAGTTTGTCTCTTTAATCTGTGGTCATTATGTTCTTTCTTAAAAATTCTTGTACTCTTAACTCTTCAGCAAGGAAATTACTTTTCGTACATGGATCAGGATACAGCAATAAATTCAGAAAAGCAGGAACATTTTGTCAGTACTGGACTTAACACTGGGTCCTTGCACTTTCACTGGTATCTCTGCCTTTCATGAGGTGCCCAACCCTTTGCAGAATTCGACATTAAATTTTCAGAGCTTTCTTTCAAAAAAAGGAGTCTCCAAACTTTATTGTACTCTTATGTCCTGTTTCCTTAAGGGAAGGAAAGTGTTAAATTTTTATTTGTGTACTGTTTTCCTTGACTCCCTTACTGTTCACCTCACTAATCCAAAGGCATTTGAGCATGGGAGATGTCTGTGCTATCTGGCAGTCTTGCACAGCCCATCATCTGGAACTGGAGATTTGTTTCTGGGATTTGTATCATTATCGTACTGGTGAAGGTTTGGAAGGGCATTCTTTTCGGTGTGGCACTTCAGCCTAGAATAGTAAGCTTTTCTAACAAAGAGCTCAGTCAGATGAATTAGTTTAATGAATACTTTATTGCTAATACACACATGCATGGATCATATCTCTAGACATAGGCACAGAGCATTAATGTATCTTCTGATGATTGATTTATGTGAGGTTTTTTTAAGCCATTTTAAGCCATATTTTGAGGAAGCATAAATCATACAGGTTTAGTTTTAAATATTACTGTTTATATTCCAAATATAAATTTGCACTTGAGAACTAATGTTAGGAGCCACAATAACAACAATTTTGGGCTGCTGGTATTGTCACACTGATTTTGAAGTGGTGTCACTAAAATCTTAAATTAAGGAAAACTGACTTTACATTCATGCATGTAGATTTTGAAATCTGGGTATAGTAACTGATACATTACTAGCTAAGTTGACAGTTCAATATTTGCAGATCTGTAGTATGTTAAGAATTAATTTACTATCTGCTTGTCACTAATTTTAAGAGTGCAAGAGTGCATGTTAGTTTACTTGGAGTTTAGGTTTTGGTTTTTTTTTCTCTTTACTACATTGCTATGTGTGATATTTAGAAAAAAAAAAAAAAAAGTTTTTCCTCTGATCTTTTTTGTCCTTTTTTTTCCCCAAAATATTACTGACTGCATACAAGAATTTTATGCAGAATTCTAAAATGAGATATTAGTAAACTGTCAAGACAGGACTTTTGTTTTTTTGTAAAGCAAACAAAAATACAAATATATTTTAGTTATTTGAGTAGCAGTTTTCTGAAGGACCACAAAATGTTACCAAAGTTACAAAATGATAAGTTAATTGTTTTTTTTTGTTTCTGGGTTGGTTTTTTGGTTTTGGGGTTTTTCTGTGGTTTTTTGGGGTTGTTTGTGGGGGGGGGGGTTGAGGTTTTTGTTTTGGGGGTTTTTGGGGGGTTTTTTTTGGTTGGTTTTTTTGTGTGTGGTGTTTTGTTTTTGTTTTTGTTTTTGTTTGGTTGGGTTTTTTTCATTTCTTATAAATCAGAGTAGATTTTTTATCAGTTCCACTAACCAAAACAGGATTTTTTCACTGTGGAGCAGTAAGGATGTATTTTCTGTAATAAATGCATTTTTAAAATGCATGCAGTCTATTTTAGCTTTAAAATCATACATGGAATTGTCTAATTTTGCTGTTATAATTAAAATGCTAACAAGAATCAGTTACTGCCCAGCTATAAATCTAATTTGGATGCCTAGAATAATAAGGGAAGAAATATGACAAGTAGTTGTCAATATTAAAGCAGGCTGAAGGAGGAAGGCTTCGGGCCTTGTAGTAGGTAGAATGAAACAGCAGATTTGAGTATCCACAATCTTTTCAGTATTAAATTTTCAGTAAAATAAAATTACTTGTATATGAAAACATAGCCTTTCCCCAGCTCTCTTTTTTTTCCTGATCAGCTGATGAAGAGACTAGCAGCTCGCTGCTTTGCTGGCTTGTTAATTTTATCCCCACTAACTGTGATTTCCGATAGTCGGCCTGCTGATAGTGGTAAGGTAAATATCCTTTTTCATTGCCGTCTTGAAGATTCAGTAGAACTACATCACAGGCATGCGTAGGTGTGTAGCACATCAGAAGTCAGTGTTCTCTGTATTTCAGTGTACAACTGAGTACTTAAGGAGAGCAGTGACATTAACTGTTGACAGCCTTGCTGTGTTATTAGCTTTTCTTGCTTCTAAGATAATGCAGAGAAATTTCCTTTTCTTAATCTTTGTTAGCTGCAGTGGTTTGTAGTGGGTGTCCAGCTTTATTCAAATTAATGAATTTGTGTGCAGATTTCTTTTTTTCCTTCTTTTTTCTTCCTAACTCATCAGATCTCAAGCTTGCTTCATAGTGGTTATCTGAATGCTATAGAAGCATGATGTAAATTGTCTTTTGATTATTAAGGCCTAGTTTCAGGCTGTCCCTCAGGATTCTGTGTTCGTGTTTATTCTGTGGATTTGCGTGTCGGAGGATGCATAGGAAACCGATTTATAAATCCCACTGGTTTTAACATGCCAGGTTGTTTTGTGTTGTGCATGAGGTTTTGTTCACAAAACGTTTTTTCAAGAGACATTGTGCACAATTGAGAAAAATTATGTCTGGGCTGTAATCACTCTTTTTATATTGATTGTTATGCTCACATGATCATAAATATTAGCCATGTTTAGTGCTGTGGAGAAATGAAGGTAATTGCTTATGATTAGAGCTCTTTCAGCTACGAGGAAGGATTGATTAGCATTTGCATGTACTCAAGGCAATATTGAGAGGCAAAAGGGACAAATATCAACATCAGTTACGTTCTAAGAAAGCATTAATCAGAAAGCCTAGTTTTAAGATTTTTTCCTTTTTTGTCTTTAATTTCAGTTCTCTTAAGACCCGGTATTTTTATTTATTTTCTTTTGTTGGCTAGCCCAAATCAAGAAAAGTTCAGCTTCTTGCTTTGTCACATAGATCTTATAGTGTGTGAGCAGGTTCCCTTTATTTCTAGTTTGGCTTTTTGTAGGAATTTTTTTTATCCCTCTGCATAGTGCTGCTGGGTCTGGTTAAAAGCATACATTCAGGTAATTGAAACGAGTGTCCATTGTTTGTGACTGTGTGTGCAGTTTTGTTTTTTGTTTGGGTTTGGTTTTTTTTTGCAGCCCATGTTATGGGTGCTTTTTACAGTAAAACACCGTACTGTGTGTGGTTCTGCCTGTCTGTTGGTTACTATGCTGGTTACTATACCATTTTAGAAATGTTTTTAACGCTTAAGACAATCTGGAAGTTGCTTAAACTATTTGGAAAAGAAGAGTCGTTACTGCATAAAGTATCTGTGTGTTGTTTGTGTGCTCAAAGAACTGTGTGTGATCTGGCTTTGGGAGCTGAGTGCAGTTTAGACTGTCCTGTTGGAAAACATGTGAGATCAAAGTCTGTTTTGCATGGAACGACATAAGCCAGAACTGCCACTGACATGAACAAATGAATGTTTGTTGTACATTTACTGACACAGTACCACAGGCCATTATTCTGTGTGAAACTGAGTTGGTGTGGAATTCAAGGTTCAGATAAACATGCATATATTTAGATGATAATGGGAAACATTAATTCTCAGAACAAATTAATGTTTAGTGTCTCTTTGATTGCCAGTAACTCAGTTTCTTGTTGTACTCTTGTATATAAACAAGCTCTTTTGTTTAGAAATAAGCTGAATATTTTTAATTGAATTATCTGCATCCTGTGGGGTTGGGGTTTTGTGTTTAATAGGTTGTTATTTCCCTTTGTAATATCTCTTGTTTAAAAACCATACTTTTTTAATCCATGTTTGTCAGGCAATTGAAGACGGCAACTTGGAAGAAATGGAAGAGGAAGTCCGGCTTAAAAAACGGAAGAGACGAAGAAATGTGGATAAGGATTCTGGAAAGGAGGATGGAGAGAAAGCAAAGAAAAGAAGAGGGAGACCTCCTGCAGAGAAGTTGTCACCCAACCCACCCAAACTGACAAAACAAATGAATGCAATCATTGATACTGTGATAAACTACAAGGATAGGTGAGCTTGGCATGGTTTCTCTCTGTTTCCTGTGCTGTCTCTCTCTGATGATATTTCTCTCTATGTTTTTTAATGGCTTCATTTTTGTTTTCAGTCATTAGAAGGGTTTGCTGACAGAGTATTTCTGAAAAGTAATTCCTCTTAGGGCCAGATCCTGTAAGTCTTACTTTTTGTAGAGGTTTTTTAATAGATCTATCTGATAGGAAGTTGTTGAAACACAAACACAAAAAGTAGTCATAGAGCTTCTGCTTAAAAATGGAGTCATTCTGCTCAGGAAGTGTACTTAAGAACATTCAGCTTGAGTGTAATTTTTCTTCATTTTGGTGGTGCAGTGTGTGTTAAGATTTATCTTTTCAAATACATGGCTACAGATTTATTAATGCAGGTTAACATGGGTCTCACTATCACTGGAAAGATTGTCCGAAAAGTACCGGGCTCATATCATGAGCCTCGGAGCTGCTGAAATTAAAACTGAGCGTAATAAGTTGTCCACAGCTGAGATGGAAGCCTGCTTGTTAAGAAATTCCTGGTGTTAGCATAACAAAATGCCGAACATCTGGACCTTAGCAAAAATAGTGCTTCATTCAAGTGAAATGTCACTTGAATACTTCTGTTTTGCTGGTTTTCAAACTGAAAATCATCTATGCTTTATGAGGAAGAAACTGAGAATTAGTAGCATCTTGAATCAGACTTGTTTGAGGAAGTTATATTTTTTAACTCATATTCGCCAAAAATCAGTAAAGCCTTCTTGTGTACTTATCCCTTCTTTGCTGTACATTGAATAACTTAAATCATATAAAGAGAAATTACAAGCTAAATGAATAATAAAGGCATTCAGAGAAAATCAAGAAGTATTTGCATTAGGTGACCCACACAACTGTAACAATATAACTTTTGCATGTAGACAGCTTTCAGTCTGTCACTTCAAATGGCAAGTTCCTTTTTTGCAACTACTGTTCTGGGTCTGCCTGTACAAGGTGAATTTAGGCAGTACCTGGCAAAGCACACAGAGCTGTGATGCCTGACTTTTTTGGCACATAACTGTTGAAATGAAGCATTCTGTGATCTATGGCTTCTCTTTAGAGTACATCAAAAAGTTCATTGCATCAGAACAGGACTCACAGCAGTGGACATGATGAGCAAGAAGTTGACTACGAACTCAGTGTATTCAGCTTGCTGTGACTCTGGACTAACAGCATAGCTGAGAAGGAAACTGTCTAAGTTCAGGTATTTCAGTTGGGGCTGCAAGGAAGCATCTCTTCATTTTCTATCCCTGGCCTTGAGCTTTCTCCTGAAGCCAAGCATTTCTAATCATGGTGCCTACTTCTCATTTTTAAAATAGCAAGAAAAGTTACTTCTGCTAGTAGGGCGTAGCTACTGATAATTACTGGAGAAGTTGGAAGATTTTTGCCTGTCACTTGAGCCCCTGGAAGTTCATATCTGATCTCTGTCAAACAAGTTAACGACTGTGCTATTAGTACTGACAAAGTATACTGTTGCCTCTCACAGGAGCCCACATTTATGCAAGACACAATTAGTTCCCACTCTAAGGAGTGTATGGAGCTCTATTCTGTTAGGAATTAAAAATTCCTGTTAAACTGAGCTCTTTAATATGATGAGCTATACAGAAGAGTTCCAAGTTTCTGTATTCTGATTTTCTTTGGTAAGCTAGCATCAAACCACCCAATCCTATGAAAACTGGGATGTAACAGAATTGCAAATTTAGGCATCAGGAAACTTTAATATCATAAAGTCTTTAGGGTTAAGGTTGTTCTAGAGTTCAATGAACATTTTTAATGATTTTAGAATTAAGTGGGGGTTAGGCATTGGACCCCTTTATGAACTCCTTTGTTGGGGGTTCATGTTTGTTCAGCTCTGGGATTTTGTGTGTGTGAAGGCAATTGGGGCAAGTATAGAGGGACAGGTTTATGGAAAGAAAGTAGGCCATGAGCTTCATCTGGGAAAAAAAAAAAAAGGTTTTCATGTATTTAGTACTTGAATGCTTGAAATCATCTTTGTAGTTAGCTTAGATTTTCAGTGCTAGTGGATGTTTAATCTCTATTTTATGAAAGTCCAGAGGGCTGATCCAGACCACAGAGAGCTGATTGTGTCCTAAAAGGTGTTCAGGGGATACCCATGCAAAATCTTACTGACTTTGTCCTGAGTTGCTTTGTTAAAACCAATTCTTCAATCTTTAGTAAGTTTTGTTGCAGTTAAAAAGCCAGCAGGCAAAAAAAAAAAAAAAACAACCCCAAAAATCAGGAGAATGCATTGTTAAAATTCAAGAGAATCTCTGTGTGCTTTCTCTCATGCTTCCCCTGGCTTTGGAGAAGAGCTCCTTGTAAATGCAGAACCACTTCTCTGATTAAAACCTTTCTTTTTAAAAAACATTTTTCCATGGCCCCCACAAAAATCTGGAGTTATGAGAAAGCAAAATTAGTTTGCATGTCAGTTTTGTTTGTAGCCTTTTGAAAATGGGGGCAATTTTACAAGAGTTCAGTGTTCTTTTCAAAAGAAGGAATTTGTATGCCAGATTTGAGCCCCAGCTGTTGATTTTGCATCATGCACATGCAGACTTAGTCCCCCAAACTATCTGTGTCCTCTTCTGAAAGTTTTCCTTTATTTCTTATTTCAGGGGAAGACGTTCATACCTTGTAATCCTTCATCTTCCCTACAATACATTGTCCTTTTTGGCATTACATTGAGTTTGATGGTTGCTGTCTAGGTGCCAGTTTATGCTACTGCTAGTTTGCATTACCTTTGTTTAGACAGCCACAGCTGACTTCAAGAGTCCCAGGATGCTGATAGCTTCAGTACATACAGTGATTTTCATTTATGACCAGCCATTCGCTCTGCTGTTTGTGAGACTTAAAGTAAGGACATGCATAGTGTACTGGTTAACTTCACAAAGCCTCCTCCCCATAGCAGGTGGCAGTCGACCACATTTTAATAAAGCTGATAAGAAAATTGAAGGTTGGGGTGGTTGTGCCCTGTCTGTGTTTCCTGCTTGGCAAGATTTCCCCCCTCTGTGGTGCTTAGTATTTTAATCACTGCAGCATTAAAGCCAAAATGTTTAAATTTGTGGCCATACTATTCTTACAGGACATAGCTCAGTGAGAGAATTTCTTTTTCTTTATGTGAAATGGATTTTATTCAGACTGTTTCCACCTGTTTCTCAAATTGCCAATTTTTAACTGTTCTAAAATGGTGATTGATGTAATTAGCCATTGCTAATCTAACTAGTAATTAATTATGCCAACTAGTACTCCTGAGTATTCAAATACGTAGAGCAAATAATTCTTATTTATAGCCAAACCAAAGTAATGGAGTACACAGCCGTATGTCAAAACCAGGAATTATATTTTTAAGTATTTTGACCCACTTCATTTCAATGATAGGGACAGGTCCAGCATGTGTTACTGCAGTCAGTTCCAAAAAGAAACAACTATTAAATACATTTAATGAAAATTAATCATCTTGCTACATAGCTGCGTTAGTGTTGGAAGTTGTTAAATACCAAGGAACCACCTTGCTGTGTGAGCTCTTCTAATTCTCTTCCCACACATACGCCTCTATTTAAAGAGCGTCCTTGTGAGTTATATTTGATTAGGAGTTGTAATTTGCACACCATGGTTCTGGTTGTGAGTGCTCTGACTAGGGCAAGCGCACAGGACTCTTCATTCCACCCACTCTAAACTGAATTTCAGTATTTGCTGGAAGTGTGATATTTGCCAGAAACGTGAGAACGTCTTGCAGTTTCAGCTTCATAGTTGTCTCTGTCTTTGAATCCAAAGGAGAAAGGGTGTTGATAGCAGTAATGCTTTTGACCGGTCAGTGGCAGCTTGCTTCTGGCCACATACTGCCAGGGAAAACAAACACAAAAGGACCCTTGTACAAATGAGGTCTAATTGTTCCTGCATTTAATTCCACCAAAGCTAATACTTACGAAATGGGTGGAAGTGTGTGCTTGTGTGCACCCTGTAAGAAGTTTGACAAAAATGAGATAAAATCAGAAACATTGAGCACAAATACTTTTCTAAGGAAAAAGGTTTTAAAAATTAGCAGTATCTTTGAATGATCATTAACTCATACAACATGCAAGAATTTTTCATGTGAGCATGCCTAGGACTAGCATGTTGAGCTGGTGCAGTAGCAATGAACTGTCATTCAACGGTTCTTTCACAGTTGGGTCTCTTAATTTATTCTGGTCCTTCTTCCTTTCAGCACGTAGCCTCCTAGTTGCTAGGCAACCATAAGTGATTTTTACTGCGCATGATTTTTATGTGGTAGTTGTTGTGGTTATTATTTTCTAATTACAAAAGTGGAGATGGGGATTAAAATCAGAGTTGCATTAATAATTGCTAATTTTCTCCTGTTGTATCCACAATTGCAACCATTTGAGATTATGTGGGAAAAGTTCACATTCAGTATAGATGCACATATACAAAGGAAGCAGAAGATATAGTATTTCTTTGTGAGAGGAGTTTCTGTAAAAATGATAGAACAGAATAAGCTGTTATTGATCTGAGTAGACAAAACCAGGCAGTAGTCTTCTGTCTGTTGAATATTTCATGCCCTTAATGCTTTTTCTTTCACAGCCTTAAATGATTCTTGGTAATTAATTGTATCAAGCAAAAGCTTGAAGGTTTTCTATGACATTCTTAGTTTAAAAGAATCTGTGAATAAATCACAGTTGGCTAGATTTCTATCTTGAAAATAGGATATTGCTGTTTAATAATTTACTGCTGTTATATTTTTAACATAAAATACAATATAAGGGTGGGTGGTGTATGAAAAAATAGAGGGGAAGAAAATTACATAGCCATTAGACAAAAAGCTGTATGATCATCAGGAGCTTTTTTAATAGGACAAATATGCTGAATATGTTTTAAAATTTGATTAAAATTAGAGTATTTTCTTTATATTTAAATAATTCCATTTGTTGTTAGGCTCTGAAGGTTAGCTGAAGCAGTAACAGCATCAGTGGTTTAGTAATTTTTCTCAAATAGATTCTTCCATTAAAGGAAAGCTGCTGAAGTTTAAAACACAGCAATGATATCTCAGTCCTTCTGCATAGCAAATCCAGATTCATACTGCACAAATTTTTGAAAGCAAGTTGTCACACTTTTCAAAGGATTAGCTTACATCTATATCTTATGTCAGTATATTGCACAGATTTGTTGAAATAACTTGATTAAGTTTGTGAAACCAAGCACACAGAAAAATAGGATAAAACAAACAAACAAAAAAAGGTAGAAACCTAATGCAATTCCCTCAGGAAGGTTTGTTACAGTATGGTGTGTAATTGCGCGACAGTGTGCTGCCTTGCTTTTTCTAGCTTTTCCAGAGGACCAGTGCCTTGCATGTGTACAAGGTGAATGCTGATCACTTAATGAATGAATGGCTGAATTCCCCCTGGGCTTCTTTATAATGCTCAGAAGGAGTCTGAATATTTTGCAGATACAGAACTTTATTCACATTTTATCCTTATTTTACAAATGAGGAATAATGAAGACACAATTTGGGCACCAGAGATCTGATTTCGCAGAGTATACTTAGAGTTCTGTAGGTTCAGAACAAATTCAATTGATCTCAGTTGCAGCTGTGAGGGCTCAAAACTTCTTTTGATTAACAAAAAAAAAAAAAACCCAACAAAATACAGTCGTCAATTTGTGAAGAAATAGAAACACATGCTAATCTAGTCAGTTGTATACTGTAGACTTAATGCATTGCTTTTCCTGATGTTGCTTTCAGTTTGTCTTTGAGAGGACAGTCTGAGATGAAGACAAGTTCTGTCACATGGCATGAAGTAGTCACTCACATAGGTCATTAACAAGATTGGTGCCTTTAAATCCATACTATTAACACCTCCCACTTTGACAGGAGAAGTATGAAAGTAATGACTCTGTTTCTTTGGTGTGACTCAGTACCAAAGAAGATGGGAGGTGCAGTGGCCTGAGTTTCACAATTACTTGGTGGCAGGAGAGAAATAGTAAGTATTGGGATGACAATTATCTGGTCATTTTATGACTTCCTCTATTTCAGTAACAGGGTGCTTCCCAAATAAATTGGATCTCTTGGATGAAATTGCTAGTAACTGCCTTGAATGTGAGGTGCAGGTGGTCTTCGGGGTATCTAAGCCAACAGCTTTATGAGGTAGATCATTCTCATCTTCTCTGACAGAGATGTGCAGTACTCTGTTTCGTGCAGGAGCAACACCCACAAGTGTGTACATGCATGTGCCACAATCTTGCTGTAATCTAGGAGGCAGCCTGGCAGTTACTGCTAAGCAGGCAAAGGGAATGGCTTGTGCTGTTGCAAGTCAGACAGAAGTTGTCAGGATGAGACAGAGGCTTTTGGTTTCTAGGTTTGCGTTGGGTGGAATAATAGTCTAGCTGCCAGTTGGCACCCAGGCTATTGGTTGAACAGCACTGATTAGCAAGCTGCAATCAGAATGTTTAGATTATTGTCCTCTGATGCAAGGCATATGAGGAACAGCAGTGTCCCAGGACAAAACTGAAAACAGTAAGAAATCTTGTATTAGGTGACTGACAGCAACTTAGGAAATGAGGAAATTTTGTTTATTCTTGTTCATTGGTTCAGGTCCATAAGAAAAATAGTATCTCCTCAAACTCTGATGCTATTTCGGACATTAAGAAATGCTTAATATATAGTAGGTACTCATGACTTTCATAAAAGGCATAGCAGTTCTGTGCTTTTTCTCATCCTTACCCTCCACGACAGGACTGCCTCAGTTAACCTTCGATTCAGTATTAATGTGTCTGATAAGATCACACATGATTATGGAGGGTAACAGCATGGGACAAGATTAGGTGGAGACCAGGAAGTTACCATCTGAAGATGCAAATGAGAAAACAGGGCCTTTTTTGAGTAGCTGTGAGAAAAGGAATCATGTGAATGTGGGCTGGGAATTGCTTGTGCATGCTATGTGCCATGAATTAGTTCCTCTCAGCAGAGCTTTTTTGCTGCTACTCTGAAAAAAATGACATACACACATAAAAAAAGAAAACCTGTGAGTGCCATCAACACATTGCCTCTCCAGGTGACTTATAGCCATATATTATTTGGGAAGCCACAAATAAGAAGATTTTAAAAAAAGCAAACCTCAATTTGGAACTGTAGAAATAGCTATTAATAAGGGATGAACAGTGGGAAATCTGGAAATCTTAGAAATTCTGAACACCTGTAAGTGATAGGCAATGTTCCTAGAGTATGAAGGGCTTTTAGATAACCCATCACTTTATTTCAGGTGACTGGAAAAGTACAAATGGCAGTATTATTTTCAATACAGTTACAGTGATCTTTGCAGAAACCTAACAGTCATTAATGGAAGTTACTATTTTTGTTGTTGTTGTGGTAACATCTAGTTAAGTCTGATAGTAATCAGCATCTGGTATAACGGAAATCAGTAAGAACAAATGGTTTGTTATGACAGGAAGGTACAAAATAACTGTAAAATGACCAAGAAGACAAACTTACAGTGACAGGAGGGATACTTGCTAAAAATTAGCTGAAACTAGAACAAACTGAAAAGTACAAGACTGTACTCAGCAAACTACGATGGAGTTCAGATTCAAGTCCTGATCCTGCTTCTGTAAAGCCTTCTACACATATGATCCTGTGATGGTGATAAGTTAGAACAACAGCACAAAGGGTATCAATTAAAAAATCAGAGCAAGGTTCAATTTCTAATTTTCTGAAAGATTTTTTTTTTTTTTTTTTTTTCCTTATGATTACAGTATATGCGTGTGTGTTTTGTGGGAAACTTCTGGTAATTCTTTACATTATGGGTTTGTTTTTCTCAACAGTTCAGGACGTCAGCTAAGTGAAGTCTTCATTCAGCTCCCCTCTAGGAAAGAGCTACCAGAGTATTATGAATTGATTAGGAAACCAGTCGACTTCAAAAAGATAAAGGTAACCTTATTTGGAGGTGGAGATTCCTCCATTTCTTCGTTATGTAGAAGGGTGACAATGAAGTTGCATTAAAACTACAACAACATGAATATATCATTTACCTGTATTTGTGGCTTAGATTTAAACATTGTTACATACCTTGTTAGGAATTTTATTTAGTGTATGTTGCAGTATATCAGTATAATTTCAAAGTCAAATCAAAATGAAGCTGTGTGACAGGAATGACACTTCCAGAGATGACATCTCAGTGTCTTTTTTGCAAAGACCTAATTGCAAATCTGTGTTAGCATATCTTTGGTAAAAACACACTCTTTGCAGAGTTTTAATGGTTCTGGGGGAATTTAGTCATCCCTAAACTAGCTTCACATCTTGGAACAGCTATGTCAGATCCAAATACAGTTTTTCAGATTGGATTTACGCAGCTTGTTGTGCATTAGGTAATGTCTTAACTCCATGACTCTGATTCATGTCATAGCTTATTTTGTTTCTGTGCTGAAAAGAAGAAACTGTAACTCCTTTTACCCAAAGAGCTCCATTTCTTTTGCTTCTGTACTTTCCAGTTCACACAGCAATTGCTTAACTTTTACTCTATTGTCCTGGAGTATTTTTCTTGAGTAGTACGTTAACAATACATTTTAAGACTTTATTTATTTGTTTTAAACAGATACTTGTCTTGATGCTTAGGTTTCTGGTTTTTTTTTTTTTAAAGAAAGCTTTTAATGTGTTGAAATCAAATACTAATCTAGTGTCCTGTCCGCTGTTTTTCTTTCTGTACCGCTGCCCATCCATACTTCATTTCGTTCACAAATGCAACAGGAAAGAATTCGCAATCATAAGTATCGGAGTCTTGGAGATTTGGAGAAAGATGTGATGTTGCTGTGTCACAATGCTCAGACATTCAATTTGGAGGGATCACAGGTCTGAATAAACCACTTTGTGTTAAACATACAGGTTTTCCTTACCTAATGTTTTCAGTACTTGTGGATTTTTATATTCTGTATATAAATCCTGTGTTTTAATTCTTTTTTTGAATAGAGAAAAATGCCCAGATTCCTAGAACCATCGAGAATTCACTTGACACTGTTGCAGTTTGTGCATGCAGTGAAAATAATTTTGGTTTTGATTCAGAGATCTTTTTTTTATTAAACTGTATAGTTAGAGCTGCTGTTAAGACTATTTCAATCTGTGGTAAAAGTCAGTGTGTGTAGAGGTGTCCATTTTATGAGACAGTAGTAATAAACCCCAGATGAGAGGTTTAGAAGGCAAGATATCTCATCTCAAACAGATGTGTTACAGACAAGAATGTGCTTAGTGCTGTGAATTCGGAATAGAACACTGGCAGAAAAGGAACGACTACAAAATCTGCATGACAGATAAGAAAGTTGTCACAATACCGTGAAACATAGTCTTGGATGATTGTTTTCATAGATGAAGTCCAAATAGTGTGATGCAAACACAATATAAAATTGAAACAGAGAACATGAAGTCAACTCCTGTAATGTGTAAGAAGAAAAATTTGAGTGAGAAGCAGCTTTGGTACAAGTAAGCTGAAGGCTGATGCTGCCAATACTAATGCATCATTCAAATTCCTGAACATTACTGATGACCCTTAGCTGAACTGGAGAGTTTATATTAAAATTTAAGAATTAAAAATTAAAATGAGAATGCAATTAATTGTGAAGGATTCTTAAATACAGCTCATCATTTTGTGATTATTTTTGCTATGTAGAGACAAAAAATGTTTTCTGTAATATGTGCAGTATTTTTACTGTCTTCAATTATATGGAAACAACCTATAAATAAATTGGCTAAAAAATATTTTAGTAAGGGAATTATTAATGGTAGGAAGTGTGGGACAAAAATTTGCTACCTGTCCAAGTGTAAATTGCCAGATTACTGCTTAGTCACATAGCAGTAAAACAGATATAAATATCTAATGATAACCAATTAATAAAAAAAAAGAAGGAAAGCTAATACTACCAAAAACTATCACTGAGACTTTAGAAAATGGTAAATCTTGGTAAAGGAGGTAAAAATGAAAGTCGGTAACTAAATGGGAAAAATAGTGAAATTACTCTCATGAGAATGACTCAAGTTGCTAATGGGAAACTGGTCTCTTGTTAAGCAGAGGTGGTAGAATTGACAGGAGTAATCGTGAGTGGGTAGGAACATTGAGTAGATACTGCTGCTCTGTTTGGAAATAACCCAACTTATATCAGAGTGTTGCAGTATTATTTTCTATTCCAGTGTACGAACATTAATTATCAGAGCTAGCATTATTTATTTGTAGCATGAGGCACAGATAACTCGTAAGTATAATTTTTTTAGGTTTCTTTCTAGTAAGTTCTCATACCATTCATTTTGTTTTCCAGAGAATTGTGGGACACTTCTGCAGCAGTCCAGTTTTTAAGGCTACCTCATGTACTTTTCAATAGTTTGTGTCCAGCTTTCCTCTCATATACCAGTTCACCTCAGTAAACTAGATTATTTGCATGTGCACCCAAAAACAACAGGCTAATTCAGGCAGTTGTTTAAGTACACAGTGACTTCAAGTAAAACTTCAGTATGATGCATGCTGCTTTTCCTTGGCACAGAGCAGTTCCATCTGAGCTGGAACCTCATGAGGGGTTTTCACGGAGAGACAACCTGCATTTTGAGGTTATTGTCCTCAATGCAACCTCAGTGATTAGAAATGTTTTTCATGTTGTAATGGTCAAATGAAACACAGACATGTAGGAGGTTAAAAATACTATGTGTCTATTGAAACAGAAGATTTGTCGTTAAGGTTGTCATTTGTCATGAAGTTCCGTTGTCATTGCTTCTCCCTTTTTAAGGAAGTTAAACTGCCATTGCTACTTATTTTTTTGAAACCTGCTGGAATTGGATTTCGGTCAAAATAAGAAAACTTTTATTTGCATAGCTTTTCCTGAAGCAGTGCCAGTTTTTTTCTGGATGAAAATAGATACTGAATATTACAAATAATTCCACATTAAGAAGTTTAAATAATTTTTAAAACCTCTTTATTTCTCTAGGAAATTCTTTTTCAAAGTCTGGGTCACAGTGATACTTTAAAAATGTAGTGACCGGCATTAAAAAATAAAATGTTGTATGTGTCCTTAATTCTTCTTTTCTTAGAAAAATGTTTGTTCTGGGAAAGGACAGAAAGGTTAGTTGAAAGAGCCATTCCTAAGACCAACGGAATATGCTAAGCCTCTGCAGAAGAATAATAAATGGTCTTCATGAGGAACTGAGGGGCTTCTATCGATAGCTGACTTGAAAAGAAATGTGCATGAAAAAAGTCAATAAGCACTTGACTTAGAGGAAGGAAGCTGTTGGGTCTCACAGCCCACTAATGTCTTAAGACAATAGGAGAAAAACCTTTTCAAAACATTCTTGATCATACATGTCAAGAAATTCTGTCATGGTCAAGAGCAGTAAAATGTCTCACAACAAAAAAGTACAGCAGTACTTACAGAATGGGGAACAACCTGC
Source organism: Strigops habroptila (assembly GCF_004027225.2). Taxonomy (NCBI): domain Eukaryota; kingdom Metazoa; phylum Chordata; class Aves; order Psittaciformes; family Psittacidae; genus Strigops; species Strigops habroptila. The sequence goes on along the minus strand of NC_044302.2, from coordinate 73,520,263 downwards.
AGTGGGACATGGTGGTCAAGTGAAGAGAGATTGCATATTTCATTTGAAGTATTCCAAAAAAAGTTAATCTGATTAATTTTGTGGAACCTTAAGAGTATTAGAGCAGTTTTAACATACAGATTATATAATAGCAGCCAAATAAAACTTCCATCATCTTTCTCAAAAATACTCAGTGTCCTTTTATACAAGAAAGTATGTAATATAGCCAAAGGACTATGCTCCATCCCTGGTAGTGTTCAAGGCCAGGTTGGACGGAGTCTTGGGTGACATGGTTTAGTGCGAGGTGTCCCTGCCCATGGCAGGGGGGTTGGAAGTAGATGATCTTAAGGTCCTTTACAACCCTAACCATTCTGTGATTCTGTGATTCTATGACTAGTATGAAAGCCAAGGTGGTTCAAGTGATGATGGTCATGAAGTCCAGCAAGGCCAAGTGCAAGATCCTGCATGTGGTTCAGGGCAATCCCAAGCACAGCTAAAGGCTGGGAGGACCATGGATTGAGAGAAGCCCCGAGGAGAAGGATTTGGGGGTGTTGGTTGATGAGAAGCTCAGCATGACCCAGCAGTGAGCACTTGCAGCCCAGAAACCAGCCATATGCTGGGCAGCATCAAAAGGAGTGTGACCAGCAGGTTGAGGGAGGGGATTGTCCTCATCTACTCTGCTCTCATGAGACCCCACCTGCAGTACTGCATCCAGCTCTGGTCTCCCCAACACAAGAAGGGTGTGAAGCTGCTCGAGTGATTCCAGAGGAGGCCACAAAGATACTTCGAGGACTGGAGCACCTCTGCTGTGAAGACAGGCTGAGAGGTGGTCTTGTTCAACCTGGAGGAGAGAAGGCTCCACGGGGACCTTAGAGCAGCTTCCAGTGCCTAAAGGGAGCCTATGAGAAACCTGTAGAGGGACTTTTTACAAGGACATGTAGTGACAGGGCAAGGGAGAATGGCTTTAAACTGAAAGAGGGGACATTTAGGTTAGATATTAGGAAGGAATTCTTCACTATGAGGGTAGTGAGGCGCTGGCACGGGTTGCCAAGAGAAGCTGTGGCTGCCCCATCCCTGGCAGTGTTCAAGGCCAGGTTGGACAGGGCTTGGAGCAAGCTGGTCTAGTGGAAGGTGTCCCTGCCTGTGGCTAGCCATAACAGCGGGGGTTGGAACTACATGATCTTAAGGTCCCTTCCAACCCAAACCATTCTATGATTCTGTGATTCTATGACTCTATACCGTTCTATTAACTATTCTTAATTGTTTAGTGCTGAATCGTCCAGGGCTTGGCTTCTGACGTTTTACAAAACAAAATGTGCGAGCTCATTTGTTAAGGTGATTATGAAGGACCAGATACTCAGCAAGGCAACAAGATTTTTACTATGTTAATCTGAGAAGTGTGTTACAAGTCAAGTGTAGTCCTCTCACCCTTGAGAGTCCCTTCATGCTTGAGTTTAAAGAGAAAATCTGAGGTACCAGAGATACATCGCAAGCTACAGAATGTTTGAAAACAGGTGCTAAGGTTAGAACAAGAACTTTGTAGATTTGAGAGGAAGGAAGGAATGAGCTGCTTGGGATAAATTATTTTCCTTGTAGCCACTTTGGATTTCAGAAAAAAACTATGCGTAATTAGCCACTGTCATTATCAACTGTATCGCTAGACTATAACCCATTTTTTAATTAAGGTGCTTTCTGCTGAAGTCTGTTACTTCGGCAGTTTTTAAAGGCTGTGATGATCTAGTAAAAACACACGATAGTTCCTGTGGTAATAAAAATTATCAGAAAAACACTCTAATAGGACATTTTAGATGTAATACATTTTAAAAGCGGTATTCTTTGTGCTCACTTTTGACAAATTTCTTAATTTAAAACATGAAAATTTAATGTTGGCATTTCTTGTAAAATTCATGCAGCAAGCATTGTTACTCAGTATTTGAAAAGGCCATATACTCTGTGGGTTTGCATTGGAAATGAATGCCTATGCAGTGAATTTTTGATACTGCTTGACTTCACAGTTCTGACATAGGTTTGTATTCATACCATAGATCTATGAGGATTCTATTGTTCTTCAGTCTGTGTTCAAAAGTGCACGACAGAAGATTGCCAAAGAAGAAGAAAGCGAGGATGAAAGTAATGATGATGATGAAGAAGAAGAGGAAGAAGAATCAGAATCAGAATGTGAGTCCCCTCCTAAATACTGAAAAAAAAGTGTATCTAGGAATGGAAGGGGAAGTTTTCCAGTTTCTGCATGGAACTGATTATAAGGTTCTATTTTCTGCTGAGGACGGAACTTACTAAGTTTGCTACTTTGGGTGTTAACATTCAGCTTAAGTGTTTTGGGTGCATGTTCTGCCTGTACCTCTTAGAGTGCAGTAAACTATTTTTAAGCCAGAAACAAATCACAGAGATGCTTTGTGGAAAGTGATTTGACTGGACATGAGTATAAACCCTTCTGGTCCTGTTCATGTTATTTGTAAATAGAACTTCCTGGAAAGGCTAGAAACAGTCTTTATCCATGGGTTGTCATCCTTCAGGCATGGTGTGACATATAAACCTCACTACCTGGTTAAGAACCACAAGATGTTGCAAATGTTCTTCAGTTTGACAAGGCCTGATTGAAACTCCTATTGTTTCAGAAGCAGGAGGTGACACTCTGTCAGTCCCTGCAGACTTGGAAACATGATACAATGGAAAAGGAGGGGTCCCTTCATTCCGTTTTCTGCCACCCAGTAGATCTGCCCATACAGTCCAGCTACCCTAGCTGTCTGATTACAGAAGCTGTAATACTTGGCCCTGAGCTACTCTTCCAAGTATGTCACACAGGTGTGCAAAGCATGCAACTCAGAATTTGCCAGTCATCTCCACATAGCATTTCTGTAGTTTAAAATAAAATATCTATTTGTACAAAGGATAAATATGTGCAAGGAAGAAAAATTTTTAGATGTGTATCTTCTCACAGGACCTGTAGACACCATGCATTCTGAGAATGAAAAGACTGCACATGGTCAACTTAAAGTTATTCTTTATAATTTAATACAGATAATTTTTAAAACTGTACAGAAGTAGAGAAAAAAAATCAAATACCTCTGCTTCGTTGTTCCAGAGCACAGTTAAAGAACAGAGGGAAATATCAGGCTGCTATCAAGGGTGAATTTCTGTGAACAGAGCAGCATTTAAAAGTGAAAGTTACATTCATGTGTTCTTCTAAAACATTTGCAGCAAAATCCGTGAAAGTCAAAATCAAGCTAAATAAGAAGGAGGAAAAAACTCGGGAGAAGGGAAAAGGCAAGAAGAGGCAAAGCCGAGCAAAAGCCAAGCCTGTTGTGAGTGATGATGATAGTGATGAGGATCAAGATGAAAATGTAAGTTTTGATCACTGAGACTGTGGAAGTGGTTACAGTGATTGCGTCTCTACCCTGTCCTGCTTGCTGTAAGATTTCTCAACTATTCATGCTTAAGCAAATGTTTAATCTGTAGTGATCATCGTGAGACAATTAGGCAGGGCTGTTAACTGTACCTGGGCATGCTTATGAGATCTGGTCGAAATGCTGAAAGACAAGAAGTCAGAGAAGTTCAGAGCTCATTTCTTGGAGCTGATCTATTTTCATTGAATCTTTAAACCTCACGGTCTGTTTGCTTTTGTCCACAGATGAAAAACTGATGGCTTGACATTTTATTTTTTTTTTCCTTTGGTGGGTGCTTCTACTATTGCAACAAATGAAAACAGAGCTCTTCCAAGTTGTTAAATGTCTGCATAGAATGAAAGATCTGGTGTTTCCTGACTCTGTGTCTTCCCTTCTCTAAAGAAGTCAACAGCAATTTAATGAAATGTCATGAAAAAGAAATGTTAGATAACATCATACCTTTCTTAAGGCTATCTTGATTTGTCAGTTTGTCATTTTTCTTCCCATTACTTTCTTTTTCTCGTTCCTTTTTTCATTTTTTTCCTTCTTTAACAAATTCCACAGCATAGCTGGCAAAGAATTTCTGACTTGTCTTGTGTCTCTTACCTCTAGGACCAGTCGGAAGCAAGCGGAAGTGATGATGAGTGATCCATAGGGTTTATTTTCTTGGCAGAACTGACCCCTTCCCCTTCTCTTCTCCCTTCTCCTATTTTACACCCAGTGAATACATTTTGTCAAATAGACATTGGGTTGTTTCTGTATCCTTATTCTCTATAAATTAGCTTTAGGATAGTGCCAGACAAACATATGATATCATGGTGTAAAAAAGCAAAAAATGTAACATATTGTGACCAAATGGGCCTCAAAAGATTTAAGAACAAAAGAACAGCAAAAAAGCTTTTGTTGGAAAATGTGGGTTGATAGTATATTTCTATGGGCTGGTTTTAACTTGGTAATGGTTTGATTGTGCCTGGTTTTATCATTTGATAGAATGTTTTTCAGTGGCATCAGAAAGACAAAAAAAAAAAAAGTCTTTTGTAGCATTGATAACCAGGAAAAGCCATTAAAAGCCACTGGTTATTTTATTTTTCATCAGGCAGTTTTCAAAGTTTTTATTTGTTCTGTATTGGATTTTTACACTGTGGTACATATATGCAACTTTGTTTAATAGCTTATAAATGTACAGTAGTTAGCCTTCATCCACTTTGTCCCATATGCATTTTTACACTTTACGCTTGATGATCTTCAGAAAAATGCTTTTTGAATTGTATCAAAATTATGTCTACTGTAAACTTTGCTTAACTTTTTTCCTTGATTAAAAAAGTTGGGTTAAAAAAATGCTATTGAATATTGCAATCTATATAGTGTAATGGATGGCTTCTTTCATCAGACTGATCTTCTATGTTACCAACGTGGATTATCACCTTTCCCTAAAGTGTACTTAATCTTTGCTTTCTTTGCACAATGTCTTTGGTTGCAAGTCATAAGCCTGAGGCAAATAAAATTCCAGTAATTTTGAAGAATGTGGTGTTGGTGCTTTCCTAATAAAGAGATAATTTATTTCAATAGTTGCGGCCTAGTGTTAGGAATTCCACAAAAATCTTTTTATAGTAGGGATGACAGGGCAGGAATGTATCCTGTAGAGAGGTCCACTGTGGTCTGTCTTGATTGTAAAATAACTTGTTCAAATAGCATAGAAGTATTTGCAGAGACAAGAGAAGATATGCACTACATGTTAAAATAAGAACAGTAAAATGGAAGTAGTAAAATAATACCTCGAAGTAAAAGTGTAGTTCATTACCTAATTACAATTGAAGTGATTAAGCAATAAAACAAACATTTCTTTTTCTTTCAGGAAATGTATATCCATAGGCCTCAGTGGGCAGGAATACAATTTCTTATGCAGGCAGTCAGCCCACCTATAAGTCAGTTTATTTTAAGCATTATCTTGAGGGATCAGGGTTGTGATGCACTAGGATGTGGTAATGTAAGCATTTGAACTACATATCTACATTTGATGTTGCTATTCCAGAAAATTAGAACTTCTTAGATTTGAACATATATTGAGTAGAAAACATGCAAGCTTAGGACCTGATTTGTAAACAGAACATTTCCTTGTTATCTGAACAGTGTATTTCTCTGTATGTGTCTTCATCACATCTCTTTACACTGCCTTGCAGTATGTTATTTGCTTCAGATTTTTGTAGCTCAGTTGGAAAGTGATTTATAAGTTTGTCTGGTGCGATTTTGTATGCATTAGCCTTGTAATGACGTTAAGTCAGCTTTGCTTAGTTTCAGTAACTTCAAACATTTCATTCCTAGTGTATGCTCCATCTGAACGTAAGACGTGTATTTCACAGAGAGATCACATTGATCTTAGAGGGACATATGGGTCAGACTAAAGTCTGAAGCAGCTATGCAGAAAACAACCTGATGGTCCTGGTTGACACCAACTTGAACATGAGCCAACAATGCACTCTTGTGGCAAAGGTTAAAAGTATCTTGGACATTAGGAGTGTTGCCAGGGTGATTCTTGCCCTCTACTCAGCACTGCTGGGATATATCTGGAGTGCTTTGTCCAGTGGTGGACTCCCAGGTAGAAGAGAGACACAGACATACTGGAGAGAGTCCAGCAAAGGACCGCTAAGCTGATTAAATGACTGGAGCATAAGGCATACTAAGAGAGGCTGAGAAAACTGGGACTGTTCAGCTGTGAGAACACTCAAAGGCATCTTATCAATTTGAATTAGTATCTGAAGGGAAGGTGCAGAGAAGGCAGAGCCAGGTTCTTTTCACTGGTGCCCAGTGACCAGATGAGAGGCAACGGGCACAAACTGAAACACAGGAGGTTCCCTGCGAACATGAGGAAACTTCTTTCTGTGAGGGTGACTGAGCCCTGGCACAGGTTGCCCAAAGAGGTTTAGAGTCTCCCTTCTTGGAGATACTCAGAATCCATCTGGACATGGTCCTGGGCAGCTGACTCTAGGTGTCCCTCTTTGAGCAGAGGGGTTGGACAAGGTCACCTACAGAGGTCCCTTCCAACCAACCATTCTGTGATTCTGTGATATGGGAGGGATAGTTTGGTTTGCAGAAGCCATTCTGTCTTCAGCGACAGTTTCATAAGACCATATATAAATGTTATTTTTTCACTGCAAAATGAACTAAATCTACCAACTCATTATGCATGACAAGAAACATCTAGCAGTAGGCTTCAATCACTGCTGACCTAGACTGGATTTAAACTGGCAGTTTAGATGTAAAAGGCAGAGTATCACGTTACCAATCCCAAGAGTCTCTGATGACTTTGCAATGACCCAGTTTGATTTATTTTTCAAGAACTCATTATTTACAGATGAGTGTTCAGCTGGAGAATAAAAATTAACTAAGAAGACCCAACATTTCTGTTCAAAATTAAAGATAACTTTTTTTTAGTCAATAACTGTAAGCCATATGAGTATATTGTTTTGCATGAAGAAAAACATTCGAATTCTTAGCTGCAGGTTTTGTTTTATCAGATCTAAGTAATTTCAAAATATTTTCAGTTTCCCCTCTGAGTTTCAAGAATAAATGCAATTATCATTAGATTACAATTGTTTTATGACTGTCAGTTCATGCCTCTGCCTCTCCTGCAATTAGTCCTGTTATTTTACTTAGGATTTGAATTTGTTTCTACCCAGAGTAATTTTTTAATTGTTATCTTGCTCTTTCTCTGTATAAATTTACTGCATTTTTCAAGATGAGGATTTTTCCTGGTAATCTCAGCACATTACTATATGAAGAAAAAGTTTCTGGGTAAATTGTTGTCATGTGTAACCTTCCAAAATCTTTACCAAAAAAAAAAAAAAAAAAAGGAGGAAATCTTTTGTTAAGGTATGTGTAAATCCATGTTAAAGATGGAAGCACACTTCCTCTTTTACAGAATTCCTTGTCTAGTAAAAACTGACATGTAAAGCACTTGGAATACCTTTTGCACAGTACACAAATGAAAGCACAATGCTACAATCCATATTGAGGGAAATTAACTCTTTTCCTACCTTAATTTCAGAAAATTGTCTAGTAAAATTGGAAACGGTGTAGCTTGGGCACTGAGGAAGCAAAGTGAAATAAATGGCAGGAGGTTTTCCTGTTGCATTTACTTCTCCTGGGAAGTAGGCAGCGGTGTAAGTGGTACAGATGAATAACATTTAACAGCTTTTATACATTTCAGATGCTGTTAATATTCTTTCTTTTCCCCTCACATACCTTCTGAAAGAAACAAAGAAAAGGCAAAACCTTTTGCTCAGTAGTATAAATGGTTTCCTGCTTAAATGTGTCTGGTCCTCAATGCAAAGAACTGCACTGGCTCTGTTTTCAGAACCACATATATTTTTGTTTTCTTTGTCATGTATACTGCTTTTAGAATAGAAGTGCCAGGGTGTTCCCCCATCCCCACCTTTCTGGTCCTGGAGTTGTACTCTGCACTCACTCAGCTCATGCATAAAGCTGGCGATTCGGTGATTGTTGAGACAGACGCGACAGGGTCTGTCATGGCAAACTGCCATATCTTCTGTGCACTGTAAGGCAAAGGCACAGCTGATGCAGTAGTAAGCCTCAAAAGAGTGTGCAGTTATTAAGCTGTTGGTACATGCTCAGTCCTGTCAACTACCCAAGGAGTGTATTTATAGTTCTATTATGGACAAGTTAGCATCAACTTTTTCATTAAAACACTTGGACAATAGGGTTTACTGAACTCACAGTCTAGAAAAGAGGTCACAACATGTTAAAAACAAAATGGTAAGTTTTTATAAAAGGATTTTTAGACTGTTTTCTTACTTTTCCCTCTGCTCATCCTCCAAAATATTTTAAAATTCCTGAAGAATTTTTGATTATTAATAGGGACTTGAACTGTAAGCTGAAACATTACTTAAATCAAGTTCTGTAGGTTCACAAAAGGGGCTAGCAAAAGTAGTTGTTGACAATAGACGAAGGGGAAATAAGTTCACAAAAGGCAAAGTGAATGATACCAATTTTGACTCCTTTGCAGTAGAACTGTATATGCTTTTAAGAGACTCACCCCTAATCTTGCTGCACTGAACAAAGGATAGAAGGTCACACCTGCTTTCTAGACACTAGTCCTTGTTTCTCCATTTGCTTTACTTGTGAGAGTTGTGAATGTGGCAATATTTACCATACTTTGACTCAGCATTCACACAGCGAAATGAGTGTGCTGAAGAACATGTTCAACTCTCTGCCTTCATCTGATGCTGTTATGCATCAATCAAATATTTTTATTCCACTGCCTCTATTATAAAGAGCTTGTATTTCAATCCTTATGGTATTTTACTTCTCCCTTATTTTCATGACCACAGCAGACATAGTAAGAACAAAATTCTTCTCCAATTAGATGATGGCAGCTTGTGTTTTCTTCCCATGTATGCCAAGTTGCTGTCAAAGGCTGAATTGCATCAAATAACTGCAACATGAAGTTCCTGCATTTCAAAGTGATGAGAATACTTGTACTGGAAATCATATCTGAGACAAGGACCATTTTCACAAGAACTTCCAGCTTGGGCAGCCACTTCCTGAGTTTGTGCTTGGTATTTGGTGTCATATTTTCATGCACAATCCACAGCCGTGGATTTATCACTTCTGGTGGGATCAACAGTTTTAAGCTATGTAATGCGTGATCTGCCACCTGTGAATGCTACTGTTACATAGGCTATTCTCACACCTGGAGATGGGAAATAAAAACAGAGAGAAGACCCCAATGCTAAGTCTTGAATTCACTGCAAAGATAAGAAAACTGTCTGTGTGCCAAATGTCATTTTCTTTCTCAAAACCAGCCATAGTTTCTGGTGGAGGTGAATTTATAGCCACTTGTGTTATTTGTATTATGGATTGTATTCCATTTTATTATTACCGTGTTATCTATTACGTGCATTCTCCTTTTGGGCTTCCAGCATAGTTGCTCTTCTGCCCATCACCTTCCATTGAAATCAATTTTGTATGCAGTTGCATGCCTTAGAGACTTGAAGCAGTTACTGCTTCATTGTGCAACATTTCTTCCCATCTCCTTTGTCCTAACATGAAATGAGAGAGAGAAGGAGGAGGAAAAAGCATTGTCTGACCACTCACTTAGGCCTTCTCACTTTCTGAGACCCAGACACCTTGTGGCTATTAGTGCTGTTGTCTGTTGACACAACCCTGGGGACACGTCAGTGCTCCTGCAGTTCTTAAGGTCAAGGAACAAAGCAGTGAAGCTGAGCGTGTCTGACATTCAGCAGATGCACAAAAGACAGTAAGTATTCCATGTCAGTGGACTTAGGTGTTTATAACAGGTAATTAGAATAGGTATTTAGAACTTCACAGTTCATTTAAAGTACATAAAGGGCAATCTTATTAACATACGAGCATTTTACTTCGGCTTTGGAAACTGGTATTAGACCAACTTCCATTGCTGCTCCACTGGTTGTAACTTCCGTTTCTGTGTAATAGTCAAGATTTAAATCCTGGTCATCTTGAGTGCTTATAAGAAAATCATTTACCCTGCATCACATTCATCATTTTTTTCACTACTTCTTGGGACTCTAGAAGGTACGAGACAAAAAAAGCAGCTTGTCCTATATATGGCAAGTTGATTATTTCTGTCTAGGGGTAAACAAATTGAAAAAGATATTACTGTCTCTTTCCCCTGTGTCACTCATACTTCAAAGCCTTCTCCTCATTCCCAGAACATAAATGCCAGGTTCAGCCCATTCAAGACCCAGTCACCAAGCTGTATGTTAAAGGAAGAAGCTTGAGTTTATTCTTCATAAGCACTCAAGTGATGTATTTTTTCTTAGGAGATGCCATGCAGTTATTCTGTCTGTCTGACTGCATCTGGGTCTGTCCAGATGTCATGGTTTAAAGCCAGCTGACAAGTAAGAAGAAAATTACCTCAGCTGAAATCAGGACACCAGATCCTATTGCAAGTTAGCACCTGAGAGACATTACTTCTGCAGTCCCTGCAGTAGAAACTAATTCAAAGCCACTCTTCCAGGTGAACATGTTTTCCTGGATGGTATGCAGGGATTAATAAAGGAGGCAAGCCTTTGGTAAGCCCAACTGTGTGAGTGGACAGCTCATCACTTCTCAGAGCTCTGGTGAGAGCAACCATCTCCCCCCTGCCTGTGACTTGTGTTGAATTTAGCATGTAACCTTGCTGCTTGTTCTGCCTGTGTCACTATTCCTCTGGCCACAGAGCACTTTTTGGTTCCTTCCTTGAGACTTTTTGTTTTTATGGTCTAACATCTTTCTGATAAGAGACTTCTGGCACTCGAGTACAATCCCTTACTTCTCTGATAATAAACAGTTGTGGCTGGCTTTCTTACTTCAGTTCACAGCATTCTCCCTAGAGATGCCTCATTGCTGCTTTCCATTCTGCTTGCTGCTGTAGTCTTTAAGGTAACTTTATAACTTTATGGGATCAACCAGATTAACATTAGGTAGGTAAAGTGAGTCACAGACACTAATCCTACAGAATAATAAAGGCATCAACTACACTGTAATGTTGTGTCTTTCATCTCCAGCCACCTCAAATGCCTGAGGCCCATCAAGTGGTCTTCCTGGGGCCGTTCAGCCTTTGCAGACACTGGGCAAAAAAAGTTACTTTTAAACGAAAAGACCTTGCACAGTGAAGTTTTTTAAACTTATCCCACAATTGTTTCTGTCCAGACACAGGGTGAACAAATGCAGTGCCAGATATTGGCAGCTTCATGAAAAGAACATAGAATCATAGAGTGGATTGGAAGGGACCTTAAAGATCATTTGATTCCAACTCCCCACCAGACCAGGTTGCTCCAAGCCCCATCCAACCTGGCCTTGAACACTGCCAGGGATGGGGCAGCCACAGCTTCTGTGGGCAACTTGTGCCAGCACCTCAGCACCCTCACAGGGAAGAACTTCTCTCTAAAATCCCTAATCTAAATCTCCCCTCTTTCAGTTTAAAGCCATTCCCCCTTATCCTAATAATACATGCCTTTGTTAAAAATCCCTGTCCAGATTTCTTGTAAGCCCTCTGATCAAGGTCTCCCTTGAGCCTTCTCGTCTCCAGGCTGAACAAGCCCAACTCTCTCATCCTGTCTTCACAGGAGAGGTGCTCCAGCCCTCTGATCATCTTCATGGTCTCCTCTGGACTCACTCGAGCAGGTCCACGTCCTCTTGGTGTTGGGGGCCCCAGAGCTGGATGCAGTACTGCAGGTGGGGTCTCATGAGAGCAGAGCAGAGGGGGAGAATCCCCTCCCTTGACCTGCTGGCTCCTAGCAGGTCCTGGCACTACTCTGGAGTTTCTCCAGCTCAGGAACCCTCCATGCACCACGATCCCCCACTCTGCTGCAGATGGGCCTACTCCAGAGCTGATCACTTAGGCACTGAGTCATCATCTTAAATTCCAAAATATACCTGCTGTACAGAATTCACACTGGTATCTTAAAAAGTAAAAAATAAATTCTTCATATGAGACAACTTCTCACTTCGCTGCTCAAAAAGAGAGCAAAATGTCCCTGAGAGCTTGCCAGAAGACCATCTCCAACACATGATGCCTTCCAACCTCCTGTTGTACCTTTCAGCCAACAGCCCCCACCCACTTCAGTCTTACCCTATACTTCAGTAATAAGCACTGGGACACAGTTATAAGCATCAAATGACAGCCCTGTTGGAGTAAAACCAGCACTTACTCATCTGCCTGAGTTAAATCTGCAGCACAGGGCGCATGCTCTTCAGCAAGCACCAGGTCTAACAGTACAACCATGTGATGTCACTATTTGACTTGACTACAGCATTCAGTCCCAAAAAATGATGGAAATTAAAATATGAAATTTCAGTGCACGTTTCTTAACCTCAGCAATACAGAGAGCTACCGAAAATACTCTCCAGTGAAGGCTGCGCTCACCGCAGGTGTAAGCATACTCAGGAAGGTCACACATGTATTGTCTTTTTGCATGTTCAGTGGTGGGGCCTATTTTCCCTTCTATTTTTGCCAGAAAATACTCTCTGTCTCGCACAAATATATCAGCTGTCTTCTGACAGCCTTGATATCCAGCAGTCAGTGTCACAGTTACACTGGACTGGCTCAGTTGTATCAAAGGCAGTAACCCACCAACTGTGTATTAAATGATTCCTCTTTGCAGAGAATTCTATTTTGACCTCAAGAATTTGGGTAGCAAGGGCAATCTGACTTTCCTAAGGGCAAATCCTGGGGGACTTTTAAATGAAAATAAAACTCATTAAGTAAGGAATGAGTAGAAAGTTTAAAAAAAACCTACTTTAATGATCAAGAAAGTGGTTTTTGATATCTCTACTGAAGCATCTCTGTAACACAGAGGGAATTTCAGCCTCATGACAGATCTTGCAGATGTGCCTTCAGAGAGTTGTGAGGAACCATGTTAGTCCAGAGAGTCTCTGAAGGCCATTTCTGGCCACATGATCTCTCCATTTCAGCCAGGAGCTTCTTCCTGGCTGCAGGGAAGAAGGGGAGGATGGAAATCTGCTTTCTCAAGCAACGGACCTCAAACAGGCAGGTCAAGCAGCCTGTGCTTGAGGGACTCCAAGCTGGGAGACAGGCAGGTAGAATTAATACTAAATTAAATCCCTGGTGCTATTTATGTAGTCCTATTATGTAATACGCTATGCTTGCACAGAATATTAAAAATTGGCAACAGAATGTTTGTTGTAGGAGATACACTAAGATTTCATCTGTTGCTTGTAAAGGATCAGGTACCCATGAAAATATTTCTGAGACAGAATGGGAGAAACCACTGTTCTAGGGTAAAGGGACATCTTGCCGTTTACACCCTTCAGTAATGAATCTTTTTAGATGTCCGTCCCACCGCACCCCTCACGGCCCAGGCAGCGACAGGGGGAAATGGCGTCCCCCGGCTCCCCTCAGGCGGGCTGCGGAGCCGGGTGAGGCACGGCGGCCCCTCGTTACTCAGTCTGTTTGCTCAGTTATTAGTTTCAATGTTTTGCTTATGTTTCACTGCTTTCCACTGGCATAGACTAGACTAGACTAGAATAGAGTAGAATAGAAAAGAAATAGAGTATTTCAGTTGGAAGGGACCTACAACGATCATCTAGTCCAACTGCCTGACCACTTCAGGGCTTACCAATAGTTAAATATATTGTTAAGGGCATTGCCCAAATGTCTCTTAAACACCAACAGGCTCAGGGCATCAACCATCTCTCTAGGAAGCCTGTTCCAGTGTTTCACCACCCTCTTGGCAAAGAAATGAATCAATTTTTCCTCTAGACTTTAATAGACCAAGGAAGAGAAAACATTTCTCCAAGAATCTCTGTACAGCACTGGTATATCTCAAGCCTGATGGGAATCTTTAGATTATATCAAAATACTATATTTCAAAAAGAAGATGGATTTAAGCAAACAAGCAGAAAACCCTTTAGGGATCTAAGTACTTCGCTTTCTTGGGTTTCAGTGAGACAAAGGTACTTTGCAGTAGTAATTCCTTAAACAATCCATCAGTTTCTTGGTTTTATAACAGAGGTGATCCTGTGTTTAAACACATGCATAGCAATGGAGTATTTTCATGCTATCTCAGCATGTTGGAAACATAGCCCAGGCTTTCTTATGTTGTAACAACTGAAAACATTAGCAAATTTGAAAAAGGTTATATAAAGCAATGATTGTGCACAGGGAAGGCGTTTGATTAATGGCCATGTACTTCAGGAACTTTAATTATTTTTTTTTTTCTCCTTGTAACTTAATGCAACTGTGAGGTATTACAGGCAGAAATTAAGGCATAATCTGAAGTCACAGGACAGACAATGTTCCTGGAGCACAGGAACAGGCCTGTCAGGGGGGGGAAATGAAGAGCAGGGCGAGGGCAGTGGAGCTGGAAGCTGGAGGTGACAGCAGGGCCAGCCTGTGGCAAGGACCAGCGCCTGGCCATGGGATTGGGGACATGGCCAAGGTCATGTTTGGAGATCACCCCACAGGTTACTCTAGTACAGTGAGGCCCATGGCCAGCCAAGGCCCACTGGTGATATAGCTCAGGCAGGGGGCAAAAGCAAGATCCCAGTCTAAAAGCAGCTCCCAGAGCAGGTTGGGGGATCTCCCTCTTGCTGAGGCTTTGACAGCTCAGGGTCTTTCAGTTTACCAAACCTTTGTTTGTTTGGTTTTTTGTTTCTTTGAGTATAGAGAAAGTTGGGGCTCTTCAGACTGGAGAAGAGAAGCTGTGTGGAGACCTCACAGCAGCCTTCCAGTGTCTGAAGGGGGCCTACAAGGATGCTGGAGAGAGACTCTTCATCAGGGACTGTAGTGGTAGGACAAGGGGTAATGGGTTCAAACTTAAACAGGGGAAGTTCACGTTAGATATAAGGAAGAAGTTCTTTACTGTGAGGGTGGTGAGGCACTGGAATGGGTTGCCCAAGGAAGTCGTGAAAGTTCCATCCCTTGCAGTGTTCAAGGCCAGGCTGGACAGAGTTTTGGCTGACACGGTTTACTCCCAGGTGCCCCTGCCCATGGCAGGGGGGGTTGGAACTAGGTGATTTTAAGGTCCTTTCCAACCCTAACTATTCTGTGATTCTATGGAGAAGTAATTGCTTATGTCCTTTTCACCAGAGGACCTGAGAAGATGCCAGCAGGGCTTCGCTGTGTGAAGGTCAAGCGATGAAAGAGCACTAACCGGTCCCCTATGCCCTCGCAGCGCTGCCTCACAACCATCCTGGCACATGGTGGAGTGGTCTGAGGGTGCACACGAGGCTGGAGCTCCCAGCTACCATGAAGCAAGGAGGGTGGTGGCACTAGTTTTCCAGAGCTCAGAGGGAACCCCAGCCTTGGCTGAACATTTGTGATTTGCTTCTAGCGCCAGGTAGCTGTAGGGAGAAATAAATTCTAAGGTTGTCTTCTCTGTATTCACCTTCCATGATTTGTCACTTCTACAATATTTTGCTGGTACAAAATCTTCCAAAATGTCTCCTTTCCAGCTCTCTGGGTCACAGTCACATCCTAGTCTGCTTAAGATGATCTAGAGTGAAGAAGGACAACACAGTTTAATGAATTAAAATGCACCACTGGAGCTGAGGGGAATAATCTGAATTTCTGGAGAACTCTACCCTGAAAACTCAGGCACTGACCAGTTAATGTCAATAATTTGTAGTGATGAAGCAGTGCAGTGAGATGCATTTGTGCATTCTCTGAACAAACCCCCACTGACTGGTCGCACTTTGAGTTAATACAGTGTCCTTAACAGCCAACCAAGAACAGCCTTTTTGAAACAAACCCTTCTGTGGGTGGCAGGTGTGTGTAAAAACAGGATGATTGCTGCAGTCCAAAATTGTACATCTCTGTGGGCAGATGGATTGTGTAGATGCAGTTTGCTGTTCAACTAGTACCTTTCTGCATAAACAGGTACAAAGGCCTGGGCTTTCTTTAAATAGCAGTTTTTAGAACCTGCTTCCTTGTTTTCATGAATACAGTGTCTGTTTCCATGGAAATAAACCTTTAGCAGAGAGCAAAAGCCAAAAACATCAAAACCCTAATCAGCAGGGAAGTGAACAAGTCCCTAGGGACAGTGTATGGCCAGAAAGCAAATTTAGGGGCTCTTATTTCCAAACATTTCAGCTTATGTTAGTCTTGGGCTGTTCCTGGTTAAATTCTATCTTCCCTCGTTTGCTTGTTCTCAGGTCTGGAAAAAGAGGGTATTTTGCATTGCATTCTTCTTTTTCACCAGCAGGACAGCAATGGTAATCATAGTGCAAAAGCCAGCCTACAAAATATATGTGATTCTTAACCAAGATAATAGCTTCAGATGATTTTGACTTCTCATAGGAGCAGACTTCTTCCTCTTAACTCGTAGCATACAGAATGTAGACCTTTACTTCATTTCCGAGAAATTTAAGGCCACTTTACTATATCAACCCAGAGAAACAAAAAGTCATTTCTTTCATTACTTCCAGGTCAAAACAAACTGAGTTATTCCTTCCATGACAGAATTGCAGCTGGTGGTTGATCAATAGTACAGCAAAGCTGACCATTGTAACCTAGAGAGTTTTTGAATCTTTCAGTGGTACATAAATCTGAAATCTTAGGCAACAAATGAAAAGGCGACCTTTTTTCCGCTTCTGCTTTTTCTGCTTACGTTCTCTATAGAATGCAAGAAGATAAAATCCCCAAGGAGATTCCTGCCCAGGACCAGCAGCCTGCACGCGGATGTGTGTCAGCACCAGCCTTGTAGTGTCACCCCATGTGACTTTGTATAGTCTGTTGAATTCTGTAATGGGATCCTGCTGCTTGAGGAAAGATTCATTCTGCCTGTGTCTTAATTAGCTGGCATGGTAAACTTAGCTGACATTCAGATCTTGGAAGAGCCTTCTCAGGCTGAAAGAAGTTCCTTCCTGTCCAATTGACCTTGAGTCTGGAAAGAAGTAGATCTGCTGTTTTCTTTTCTGGCTGCAGCAAGTCAGTGAAATAAAGTGCTTTGTTTATGTCAGTGTTTTTGTCCCTTAGTGCCAACAAAAGCCTTTCTTCGGGAAGTCTGTAAGTTTTCTTCTGTATAAAGTTGCTTTCTTGAATATTTATGTTTAGTGCTGTGTATACGAACTAATTGAGAAAATTAATTAAGTCCATACAAACCAGTTCTATTAGGAGCCACAATAGCCCTGAATTTTTCCTACATGTTTCTGCCCAAGGTTGGTCAGAGGGCTTGGTTTTCTTTTTTGAAGAGTTTAGCTGACTTGTTTAATCTGGCATTATAAGCAGGTGTCTCTCTCAATCTCTTCCCCCCTGCCCCTTTCCCCTTATGCTTTCTTTCAGCCTACCGTTTCTCCTGCTCTGACCTCTTCTCCTAATTTGCCATGAAGTGGCTTTAGGAATTTACCCATTTAGTTTGGCATCTTCTGTCAGCATTGCAGCCTGGGGCCAAGTAGGCTTAGTGCTAAGTCCTTGGAGCATACCCTAAACATCACCACCAGACTGTGACCTATTGAAAGGCATCATTGCATGCAGGCCCCTCGTTGGTCCTGCAAGAGGGAATTATACCTCTACAGCAGCAAATTGTCACAGTCTTGCCTTTGCCCTGTCCATGTATTGAGGAATTTTTGTTTGTAGCACAGATCTTAACAATATTCTTTCTTTGCTGTATAGAGCACTTGGCAGTGCCTGAAAGAGTGTTTTTTAGCAGTTAAAGAATGAAATGACAGGACTAGCCAGCCCATGCTTCCTTCCTGGCACTTCACCCAGCTTTTCCATACCTATTCAACTCAGTTTAATAAAGAATTGCATTCCCACTAGAATTGCATAAGATGGTCCAGTAACCTGCAGCATCCTGTTGAGCTTCTGGCTTCTATGTCTGATAAGGCTTTCTCTAAGGAAGTGGCAGCTCTTTTCTGCTGATGAAGACATGCAAGTTTAATGAAGAAATTTCATCTTTAAGTTAAGAAAAGATGACCAAGATTTTTGGTCAATGGAAAAAAAGTAAAACAAAGGTTTAGCCCGTGTCAGAGTGTCCAATTGATCAGATGTCACGCTTTGTACGCATGTTCTCAGAACTAATGTATACCTTTCACTACTGTTACCACAAATCCTGACATTGACTTCCAGACTTCAGTGTCACTACTGATTGCGCTGAGAAGCACTGACCAAAATTCTCTTTTCTCTCCATAACTCCTGGCCAGTTTAAAATTTCTCCTCAAAAGAGCGCACACAATGTTTTGTTGTTTTCTGCCAACAAAAAGCAGTGATTTGTACAGAAGAGCGCACACGATGTTCCAAGGGCTTTTTTCAGAACAGCACAGTTGTGTCACTACAATATTAGTGCCTTGATGTTCAAGATACTTCCAGTGCAGGAATAAACAACAGCTTCCCAACACAGGTGATCAAGAAGCCAAGGAGCAGATGTACTCTGCTGGACCAGATACTTAAAGAACAGGAGGAATTGGTCAGAAATGTAAACATCAGGACAAGTTTGGTTGCAGGGACCATGAGATGGTGGACATTAGGAACCTGAGAGGACGGGATGGGGCAAACAGCAGGACCACAACTCTGGACTTCTGAAGAGCAAAGTTTGTCCTGTTCAATGATTTGCTTGGAAGAATCCCATGGGATATGGCCCTGAAGAGGAGTCCAGGAGAGTTGGTTGTTTTTCAATGGTCACCCCCTCCAAGTTCAAGAATGGTCTGTTCCATCAGGCAGAAATGAAGGAAAGCAGGCAGGAGGCCTGCATGGATGAGCAAGGGGCTCACAGCTAGACTCACACATAAAAAGGAGGTGTACAGGAGGTGAAAGCAGGGACAGATCGCCTGGGAGAAATATTGAGATACTGTCTGACCACAGAGGGATGGGCTTAGGAAAGCCAAAGCCCACCTGGAGTTGAGTATAGCAAGAGATTTGAACAGCAACAAAGAAGATTTCCTCAGGGACATCAGCAGCAAAAGACTAGGGAAAACGTGGCCGCACAGCTAACCTGGGCAGGGAGCCTTGTGACAAAGGACACAAAGGTGGCTGAGGTGCTCAGTACCTTCTTCACCTCTATGTTTACTGGTAAGACCTGCCCTCAGTAATCTCAGGCACCAGTGGGAAAGTCCAGGGCAAAGTAGATTTGCTATCAGTGGAGGACAGTCATGTTAAGGAGCACATACATAACCTGGACATACAGACATCCATGGGCCTCATGCAATGCACGCACGAGTGCTGGGGAAGCTGGCCTGTGTCTTTACAGGCTGCTTGCAATCATCATTTAAGGGTTTAAGGGTGTGGAGGAGAGGGGCACGACTGGGGAAGAGATCCTGAGGACTGGAAGGAAGCAAGTGTCTTTCCTGTCTCCAACAAGGGGAAGGAGGAACTGCAGGCTGCTCAGCCTCACCATGATCCCTGGGAAGGTGATGGAGCAGATAATCATGGAAACCATTTTCAGACATCTTGCATGTAGTCGTCATGAATTTATGAAGGCGAACTGACCTGCCTGATGGCTTTACACAATAAGGTGACTGGCTTGGTGTATATGTGTACAATAGGAAAAGAAGTCTGGGAAATAATTACTCAGAGCAATGACCAGAGGGAAATAGGTTCTTGCTGTATGTAATAGATTCAAGAAATGTTTACTTAGCATAAATTTGGATGCCTGTTGGGTAATTTTTATACTAGGGCTGACAGCTGCTTATGTAGCAGATGAAAGTACAGTGCTGCTCCCTTCATTGTGTCTCTTTCTTATTCTGGTGCTGAGTCTCCATTAGCATTTCTGGAGGAGTAAATATGTTGATTTGGAAAAGATGGCTTTCTTTTAATTATTTGACATGCGAGTGTTATGGAGACATCAAGAGGAAAATGCCAAGATAAAGGAGGTGCTGTTTTGTCAGTATCTGCATCTTCAAACGCCCACCACTACAAGCAAATCTGCTTTATTTTTAGGAAGAACCGTAATGGAGCTGATTGCCACCAAGTGACATCTCTGTTATGAGTGGACTGTTTTCAGCAACTGAGGTGCCTTTCGCTGCAAGAGTTGAGGAAATGTTCCTCACCTTTGACCACCTCCTTTTTCTCTTTCATCACTGTCTCTGACTAGCAAAGAGAGGCAAAAACATGGGTAAAAACTACTAAGCTATCAACAAAAAGCCAGAGTGGGTTGGATCTGTCCTGCCTCTGTCCCTGTTTCTGGCAGAAGCTGGTACTAAATGTGTTAGAAGAACTTGCAAGAAAGGCAGTCACTGACTACTCAGCTCAAAGAGGAAGCCTTTTGTTATTTTTATCATTCTGATGGTGATAGCATCAGAATACAATGATTTTTGTATAGTAATTAGTCTTCACCAGATTTCTGTAGCAGGATGCCATGCTGCCAATATGTATTATTCAGTCCTTCCATAATCTCCTAAATTACTGGTTTTGCATTCAATTTGTGGCAATGGGTTCCGTATGGGCTTGTTATCCATATGAAATAATTTCCTGGTATTGATCTGAAATGTTTTTCCTTTCAGTTTGTCCCTGCTCTACTATTACAAAGAACAATTAAATAGGCTTATAATTAATATTTTACCTTTGTGTGGATCCCTCTTGTTTGTCATGGGTGAAATCCTGCCTAGGGAGAATTACTACAGTGACTTCTTTGGGCCAAAACCATACATCTTTTTCCCTCAGTTCTTGAACTACTGACTTCATGCTTGGAAAGAAACCTTGCTTAACATCCCATTGGTCTGTCACTCCTTTTGTTCTTGTATTACTGCTATATCTGTCTTCAGCTATAGTGAGCGAATTCAAATGTTTTCTATAGACCGTACCACCACTGCAGTTAACTGTAGTATTTGCTTGGAATGGAAAAAGTTGAATGTGCCTGAGTGGGAAGAGAAAAAAAAGATAGACTATCAGATGAGATATATTAGGAAATATCTAAAAAGACTAGTATTTTCAAGTCCAGCCTTCAATTTTCAGTGGATTTCTGAGGTTTTCAGTTTATATGCACCTAATGGTACAGAGGAGCACTTTCTGTGATTCCTTTCAAAAGTTTAAGCCTGTGCAGAAGCCCAGGAAGGCCAGGTGTTTCTGACAAATCTCAGTAGATATGGGCCTTCATTACAGATCCCCCTTTCTGGATTGCCGGGCAACACCAAAGGTGCAAACGCTGGTAAGTACTCTGAGGGCTGCAGGTGCCTCATGCCTTGGAAAGTCACGCCACTGATTTTCCAAGTCAGGCCATGGAAAACAGGAATCAGCAGACCAGCAGCCTTTGCCTGGAAATGTGCTGTTAAAAGATGTTCTCAGGAGTTGTTTTTCTTCATCTGATGGTGGCTTTGTGGAACAGTAGAAACATATTCCTCATTCCTCCCAGATGACTAACTTTCTCTCCTACCTATGTTTTCATCATGACGACACCTGCCACTGGAAAAAATGATAACTTGAAATATTTTGTCTTTGTGGGTGGTTTTGGTTCAATTAACAAAGTAGGTTAATTCAGATTCTGGTGAATGAATTTAACTTTATGACACATCCAGGCAACTGAAGTAGGAAAAGGAAATTAATATACCTCCCTATTTCTTTACCCTGGTCCTGAGGTGACGTTTTAGCCATTATGCACTTTCCTACCACTATCTAGTCAAGCAGTCTGGCCTTAATTGAACACCAATAAAACACCATTTCTGCTGTGACTAGCTTGAAGTCTTCAAAACAGACAGAGATAAAATTCACTGGATGACCTAGGAAAATCTTTCTGGGATTTTTCCACGCAGTTCTTTCTCTCTTGTGCAGTGAGAGAAGGCATTTGGAAGACTGAGGACCACATGTATAAAAGATGTGTATTTCAGTAAACGTCTGAGGGCATGACTTTGTTATACAGTTTGAAGGACAAACATTTTTTATGATTTAGGCTTTTTTAATGAGGATGTGCTGTGTTCTTAGGCTACAAGCTGAAGAAGCAGGAGGCTATGACTACTGGGAAGGAGGCCGCTCACTGCTTGAGAAGCCCTTGTCCTGTCGGATCGGAATGACACACTGTTTGCTCTGATGATAATAATCTAATGAGGAGGGAACAGGAGCACAGTGTTCCAGGATTAGAAAGTACGTATTGTAGCAAGGACTTCGGGGGTGTGAGGAGTGTGTATGTCTGTTGTTGTAAGTGTAAGAAACAGATAGCAGAGCAGTAAAAGAACAAACTATTAGATAAGCAGTTAGTTTATGCAGTGTCCTGATAAGTGTTAGATTAACTTCTGTCTGTAATACTGTGATATAAGTAGTGGCATAAAGGCTTGAATAAAACAAATGAAAATTGCCAAATGTGTATCTTTATTTGCAGCTTTGTATCCTAGACTGCTTCCTTCTTTGGGAATTTATCTCATACACCGTATTTAAGTCATGGTCACCTTAGCCACATACTCCTGTTGGAATGTTTTGTTTTATTAATCAGGTGCACAAAAGAGTATTTAGGTTTTGTTGTTTGTGTTTGTGTTTGTTTTTTAGAGGAAATGTCAATCCAAAGGGATTTCATCCCATGCAGTGTAATGCAGCTGGGTTTTGTTACCTGCTTTTAACAGATCTTAAGCTCAGAAGGCACTTCTAGGTCACCTGCAATGAGTTCTTGCTTGATGCACACCATATACTTCTGCCCAGCTATTCTGTGAAGTCTTGCAATTTCTGTCTAATGAAAGCATTACCTTCAGGAAAAAAAAAAATAAAATAAAATCCATTCTTAATCAGGAGAGAGCAAGAAATACAGAACCCACTATTTCTGAATAGTTGATTCTGGTAGTTAAGCTTTGCACTAGCTGCAGCAGCTTTACTTTTACCTTCATAAAACAAGCAAAAAGGAATCAAATTTCAATGAGCTTATAAATTCCCTTGTGCATGAAACTTCAAGCAACACCATTCCAGGGTAAATGTATATGATCTGAAAGTATTAGGCTTGGAGTATAGCTCTGCTGGACCCTGCTGAGCAATACTTGGTAATATAGTAGTCTCACAGACACAAAGTGCCTCGTCTCTTGTCAGAAGAAGGTATACTCAAGACTTTCTTTCACGCTATCCCAGTTTAAGCCTGGCACAGCAGTGCTATAGTCCTTACCTGCTGCCCAGCCAATCAGACTATCATTTAAAAAATGACCTGCTGATGCATCTGTACTGCTCGAAAACGTAGAGTTTTTCCCTTCTGATGCATGGAGGTGGGGAAGGGAAGAAAGCGTATTAGCACTAAGTCCTTCAGAAAAATGATTAACATGTACAAAAACAATTGTGGAGAAGTAAAGTTAAACAAAACATAGCATTATCACAGGCCTCATGTCTTGTGCATTGCAGATAAATGCTGTACCTTTCCTTTTGTACTAATCTAGCAGTGCAGAACCATTGTTCTGTGCTAACAGCCTGTTCTGTTAAAATTCTCCCCTGATTATGTCCGCAGACACTCGTAACAACATGCCAAATACAGAAAACACTTGTATGCTGTTTTGACTTAATTTCAAATGTTTAGTGTTAGACTCACTTTTCAAATTAAGGCAGGTAGACCAGTCCTGCTCTTATTAAGCTTAATGATTATTTAAACATTTATTGCAGAGGAAGCAGCACTGGATTTCCATTGGACATGAAATCTGTGATAAAAAATGGTGATGAAGTAAGGCTCTCATTTTGTTCTGCCAGTCTGTGCAGTGCATGTATGAATACAAGATAGGTTATAATACGCTGGTCACTATGGAGAAAAAATGATGCATATCCACTTTCTAGTTTGACTTCACACACATCCTTTATAACATTGTTTGATAATGCATGAAAAGATCCTGGACCACATCCTCTGGATATGCAGTAGGCGTAAAACCAAAGACTTCCAGAGAACTGTTGTAGCACACTAGAGGATACAGGCTGCGAGGTATATTGCACTACAAGATGAATAAGCATTGTTGTCCTCACAAGTAACAGCTGTGTGCTTTTTTTTATATAGGATTAATTTTGTTGAAAGCAATACAACTTTTCAGAGAAACACAGAATGGCTGAGGCTGGAAGTAACCTCTGGAGGTCGTCTGGTCTAACCCTCTGCTCAAGCAGGGCCACCTCGAGCTGAATGCTCAGGACCGTGTTCAGATAGCTTTGCTCCCTTCAGGTACTTATGCACACTGATAAGATGCCTTTAGGTGTGCGAGCTTCACTGAACAGTTTGCCGCGCAGATGATTTGTGATGCTTTTGTTGTTTGGTATTTCCTGGCAAGCCAGAAACTAACATCTACTGATATGGGCTTCATAATTAAATTAGAAAAACATTAAATAAGCTGTGGGTTGTAACTTCGAACATCCCACATGCAGATGTTTCAACACTGCAGTCTGAGTAAAAAGACTGATTTACAGAATGTACACACAAGTGCTGAAGTGCTACCATCTTCTGTGAAGAATTCACTCTCAATTTTGGCTATCTTACTGAAAGCCCAAAATAAGCAAATTGATCCCTTCCTTGCTTTTGTCACAGCAATTAGTTTTAAAAAGCTAAATGCTCATATAAGAGCCAAGTCGTGATGTATGTGCTAATTGCTAGTATGAAAGAGAGATGCACTATTTGAGGGTCTTCTCCTACCTTCCAACACATGAATTAAAATTTTTTGAAAGTCAAGATACTGCTTTTTGGATGCCTGTCCACGAGCAGGCTCAGAGACACTGCCCTTTCCAAGGGCTTCTCCAGAAGCAAAGACAATGCAAATCACATGGGGATTTCACAGCAGTCATCCTGAGTGCCTAAAGCTGGTGCCTGTAACTCCATCCTACCCCTAAGACAGCATCACAAGCAGATGCCTTGTACTTGGGTTCTGACAGTAGACTGAATCAAAGCCAAGTGGTGTAAAGTGTTCCCAGGGTTTCTTTCCTGGCCTCCATCTCTTCTGTCAGTCCCATTAGGCTAGATTGCCTGGAAATGTTAAAGTGAGGCAAGCTTGGCAAACCCCCCTCAACCTTGGCAAACAACCTCTCCAGTTGCTGTTAGAGCTCTCAGAGGTCCCCTTTCCAGGCATAAGTATTCAGTTAATTAATTGGAGAGATTTAAATACATGATCGGACTGCATGAAAGGAGAAAGCCCACAGGAGGACCCAGGGCTGGGTACAGCTTGCAAATGGAGCCCAGGTGATTCAATTCTTCAGGGCAACAGGTGCTTTGGTTTAACCCCTTGCTAGTACGGATTGACTGAGAACTGTTCCCAAAGCTTTAATGGGCAAACAGTTAACGTCGAGCAAGGCTAAAACTGGCAGATAAACCCTTCTTTCTCGAGCTGAGCAGCTGCTCCATGGCTGCTGCACCGGGTCTGGACTCCTCTCACACGTTCTGCTGCCAGCAGCCAATTGGTCACCCACCCCGGTGTCCCCAAGGGCATTGTGGCTCTCAGTCCCAAAGAGGGCACCAAAGAACATCACATTTGGGTAGCTTCCAGGCCTGCTCACCCTCAACGACAACATAACAGGCATTTTAGCAGAGAAGATAACTGTTAAGGGTGGGGGAGTGTTTGAAGTGCAGGCACAGGGGCTGGAAAAGAAGAAACAAACTAAACCCTGAATTGCTGAAGCCTGCACGTAGTGTGTCTTTCTTAAATACCTGACAACAAGTGTAGTATGGAGCCTTTCAGGGCCACAGGGCTTATCCCAGGAAACATCTACTTATCATAAGAAGTAATGAAGTGGGGTTTTTGTTCTGAAGCAACAGTGGGACATGGGACAAATAGGCACATAGTACGTGCCACGTTTTAGATGAGAGTGAAAGGTGGAATCGCTGCTTCTAACTCATTTTCAGCCCTTAACGGTGTTAAGCCCAGTTTGTTGTCTTGTCCCTAGCTCTGTTATTCTCCTCCGGTTATTTCACAGAAATACACTGTATTTCTGTCAACTGTTGTCATGTTTTATTTCATGAGGTGGTGGTATTCTGTTGTGAGTTATGATAAAAAGATCTAATCTTTACAACAACTCTCTCATAAGGTACTATTTTTGCTGGCTAATCAGGGCCAGCACATGATGTCATGTCCTTGGCATGGCAGCACTGTTTGCTACCACAGCTGAAAGCTGCTAAGAGGTCTTTATTACATTGCAAATACTGTGGAGTCTACAATAAGCATGGTGTATATCAAAATACAATAGTTTTCTTCATAAATTACTAGATCCAGAGAGATAGAGTGTGGCAAGTTGATGAGTACCTTCAACAATTGACTAATATTGTTTCTATAACTGCTATTTCATGAGTTCTTTTCTATGCCATTTAACTGATCTATTTCCATTTGTAGTGTAAACCCCTTGTATAATTCCACTTGTACTGTAGCCTTGTGCTACAGAAAGTTAACCAGCAAGTCTCTCTGCATTTCACTTTAAATCAAATGAAAAATAAATGGTATGGCCTCTAACGCGCACCAAAGACGGAAACAGAGTTGCTTCAGTGAATATTTGATTCAATATGCAAGGAGCCAATTTCAATAACTTATTTATCCTAGACCTGGTTCTTATACCTAGGGAAGCTTTCTCTTTGCTGTCACAGGGACCTGCAAATCTCCTGTTCAAAACAACCCAAACCAGATTTAATTTCCCCTGCTCTTCTTAGGGAGGTTGCTTTGTTACACTGTGAAAACAAAGAGAATAGCACTACAGGAAGGTGTTACTGCTTGATTTTCTGGTGTGAGGACACTAATGGGACTGTCTCAGACCCGGTAATGTGATTGTAAAGCAAATTGCCAGTGTAAAGTTTTGAAATCTCTACAGAAAACACTCTATTGCCTTCCTCTAGCAGTATATTTCTCATTGGTGCTGAAGAACTGACCCCTGCAAGGCTGAGTGACTGCAGTGATTCAAGTGAGACTGCGGATTCCCGGCCAGTGACACAGGGAGCCTCTTCCCACATGCCTGCTGCTTTCGTGCTGGTGTAGCTCTGCTTCCAGAAGCATCCTTTTCCTTGTTTATGCCAGCAGGAGCCAGTGAAAACTCAGGCCTGACTCACCGACCTCCTCACGTACCAGGCCAAAAAGTGTTAATTACATTAATCAAAAAATCCTCTTGGAGCGTAAGACGATGTTTTGACATAGTGGAGATGATGAAGCTACTTAACATTCAAGCTGTCATCTCACAGTCCTTCCCTGCCCACAGAAATTCTTGAGTGTGAGCTTCAGTTTGAACACATACCATGTTGCATGGAGTTACGTGGTGTGCTGTATAGACAATTAAGTTCATGTTTAAACAGTATGGATATGTTTGATCTCCCCTGCTTACTCACGCTAGCTTCTGAAGGCAAAGACCTGCTTACGCAAGCAATCTGCAGGAAGCAGGAGGAGGTTGAGGTGCAGGCAGCTTTTATAGCCCATTCAGTTTGTAAGCGATAGGGTGGTTTTGGCACACCCCTCAGATGCAGATTCTTCATTCTCCTCTCCTGAGCTCTGGTACTGTGATGGCCACTGTTTCCTGGTGAAAGCTAGGGCATGGCAAAACCTGATCTAGTTATGTATGCATCTAGACACGACTAACTTAATTACAAGTGGTTAATAATGTAGTATGTAAATGAAACTGGCTCCATATCCCCTTATTGTTTTTCAGGCAGCTCTTACTATGGAATCTCCACTCTCTCACCCTCTTCCACAGCATGCATCCTAAACTGTGGCTGCCATACTTGCTTTTATTCTGAATTTTGGTGCTTTCTTATGGCATGGCTACTTTTAAAATGTACAAAGTTACACAGATTAACTTCCTTTCCATTTTAGTTTCACAGCCTTCTCATTGTCTGCTGCTGTAGCTGTTAAAATAACTGTGTTGCAAAAGTCATTCTCCTGAGCTGCAGGATTTGGGGAAATGGTTTCTCCATTGAATTATGTATTTTTGCACATTACGTTACTGTTTGCATAAAGGGGTCAGACGTAGGATGGTGGGCCACAGGCTTGTCACCAATGAAACAGTTTCTCTTCTCAAGGGCTGCACTTGCCTAGGGTGTGCGAGACCAAGGTTCAGTGTCTTCCTCTGATTCAGGATATTGCTACAGAAATTCTGTGATAAAATCACTAAGATATTGGTGGAGCTGGGACACAAAGCTTGTGTTCTATCTCTGTGGCTGGTGTCCCAAACACTTGCACTCTGCTGCTTGGTAAATAACTGAAGGCACCACATTAAGTGGTAGGACTCCCACCAGAGGAGAGCAGCCACACTGGCCCAGCAAGAGCCCTGCCTCAAAACCAGAAAAGTATTCAGAGGTGCAAGGAAGCAGGGCACTGAATGTGTGTCTCTTGTCCTTAGTGGTTAGAAGGGGACCCTGCTTTTCTGCTGTTGTTCTCACCCTTGAGCTTAGTGCTGTTTCTTCTGCTTTCGTTACAGAGGCTGCAAAGTGAAACATTTTGGTTTGTCTGAACTGAAAATTCTTTTTGGTACAAAAGGGAATTTTTCAGGTTTCCACCTAACTGGAAATAATAAATGATCAAGTGAAGAATGGGACTGGCTGCCAAGTTAAGGATGAGCAATTGCAGTTCAGCAGTCCACCTCCCCACGCTCCCTCCTCCCCTGAACTCTGCTGCGGAGTCATTCCCCAGCCTGCGGTGGCCGCCTCTCCCCAGCCACCATCCTTGTCCTAGCCCATGGGAATGTGCTAGCACCAGCTGTCATCTCACAACACCCCTCCTTCTCTCTCCCTGTGCTGGTTCTCTGCCTCTCAGTTTGCAGCATTATGACCCTCAACTCACACGCAGATCTCATTTTCCTTCCTAGAAAGGTGCATTACTGGACGCCGGGTGAGCTCTGTGAACAAAATGGGAGACACAGGCCAAGCTACCCAGATCACTCCCTCCTACCTCCCTAAGAAACAAGTGTGAATAAGCTGCAGACTAAAGCTAGGAACTACCTTTTTGCTTTGTGGTTTATTTTGTGACTGCTTTGTGATTTGATATTTTCATGTTTTCTGTGTCTGGGATCTTAAACATTCTTCTGGAAAAAACTAGAAAACATTTAGCCATTTGCTTCATGGGTTTCACGTTTTTCCCTTTTTTTTTTTTTTTCTGTTTTTATTTTATATTTCTAGCTTCTTTCTCTCTCAACATGCACCACTTGAGACCACCCTCCCACACATCACAGCTGCCAGCTCATCACCACACCATGCCTTCAAGCTTCTGGGTTCTGAAATTGGCAATACCCAGAAATGAACAATCACTGGAGAACTTTGGGGGTTGGTTTGTTTATTTATGTTTATTAAGTTTCTGGCACACATGCTGCAGGGAAAACACTGAAGTCCTTACATGTGCTAAGGCTCAAAAGCAAAAAAAACCCCCAAAGTTTAAAAAAACAGAATGCAAACATATGTATTTTTAAAAAATCTAGTGAAAAATGTGTTTGTTTAGGACCTGACTCAAGTTTTGTACCTGGGTCCAGCAGTGTTATATAAAACAAGCAAATCCTTTTTTCTTCCCCAATTACAGTATCATCATTTTCTTTGTTTAGACATTTTGAACTGAAACCAAACTAAAAATATCTGAACATCTTGACACGAAGAATAAGGTACGCCTCCTAGGATATCATTAATGAATGCCATGGAGTCATAGTGTATATCTGAAGTGTATCTGGATGCATTCTTCCCTTCCTCTTTTCCTCTCTTCTTTCTTGTATCCCAGAGGCAGATGGCTGCAAATTGAGGTTTTCAAAGTGGTGCAGAGGATTGATTTTAATGGCAGATGCATGGCTAATCCCATGCAATGCTTTCAGATCTCAATCCCCTCTTCTTTAGTAACTGGCTGGAAAAGGCTGCAGAGCTAATCTGGGAGCTGATGCACATGTCTGCTGAGCATTTCTTTTCAGCATAGACATCTGGGCACTGTGTGCTTGTGGCCCAGGAGGGCTGGGGATCTATTAGACACAGGGGTCCTTTTGGTCTGGCTGCAGCATCATTGCACCTTTTGCAAAGCACTTTCGCTGGAGCTGGGTAAAGCCCCTGGCTCCTGGCTCCCAGGCTTTCAGGCTGGGACGGTACGCACCCCAAGTCTATGTGCATGCATCAGTGAGGCCACACTCCCTAGACAAAACCACAGCTGCTGTTAAATGAGGGTCTGTTATAGGCCCCATCAGGGTCCCAAAGCACTTACATCAGTCCCCAGAGAGCTCCTTTTTTCCCACTACAGAGCTCTGCCCTGGGCTGCTTGTCCACCGCATCCTGCCACGAGCCTTCTCAAGCAGCACATATCCCCCTTCAGCTTGTGGTTGTTTTGCTGCCACAATTTTGGCAGCAGCACTTTTAACTGGCACATGCACATCCCACCATAACCTGCTCTTCTCCCGGTGGTAGTTTGAGCTCAGGAGCACCCTGGGTTCTGATCCTCTAAAAATGAACCCCTGCTGCAGCTCCCTTTTCTGTGGGCCAGTGGGGAGTGCTGGCATCAAGAAGAGGGCTCTGAATCCTTGCTTAGCTCTATGCCCTGGCACAGTGATTTAAAGCAGCAAGAGAAATTCACTATTAGTAGCAAAGCAGCAGGAGGGCAGTCTTGCATCGACACAGGAGTTTACATTGCTTGTTTTTAAGTATGACATTTAATTGTCACTAATAATGCCATGGATCATAATTATGTCTATTGTAGAGAGGCTTGTCTCTGATAAAGGAAAACAACAAATGGTATTAGCCATGGGGATATTACAGTGCTCATAAATCTTGTCTTTGCAGTCTGGCTGGTACACAGATGATGAAGGGCACAAGGGGCAACCTAGGCTACAGGGAGGTTGCCTGACCCTTGAAAGAAGGGGCAGGAGAAACCCAACAAAGGGAAATGGCTGGGGATCATGCTACTTGGTGCTGCCAGGATGACTGCCCTGACTGCTTGCCCCTCCAGTGGCTGTGCCCCCCAGTTGCTGGGCAGCTTTTGGAACAGGGCTTGTTGGGGCTGCTGAGATGGTGAGACTGAAAGCAGTGGGTGGTCATGCAAACCTATGCCTGGGTTAGCTTTTCCAGGGAGCTCATAGGCTGCAAGGAGAGGTGGGTCAGGTGGAATTAATTGCTCCCAATGGCCACTGCAACAGTGGTTGAATCCATGCCCCTAGGATCTTCTCCTCACTTCTTGCTGTGGGCAGGAGAAGACCCTAGACTTGAACTTGTGGGGTCCCTGTGGGCTTGAGGAGACAGCCACAGGATCCTCAGGAGCAAGTCAGTGTCACCACCTGGTGACCTGCTGGGATGCACTGGGCCATCAGACAGGCAGCAGGGGAAGGAGGAAAAACCTGTTACCTGTTGCCTACTCACCTCCCAGTGCTCAGGATGCTTGTACAAGCATCAGTGTCCTTGAGGTTCCCATGTCCTCATTCAAATGTGTTTGAATTTTGCTAGAAACCTTAAAGTTACTGCAAGTGAGGGATTATTCACAGGCAGAAACAGCTGGATCCCCCTTAAGACTTATTTCCTTAGGACCCAGGCTTAAATATGCCATTTTCAGCACCTGCACCTTTTTTCAGAGTAAAGGAAACAGCTATGAAGCTGTGATGGGTAGAGCACAGCTGATTGCCTCA
This sequence comes from Strigops habroptila, assembly GCF_004027225.2. Taxonomy (NCBI): domain Eukaryota; kingdom Metazoa; phylum Chordata; class Aves; order Psittaciformes; family Psittacidae; genus Strigops; species Strigops habroptila. Next base: position 73,488,970 of record NC_044302.2, on the reverse strand, counting down.
GCAACCTGCCTCCCTCTAAAATGAAATGCTAGTCACCTCAGAGGTGATCCTAAAGTGGAGTGGAGGCTTGCCCATGTCTTTTTTGCGCATTTTTCACTACTGAGGAGCCACAAGTGATGCATGTTGTGGTGCAAGGACAACCTCAGCCACTACCACCGCTTCATCTCTTTTTAGAGTTTTGTGGGTTTTTTCCCCTGCAGACTTTTTTCAGTTGTATGGATTTATGAGAGACATTTCTCTTCCCTCCCATGCCCAGCTGATGGGAATTTTTGCATGGACAGAGCATAAGATACATAAGGTGCTACAGCCAGCACTGCACAGACTGATTATCTGAGGAACACATGACTTGCAAATGGACTTTACCCCCTTAAAATATGTTTAAGAACAGGGAAATGACTGTGTAAGTGGTTCCCAAACTGCATGACAAAAGCCTCGGTATAATCCTGGAATATCTTTTCCTGATAGTTCTCAGATGCTAATTAGGGAGAAAAACGTGCATTCACCAAAGATGTCTGTATTTATTTCAGACTTAATTACGCTAACCTAGAAACCTAGGAATGGACAATCATCCAGCAGCTACTCTTTGGCTTGTTGTTCAGCTGGCAGCAGACAGCCACACTGCAGTGCATTGTTTAGGATATAGGAGTTCAGAACAATCAACTCAGGCTTTCTCTGATATATATTTTTTCTTCTTTATGGAGAGATTCTACCTCAGAGTTTGGAGCAGGCATGTAATCACTCACTGCAAGACAAGAAATTATTTTATGAGAACAAATGCTGGTTGCCATGGTTTCCAAGAGGCAGAAAAATTCAAGGTCGTTCCCTGAAAACTCTTCACAATCAGAGCGAGCAAGGATACTCCCTCACCTCTCTAAGAACCCTCCCTTGCCTATAAACATGGTCCTCCCATCTACACTGGTATGCCACTTCGTGCTTAAGCCACAATAACACTGATAAGAACATTATGTGAAAAACCTGTGCTGTGTCTGAAAACAAACAAAGTCAAGCCTGGATTTACAAGCCTGTGGATTTTTCCTGCTTGGCTGTTTTCCGGCTCTGTGCGTCTGCTGGAAAACCTGACCTGCCTCCCATGTTTGCCGACCAGGGAGTTGCAGGCACAACTCTGAAAGTTTCACCTGCAACTGTGAAACTTTCACCTGCAGAAAATGCCAGAGTAGCCCTGCACAGAAGGACTGATACATGGACAAGAAAATGGAAAAAGCACCAAAGATGAGACCATGCATTTGCAGTTCTGTTATTAAAAAAAAAAAAAAAGCCAAAAGCAGCATTTCATGAGTTTCTCCTCTGGATGTGAAGCACAATGAAAAATATGTTTTTCAGTGACTGGGGTGTATGACATCATTACTGCTCCTGAATGACTCAGTACTGACCTATGTGCTAGTGACTGTAATAAAGGACATCTTCAAACACAAGTGCAAAATCCAGCTCTGTGACTCTAGCATCCCACCAAAACGCCAGCAGTCTTTACACTCCTAAGGTACTAACCTGCCAACACAGTGAATAGATGAAGTCTCCCCTTACACTGGAATCACCAGGGCAAATTAATTAAGAGATAATAATATTCAGTCATTTGTCTAAAACCATGAATTTTCATTCTGGCATGAAAATACAGGGGAAGGTACATGAGCCTTTTGCTCAGTTGTGTACAAATGAACAAAACTGTATGCACATTAATGCCACAACAAACTACAGTTAACTAAACTTGGCTCATGTGAAAAGAAAATGCATCCCTCTAATGTGTCCAAAGCCTCATTAGTGTAGCAAGCCCATTTATTTGCATTGTGCAGTGTGTATGCAGTGCTTCGGTCACCAGTGCCATAAAATCAATGACCCTTGCCTTGCTAATTTCCTTTTCTGTCCATTTAAGACCAGAAAAAATGTATCAAGGATTAGAAGCGACCCAGGAAACAGCTCCATTTAAGTGACAGAAACACCATTTTGCAGTGGATCACTGGCTACACTGTGTGCACAGCTACAACTCTCAAGCTGTCAAGCCACCATCTCAATGAGTGAACATCTTGTGCAGAGGGAGAAATCTTTGTTATTAGGGCACTAGAGAGTGTATAGGCTGCCAATGCAACAAACTCCTTTCTGATGAGATTCTTGTAGCCCACAGACAAGAAATCTGAGAGTAGTACTAGAACTTCTGCTGCTAGCTTGCTATGCAAATCAGAAAAGATCAATGCACAAGTTAATTAAGAAAGAGATGCACAGATGGAGACTCAGCAGCTGAATTTTACAAAGGATTTAAGAACCCAAACTCTCCCTAAATCCTGCTTTCAATATCTAAATTACCAACTACCTTCCTAACAGTTCAGTACAACTAGCCACCTCTACAGGAAGCCTGCTATCTCCATGGCACTGCAATTCTGCATAAAGCTGCCTAACTAAATGAACAGAGCTGTGTTTCTACATTTGTGTAGTCTTGCCTCAGTGTAAACAGTTCTTTAGTTCACTAACACTTAACTCCGATGGCTATTGAGGCGTCTGAGCCTGGCTCCGGGTCTTTGCAGGCTTTTATTAGAAGTGCAAACAGAAATTCCTGTTTCAACTGGTAAATAATTAGAAATGTTGTTCATCTGGTACTGGCAGGGGTGCGCCAAGTAGCTGCGGCCCTGGTCTGGAAATCTGAACACCACCATTCTGTGTTGGCCCACCTCTGACTTATTATCTGTCCTTGAAGGAATCATGTTGACCTCTCTGTGCCCTGATTTTCCCAGCTTTGAAATAACAGTGATATGTTCCCACAGTGAAGCTATGGAGTTGGAAAGTGCTAACAATTATTTCTCTGTGACCCCTTTGTGAAAGCCAGAGGGACCTCTTCTACAGGAGTCCAGATGCTGACCCCTCTTAATTTCCTCACAAAAGCAACTTTTTATCTGTCTTGTCTTCATTTTCTGCTCAGATCAAAATTGTTGAGTAAGACAGATATACGGGGTTTGACCTGTCATATGCCCCAGAATCATTTTTGGTGGGAAAATCCACTTTATATAGGTACAGGTACTCTAACTGAATGTATGTATTCATAATATCTGTACAGGATTTCAAGCAAAAAATGAAAATGAAAGAATGAAAATGAAAATGAAAATAATGAAAAGGGAAAGGGAAAGGAAAAAAGAAAGGAAAGGGAAAGGAAAGGGAAAAAAGAATGAAATGATAAACAAATCCAAAAGAAGCTACTGAGGGTTTTTTAATTTTAATTATGTTATCTCTGCTATGGATGTGAAATACTTAAAAATCTGCCTCTTTTATCTAAAACCAAACAAATCAGTATTGAAGACTAAATTATATTGTTCAGCAGTACCATAAGCATTCACATAATTTAGAAATCCTAAGAAATAAAAAAGAGCACAGCCTCAGCCTGTCTGTGTAGTAAACCAACAGGTTATTGTGACCTAAATATACAGAAATAACTATTTCAACATAAACTTTCCTTTCCAAACTTTAAAACAAACAAGTTTTGTTTCCTTAAGGAGTCTGCAGTAAGTCTGTTAAGTATTGTAATGGTAGCTGCTATGCCAGCAGAGTAATTTCCCTCCGTCTCTTAGTCCACCAGTCCGAGATGAAATGCCTGCAGTTTTCCCTTGCTACATTCACAATTTGTACCAGTTTTCTTCTCACTAAATCATAACTTTTCTCAGATGAGGCTGTCCCACAGTCTGACACAAGCTGAGTGAAAAAAGAGAGGGGCACATATACAGACCATCATCACAATGTAATATTGCCACTTATTGTTTAAAATACCATTTACACTGCCTCTGTATTTCCCTTCCATCTTGCTCTTACACAAGTTCTCATTTTAAAATTCTTTATTTTCCTTTTTTTTCCACCATGTTTGTCCTCTTTTCTTTTTTTTTGTTCTTTAAACAAGCTCTCTCAATTTCAAAACTTGATCTTTCCCCTCGTTGCAGTCTCTCTGGTGGCATTTTCTCATCGCTGTAGTCCTCCTTCCCAGTACGTGCCTGTGCACAACCCATGGCACTCCCCATGCCCTTCTCTGTTTAGTTTCTCACTGTATCTCTTTTTTCCTCTCTTTGTCCTTGAGGCTGCTCCACTCTCCCCTGTCTGCCTAGCAGCACCTCTCCTCTCACCTTCAAACCCCCATCCTCTCTGCTGATGCTCACCTGCTCATGGGAAGAAGACGTTGAAGAAAAAAGATGTGCCTACAAGGCACTCTTGTCTTCTCTGACTCCTGTATAACCCAGCCAGCCTTCTTCCACATCTCACCTGAGCTGAATACAACAAACTGTTAGACCAATCTGTTACACCAATTACTTCTGGTGTAGTCTGAACTGATAAAGAGATGATTTCATTTAATTTAAAACTAAGCATGTGATTTTTTTTATCTATGTTACCTAACTGATGATACTCCAAGCTCAATACTCATCTGATATCCTGTTTGTGTATGTAACTGACTTTTCTTTGGGGAGGACAGGAAGAGAGCAGAGATACAAAAAAGCAAAACAACTCCTAGCCAAAACCAACCAACAACCTTTCCAAAGCAAAAAATTAAACCCAGTCCATGTAAAGTTTTATATATATATAAAATACCAAAAGTATATACATGTATTCATACAAATGAGTAAATTTTGCAGAGATATGTGTGTATATACATATTTCTAATATTTTCCATCTTACCTCTGCCCAATCATCATTTGCTATCCACACTAATTTTCTTGTAGAGAATACAGCTGTTTACTCAAATTACTGAACTACTCTGTAAACAACCATCAGTATGGCAGTTAAGTGATTAGAAAGAAAACGTCTCCCACAGTTTCACAATAAAAATAACAGACTACATCTCCCAGCTTAGGTTGCAGTCAGGAAACAAGATTCTCTCCAGTTCACCCTCTCAGTGTGCACTACAGAAACAAATGTGTTTTTCTCCATCCACTAATTTACTCATGTTATCCGTGATGGAACAGAAGAGAATTCTCCAGATGCAAATATCTTGAGCTTAACTTCAGGAGGGTTTTATGACGCTGTCATTTGCATCCTTTAGGCTACAAGATTTTAGTAATTTAGATGCCAATGTAATTCTTGCCTTCTTTGACTCTACTTTCCTCCCTTTGTTGTGGCTTTGCAGAGATGCTGGCCCATGCATATACACAATGTGCATGCAGGAAAGATGGTTTTGTGAATTTATCTATCTGTTGCATCTGAGAGCAAAATCAAAGGACATGAGACACCAGCTGGGTTTCCCAATATTATTGTACCAATCCTTCACCTATTCTTGTGGGGGAAGGCTGGATAAATGCTATGAAACAACCTGTACTAATTAATATCTTGTATGATTCTATGGTTCTATGTAATAAATAGGGAAATGTGTTTTCAGTTCCTGCTTCCTACATCAGAAAGACACATCATGTGGACCAAATAAAATTATACATGAAAACAAGGAAGGAGGAAAGAGCGAAGTCTATCTGCTTTATGTCATCTCATAACAAAGGAGAAAATCTCCCATTTCTGATCAATAGAAGTTAATTCAGGTAAGTATAGCATATTAATAAAATCATAACCTCTCATAGCTTAGTTTAATCTTTTCATGTTTGTTTTCCAACTACAGTTTTTTTCAACCCAACTTCAGCTGATTTTAAAGTGAAAAGACCTTTTCTGCTTCACACAGAAGTATTTTGGGACTATCAGCAAGGAAGTGGTGGAGTTACCTGGATGTGAAACAAGAGTAAAAGGGGAACCCATCTGTAGCCATTTCCTGTCACATCTCAGGTGAAGGTTAGCTTGGTAAAGAAGGGCTGCTTTCCGATCCAGGCCCTGTGATCCATGCCCTGAGCACTGCTGCAGAGGTATTATGGAAATGCCTTCTCTTGATTTGACTTGGTGACCTGATGTCAGACCTTGAAGTCTTATTCTATCTTTTTATTCCAGGTGGTGAGTTTCTCAGATGTTGTCAAGATTCACTCTTTCACTGATGTTTGAGCCAGCCTTTGTTGCTTCCTGTTCCTGTAGCAGCTGGGCTTTTAAAACTTATCCTTCCTGCCCCGTTGGCCAGAATCACAAGTGATTCTGGGGCCAGGATCCAGGAAGACAGTGGTTGCAGGGGAAGGAGCAAATCTCATTCTCTGCTATACAATTCCAGCTGCCTGGTGAGGTCTGAGGGGATGCAAACCTCTGAAGGAGGACTTGGCCATGCCCACCAGTGTCAAATTAATTATGGCCTGTGAGGTGCAAAGAGCAGCTGTAAAAGGCTGAAGAGCCCAGGTGCTGTTGGAGAGTGTTGGCAGCAGCAACAGGCAGAAGCTGTGGAGTGATTAGAAGCCTCTGGAAGTTGAGCAAGGAAAAGACAGTGTTTAAAACCTGTAGGCCTGGAGGTACATAGGGCCTTCTGCTGGTTATACAGGTCTGCAGACGCCAGGAAGTCCCAATGTTTTCCCAAGCAGGAGGGTGGGACCCCATTGTGGATGGCGGATGCTCTGCCATCAGCAGTAAGAGGAAGGAGGGGGCCAGAGGCTGCATAGGAGCTGTCTGGGAGAGGCTTGGGTGATGCTAGGGTTTGGTCCATAGGCTGATCAGGGCTGTGGTCTACAGCTAGAAAAGGTGGAGGTAGTAACCAGCACTAGTCATTTGCTCAGCGTGGGTACTCTGAGCAGCAGTGCGGTCCCCAAGGGTGCCTGGGCTGCCACTGCTTCTCTGAACCAGGCAGCTGTGGGTAGCCAGGCCTGTGGAGAAGACAGGTGAAGAGGTCTTTTGTCTGGTTCCCTTCTTTCCAGACATGTCCTTTATGCTGAACATGCAAAGAAAGGCTGCTAAGAGCAGCGCTGCCCTCTGGGTGCCTCCTGGGAATCCCACCCCACTGCCATATTTCACTGCCCTGTGCCCTGTTGCCTACGAGTACAAAGCAGAGCTCATGGCCCAGACAATCTCCTCTTGTCTTGCCCTCTACAGGCAGCTGTTCTCCTCTTGGCTTACAGAGCATTTAAACTGGCATTGATCCTCCATAATAAAACAAGAAATGTGTCCATCTTGGCCTCTGTCCAGCATTTTGTCCAGCAGCAGTGAAGGGATTTGTGGGGGGTATAGCTGGAGGTCAGGCAGTGATGGTGGCGAGAAAGGCCATTTTCAAAACACAAACTATGCTCTGTGCAGCTCCTTCAGTGCCTCTGTCTTTCATGCCTGTGTTTCTGAAATGCCATAACCATCTTATTGTTTCCATCTCTACAGCAGTTCCATTCTTTCTCTTGCTCTTCCTTTAGCACTTAACTGATCCACAAGCTAGAAGCTATTTGGCCTTTAGTGCTCCCTTGGAAGTGTTACTTGGGTAATGCTTCATTGGAATTAGAGACACTACTTCATTTTATATGGTTTTGGTTTTTTCTCCATCTGACCTGCTTTCTTCCAGAACAAAGCCTCAACTTGAAATGCCAGAATTGGAAGAACTCAACGACTTGATGCAAATGGAGATAGTATGAGGCTGAAGCTCAAACAGAACCAAACAGTGATCACAGTTGTCCTGGTGGTCACCCATTGCTTCTTCTTACAAATAAGAAGTTTGCCTCCTGGAACTTTTCTACTTTACTGCTGTCTTTAGTCTTGCCAGTTCAAAAGACAACTGCCTGTCACTGGGGGAAATAATTCTTTGAAATAAATACTGGATATGCACCCCTTGCTGCCACTGTATCACTGTATCTTGTCTCACACAGGAATCAGAAAGTAGGTTTAGTATCACATCTACCTCAAATCTACCTTTTTGCTGTGTCCACCTTCTTTACTTTCCGCCTACAGCCTGCCATGGCTGTACAGGCTCCTTTACCACAGAGAGATGCTTCAAAATATTAACATGGCTGTCAATAGTTCTTTAGTAGACTGGTTTATGCTGAGATGACTAAATAACTGTTCATTATCTATCTCCTCTCAGACCACTAAGCTTTGAAATGATAAGAGGTTTTGTTAAGAAGGCGTAGGATTCCTCAAGACACTCCATCTTGGCTTGAAACCAGAAGGTTTCAAACAAAGGGAGTTGAATAACAGGCCTCACATGGCTTTGTAGGTCCAAGTGAGACTAGAGAGACAGGGCTGAGTATGGAAAATCGCGTCACTCTGTATAAACATTAACAGCTCTGTCATATCTGTTGGAACAATTCATTGAAGTAGTCTGAGGTCATAGATTAACTCACAAGGTTTTCCTATTCCACAATGAATTTTTATTTAACAGAACTGAGTGTATGCATGTGTGTTTCTGGGCCAAAAAATATGTAATCCTAAGGTTAAGAAATTGGAAACTCAGGAAATGAGAACCTTTGTTTTTGAACCTTTCTTACAGCATCAAACAGATGATTCCTTCTACTCTAACTTGCTAGAAGTTCTTGTGCAATCTCGACTCACCTACAGTGCAGTGCTTTGTCTATAGATCTTTGTCTCACTGCTGTCTAGATAATAAGCCAAATTTTCAGAAAAATTGTCTATAAGGTCACGAGCATCCTTGGACAAATGATGCAGAAGCTGAGGCTTCCTGAGCTGAGTGTTGCTCTGAGGCTGAGTCCTGTGCATTCTTAATGGCTCGTGTAAACAAGGTCATCACTTGCACCCATATTGCTGTTCCAGGTAAGCTTTCAATTTATTTGGGTACCTTTTTACACTAAAATCGTGAAGACAACTCTCCAGAAAAGGGTCTGTTCCTACATTCAGTCTCCCTCCTAGTTACTGCAGTGACTCTGGATTAAGATATTCTGAATCTGTAATGTCAGCAAAGTTGGCAAGCAGCCAGTTTGGGATACAGTAGTGAATTTGGGGATGAATAAAACCGCTTAACTTAAAATCCCACATGCTAGGAAGAGGAGGAAAACAAATGGCAAGTCTGCCGTGCAACAAACTCATTCCATTGTGTTATTGCACAGAGAGAACTGGACACCTAAGAATTAGGTCTGTTTAATTTAATATCTTTATATGACCTAATCTCTTTTAGAAGCCACTACTTGGTTCTGCTTTATTACAATTGTATTACTACTTTTGCAGCAGTAAGGAACAAGGCATAAAGCTAGCAATATACCTGGAGGTACCTGTGGCTGGAATGAACAACCAGTTCCCATAGGGAATCCGCAGAAGAGGAGCTCTGCTGCAGCCTGTAAGGTGGGCTGAAGAAGTTGTCATTCACTGTCACAAAGTGTCCTATAAATTGATACTGGCTTGTGTAAAGCATTTCACCTACAACTGCAACACTGAAGTGAAGAATGATGAAAGGCTTCAGCAGAGGGCAGGAGGGATCATACTGCCCCTGGCACAGTGTCTCGACGCACAGTTGAAGTACAGTTTTGTTTCCCACACCAAACCCCCTCCATTGCAGGACCATGGGAAAGTCGCCTCTGGGAACTGAAGAGAACTATTTTTTTCAGGGATTGATCTCAGTGAGTCTTCACATTGAGCTTGTCTGATCAGTCTAAGAAGTGGGATTTGTTCAGAAAGAACATAGCCTGAAAATGCTATTACATTGTAATGACCTCCATGTGCTGTTCTTGCATCTCTCACAGTTTGAAGGAAGCAAGAGGTTTTGCACAATTTATAATTTAACCATTACTTCAACAGAAGTCAGGTGCGTATTTACTTTGTATGCAAAATATACACTTTTCTGACACCTTTTTTGTCTTTATAAGAAAGGCTGAAGGCTAAGTTCTGAGTTAGGCACTTAGAAATATCTGCTCAGACTTCATCACCAGGCTCATCACTGACACAAGCACACTGATCCATGGTTTTAAGGTGCTGCTGGATTGCCCTGTAGTTTGGCATGTGTCCAGTTCCAAATAGAGAAGCCTCAACCTCGCTGGCTGGTGGTGGAAGATGAGTTCACACTAGTGAGTGTGTGTAGGTTTTGTACAAGTCTTGCTAGACACATGCCTGAGAACAGTTTTATCTGCATTATGAGTAGAGGAAGGGGGGGAAAACACAGCCTGCAAATTTGATGCAGCTGTGTTGTGTAGGAGTCTGATTTGCCTTTGTGTAGATGAATTATACGGCCAAGGAATTTCCAGTTCTTGGCACAGGCTGCTAAAGCATGGATAAGCTTAGCATTTCTTTGCCTCCAGCATGGGCCAAGGGACAACTGTCCCATCTTCAGAAGCTGGAAAAATCCAATGCAGAGGGGAGGCCAAAGCCTGCCCATGAAGCTAACCCACAGATTAGAACTGATCCTCTCTGAAAAAGGAGATAAAACCTTTTAAGACCAAGCAATTTAGATCTCCCCCAAGAAAGGTGCCCATTGCAGTGGACTAGTCTTTAGGTCTTGGGCAAATGCGAAGCCTGCTTCACACTGATTTTCTTGTTCACCTGTGACTTGAACTAACACAAATCCTTTTAAGCATTTTCAGTAAACTTGTGTTTTGCTAAATGTTCAAGGGCGATGATTAGCTCAATGATGAAGCTTCACCAAAACCTACCTGTCAAACCATATGTATTTTGGCTGACGTCAGTGTTTCCCTAAGAATATACTGGCTGTGTCTCCAGTAAGCAGTGCAGCCTGCACGTTCAGGATGTCATACAGAAGAGGGAAAAGGCAGCTCAGTCTTGCTTGTCAGGATGTGTTCTACTTAGCCTGCACCATGCTTTGGACAAAGGAAATACTACACTGTCACCTAAAGCCTCAAGGGTTGTGTGGACAAATCCGCAAGAATTTATCATCCTCCATGTGATCTGTTTTATCAGCTCCATAGATTTGAGGACTGCACATAAGGTTAAAGTATGTGATACCTGTGCAAATCTCTAGATTGCAAAGGAAAAATTAATTGGAGCATATTCACAAGCAACAAAATTGGGACACACAGACACAAGAACTTTAATGTTAGCAGCAACTTGAATGTTGCTTGTTCTATCTGCAGGAGTTTTTGAGGGCTTTTTTCCCCTGTTAGAGGGCTCCCATGTCAAATAGCATCTCCTTCTGATGATGCAGATAAATAAAAGCATTTTGTACCTTAACACAAAGTCTGAATTTCCAGGAAGCTATTTAGATCTTGGATGAGTAGGATGTTTTGTCGAAAATGTCACACTGATACACTAATGCATGCTAACAACCCATTGAGTTCATAAAGTTTGAAAAAGCGCCAACAAAAGACAGATGATGCAAGACAGGAAAAAAAAAAGAGTAGGTTTTTTTTCTCAATATAGTTGATAGATGCTTGGAAATTAAACATGACATACTTGCTGGAAGCCAAAATATTCCATTGTCTTGCTGATCTCTCCCTCTGTTTGCTTTCTCTTCTTTATTATAAATGAAATGTTGAAGGAATTGATATATTTAATAACTTACTGTTGTGTTACTGTTTTACTGAAATCTTAGAAAAGTTTCTAATTCCTTTGTTTGCCTGCTTAGGATCAGGCCATGACATTCATGTGGAATAAGTGGCACAAGAGGGGCAGAAAAACATGCACTCATCAGCATCACTCAATGAGCACGGAGGAGATGTCCAAATCCTTCTCTTTCACCTAAGCCTACTGAAGCCTTCATGGGAGCATCCTTACAGAAGGGAAGAAGTTTTGCACCAGGATGGGATTAGCTCTGCACTGCACTGCTTTAGTATATGCCAGGATGGAAATTAATTTAGCTATAATTCTTGGGACAGCTGATTGGCTTACAGATGCCTCCTCCCTCCCACTCTGTTTCTTAAGGCTGCAACTGTTTCCTGTTTGGAAGCTAAGTTGGTAGAAAGTCAACAAGTGGGGTTTGCTGAGCAAATTCCCTCTTCTAAAAATAGTGTGGATTATTTGGAAATTGGGGGTTTATTTATTTATTCCCCACCTCACTCCTGAAATAGGGAAGGGTTCAAATTGAACAGATTCAGCTTGATAATTCAGTTAACGAGATGGAAATAATAACTGAGACAGAAATGTCACCCTAGAGCAACTCAGATAAAGCCAGCTCCATTATGAAATAGAGAAAGATTTGTCTTAGTTCATGTGAAGAAATGAAACATACATACACTTAGACTAGTTTAGGACCTCAGCCAGTTCTGACAGTGTTTAGGAAAAAACAGAGGAATTACAAAACATCCCAAGCAGGATGTCTATCTTGTGTGGCTTTTAAATACTGCTCCATGATTCAATACTGGTAAGTCGAAGTCTGCCCTGTTCTGGCCAAAGCCTTTTATACCTTCGTGCAGAACCTCCTAATCAGGCTGCATGCTTCAGAGGCAGGACCCCACAGGAGTTCACAGCTGCCTTACTGCAGGGTGGCATCATAGGAGGCAGCATTCTGCAGGTGACCTTCCGTGGTTCCATCTCTGTAATGACTTGCTGGTCTACATTCCATTCTCTTAGGTAGCTGGGCACAAAACCTCTGTTTATTCCTTGCTTTTCTCCTTTCTCCCTGATGATTAAAAAGCATACACAGGACACTTGGCAGTGAAGAATTAAGCTAGGCACCTAGCTGAGCCGGAGACTAATCCCATCAGCCCTGCAGGAGGCTTCCAGTGCATCTGGGTGAGAGCAGGGACAGGGACTTAACAGTCTTGCATCCCAGTCCCCTGGCTGGACAATGCAGTCCTTCCTTTCTTCTGTCTCTACCTCCCTGGTTACCTACTTGGATCTAAGAGCTTTGATGTAAACATGCTAATTTTTTAGCAATGGAACGTTCTGGAAGGCTGTTTTAATGGCTGTTGATTAAGATGGGGCAGCAGACTTTCTCTGTGACACAGTATACAAAACAGTGAATCAAGGCCTTTTAATCCTTTGTCCTATCCATGAGTCCTCCCACGGGGGAAGAGTCCACTGTTTTCCCTTTTTCCCCTTTGTAGGATTAACTCTTTGTTATAATTCAAGTGGTTACTTGTTGGTGGATTATAAATCCCCGCTGAGTATTTTTGCTTAAACATATGAATATAGATGCTGATGTATACAGGCAGCAGATGCTAACCCTTTTTTTTTTTTTTTAACTTCGGTTCTCTGGCTGGCAATACAATGTAATACATCCAAGGCAACAAAAAAATCTGCTTCCTATGCCAAGCAAAATGTGGTAAAATAAACCTAAAAGGAACTGCTCTTCCGATGCTAATTTATTCTGCTGATTTATTCAGCTTCTCACCTCAGGACAGGATGAGTTTATTTATTTTAATGATGAACATCAACATGGAAGACAATTGTGCCTTCTCACAGAACGGACTCACTGGTCATAGCCTGATTTTATACTGTTCCTCACAATTACCAAAACTAATGATAAAACAAGATAGCACTCCATCTATGACTGTAGTCATTAAGTGAGTGATAGATATGCACTGTATATCTGACTTTTACGGATGTCCAGACCACAGTGTTGCATGGGAAGGGTTAGAGGATGTGGGTTAGAGGATGTGGAGGAAATGTTTACTGAAGTTACTGAAGTTATAGCAGAATGGCTAAACTTGATCTCTGGAGGTGGAAACTATGGCAATAAAGTAATGGCTCTAATTTTAGCAGAGAGTAACATTCAGTGTAAACCTCATGTATGCTACCAAGTCAAATATTTAGGGTTTGTACACAAAGAGGACCAGCATATAATGTTCTCTCTTTTTCTGGCAGAAAGCATTCAGTGCTAAATAATGTCTGTGCCAGTGAAATAAGCACCAGCATTTCACATAAAGCTATGCCTAAGATCCCACTCATGTTCAGTTAAGTCGTGGGGGTATTAAAGAGTACGGAGAAGCACAGTGTAAAGGTCATATGCTACAGAAGCTGCTGTAGGGGCTGAAACTGTCAAGGTCTGTGCACACAACCACACTGCCTTTGGAGCGGGAGCTATCACGAGAAAGGTCTCTCAAGCCCTTTGGGTGACCCTTCTGGTTTCTATGGCTTTGTTTCTCGATATTACTTAAATATATTTAACAGCTTATAGATCCACCGTTCTGCTGCTTCTTGGACATGGCGTAGAAATATGTTTTCTGCTTCCATTAGCTAATATCAAATACTTACATTTATATAATCCTCATAGAGTTAATCAGGTGTAAGTTTTCTATAACATACAGCAGTTTCTGTGTGTGCTCTTACCTTTGGCTGACTCCATGGTTTACTACTTGCAGCATTTATTCAGATCTTCTGAACATGTCCTGAAGATACCTATCTTTCACTAATAAGACCAAGATCTATGGCCATGTTTAGAGGTTATAAATTCTCTCTATAGCGCTAAAGACATCTTCAAAACGTGACTCAGACCCATACTAATAGCCATGTGTGACTGGCAGTGCTAAGAACTACCAAAATAGTTATTTAGAAGTAGACTTGCTGCTTGTTTCCAAGAATTTCACTATAACATGTTTTTCCTGTGCTAGTCCAGTGCTTTATTATTAGGATTTTTTCAGAGCAGAAAACCAATCTGTATAAATTTTATTGTGAAGATTAATACAACTTTATCCTAAATCATAAAATCATAGAATCATAGAATCGTAAGGGTTGGAAAGGACCTTAAGATCATCTAGTTCCAACCCCCCTGCCATGGGCAGGGACACCTTGCTCTAAACCACATGGTTCAAGGCTCTGTCCAACCTGGCCTTGAACACCGCCAGGGATGGAGCATCCGCAACCTCCCTGGGCAACCCATTCCAGTGCTTCACCACCCTCACTGTAAAGAACTTCTTCTTTATATCTAATCTAAACTTCCCCTGTTTAAGTTTGAAGCCATTGCCCCTTGTCCTACCACTACAGTCCCTAAGGAAGAGTCCCTCCCCAGCATCCTTGTAGACCCCCTTCAGATACTGGAAGGCTGCTATGAGGTCACCACGCAGCCTTCTCTTCTCCAGGCTGAACAGCCCCAACTCTCTCAGCCTGTCTTCATATGGGAGGTGCTCCAGCCCTCTTATCATCCTCGTGGCCCTCCTCTGGACTCGCTCCAACAGCTCCATGTCCTTTTTATGTTGAGGACACCAGAACTGTATGCAGTACTCCAAGTGAGGTCTCACGAGAGCAGAGTAGAGGGGCAGGATCACCTCCTTCGACGTGCTGGTCATGCTACTTTTGATGCAGCCCAGGATACGGTTGGCTTTCTGGGCTGCAAGTGCACACTGAAGCCGGCTCATGTTAAGCTTCTCGTCAACCAACACCCCCAAGTCCTTCTCTGCAGGGCTGCTCTGAATCTCTTCTCCGCCCAACCTGTAGCAGTGCCTGGGATTGCCCCGACCCAGGTGTAGGACCTTGCACTTGGCTTGGTTAAACTTCATAAGGTTGGCATCGGCCCACCTCACAAGCGTGTCAAGGTCCCTCTGGATGGCATCCCTTCCCTCCAGCGTATCAACCGAACCACACAGCTTGGTGTCGTCGGCAAACTTGCTGAGGGCGCACTCAATCCCACTGTCCATGTCGCTGACAAAGATGTTGAACACAACCGGTCCCAACACCGATCCCTGAGGGACACCACTCGTTACAGGTTTCCAACTGGACATTGAGCCATTTACCACAACTCTTTGTGTGCGGCCATCGAGCCAGTTTTTTATCCACCGAGTGGTCCATCTATCAAATTAATGTCTCTCCAATTTAGAGACAAGGATGTCATGCGGGACAGTGTCGAACGATTTGCACAAGTCCAGGTAGATGACGTCAACTGCTCTGCCCCTGTCCATCAGTTCCGTGGCTCCATCATAGGAGGCCACCAAATTGGTCAGGCAGGATTTCCCCTTAGTGAAGCCATGTTGGCTGTCACCAACCACCTCGTTGTTTTTCATGTGCCTCAGCATGTTTTCCAGGAGAAAGTGTTCCAAGATTTTGCCAGGCACAGAGGTGAGACTGACCGGTCTGTAGTTTCCCGGGTCTTCCACCTTCCCCTTCTTGAAAATGGGGGTTATATTACTCTTCTTCCAGTCATCGGGAACTTCACCTGACTACCAGGATTTTTCGAATATGATGGACAGTGGTTTAGCAACTTCATTCGCCAGCTCCTTCAGGACCCGTGGATGGATTTCATCAGGTCCCATGGACTTGTGCACGTTCAGGTTCTTAAGATGGTCTCGAACCTGATCCTCTCCTACAGTGGTCTTCATTCTCACAGTCCCTGCATTTGCTTTCCAAGACTTTCATGGTGTGGTCAGAGCATTTGCTGGTGAAGACTGAGGCAAAGAAGTCATTAAGAACCTCAGCCTTCTCCAAATCCAGGTAGCCAGTTCTCCTGATAGCTTCCAGAGAGGGCCTACATTGTCCCTAGTCTGTCTTTTATTTGTTACGTATCTATAGAATCCTTTCCTGTTATCTTTTACATCCCCTGCCAAACTTAATTCTAGCTGGGCCTTAGCTTTCCTAACCTGGTCCCTAGCTTCCCGGGCAATGCTCCTATATTCTTCCTAGGCTGCCTGTCCTCGCTTCCACCTTCTATAAGCTGCTTTTTTCCCTCTAAGTTTCCTCAGCAGCTCCTTGTCCATCCATGGAGGTCTCCTGGCCCTCCTGCTGCACTTTCTTCTAGTCGGGATGCAACACTCCTGAGGACGTAGCAGGTGATCCTTGAATATCGACCAGCAGTCTTGGGCCCCCCTGCCCTCTAGGACTGTATCCCATGAAACCTTACTAAGGAGGTTCCTGAAGAGGCCAAAGTCTGCCTTCTTGAATTCCAGGGCAGTGAGCTTGCTGCATGCTCTTCTCACTGTCCTGAGGATCTCAAACTCAACCATCTCGTGATCACTACAGCCGAGGCTGCCCTGGAGAGTTACATTTCCAACCAGTCCCTCCCTGTTGGTGAGCACAAGGTCCAGCATGGCACCTCTCCTCGTCAGATCCTCTATTGCTTGAAAGAGGAAGTTGTCTTCCACACAATCGAGGAACCTCCTGGATTGCTTGTGCCGGGCCGTACTGTCCCTCCAACAGATGTCAGGATGGTTGAAGTCCCCCATGAGGACCAGGGCCTGTGAGCATGAGGCTGCTCCTATCTGTCTGTAGAGCGCTTCATCCACAGAGTCCTCTTGATCAGGCGGCCTGTAACAGATCCCCACCGTAATGTCCCCTGTTTCTGTTTTCCCTTTGATCCTGACCCACAAACACTCTGTTACCTTATCACCCGTCCCCAGACAGAGTTCCATACTCTCTAGCCTACCACTGACATAGATAGCAATGCCCCCTCCCCGTCTGCCTGGCCTGTCTTTTCTAAACAGCCTGTAACCTTCCATTCCGACACTCCAGTCATAGGAGCCATCCCACCATGTTTCTGTGATACCAATGACATCATATTCCCGTAGCCTTGCACACATCTCTAATTCCTCTTGTTTGTTCCCCATACTACAGGCGTTTGTATAGAGGCACCTTAGCCGAGCTCCAAATGCAGCCGACTCAATGGCTGGGGCAGCTGGAACATCTCTACATTGCTCCAAGCACTTAGTACAGGTGCTGGCAACTGACCAGGAGTGTTGGGATGGATCAATGCTCCCCTCCCCCAACACATCTAGTTCAAAGCTTTCCTGACCAGCCTGGCAAGCCTCCTACCAAAACAGCTCTTCTCCTTCTTTGTCAGACCAGCTCCACCAGCCTCCAGTAGATCTGGCCTCCCAAATGGAGCCCCATGTTCTAAATAGCCAAACCCCTGACTATGGCACCACCATTCTAACCATTTATTAACCTGCCAAACACGCCTAGCTTTTTTAAGGTCCTCCCCTTTGTCCTGGAGAATCGATGAAAAAACTATCTGAGCTCCAGAGCCCCTAACCACCTCTCCCAAGGCTCTGTAGTCCTTCTTAATGTTCTCCAGGCTACTGCTATCTATACCTCTAGCACCCACATGGACCACTAGAAGGGGGTAATAGTTAGCAGGACTTACTAGAGCAGGCAGCCTCTCAGCAACATCCCTGATTCGAGCCCCTGGCAGGCAACACACCTCCCTCGAGACTGGATCAGGCCAGCAGATGAGTGCCTCTGTGCCTTTCAAAGTAGAGTCCCCTACTACTATGACCCTCCGCTTTTTCCTGGAGGCACCAGTAGCGATCCTCTTTACTGGTGCATCAGCAGGGTGCTCATCAGGTGTGGTGGGTGCTTTCTCATTAGCCCCCTGCAGAACCGCGAAGCGGTTCTGGGTGGGGACATCAGATTTAGGAGGAATCCCCTTGTCGTTAATTGTCCTCTTCCTCCTTTTTTTGTTCGTTTTTCTCGTGACTAATTCCCAGCTTCCTGGGTTGCTGCCCTCCTTCTTTCCTAGACGAGCAGTGCTAGACGTTTGCAGCCCCTGTGCAGTTCGGGCCTGGAGCAAGCAGCCCAGCTTCCTCTCAGCTTCCCTGGCATCCTTTAGCTCTCCAACAGCCTCCTGCAGCTCAGCCACCTGCTGCAGGAGGACCTCCACCAGGGCGCACCGAGTGCAGCCCTGCCCATTGTGCACCCTCGCCTTAAGAGACCAGTCGAGGCACTCTCTACACTCCGAGGTCTGCGCCGCAGCCTCCCCTCTCATCGGCTCTGTCTGGGTGCCTACGCTGGCCACCGCCGGGGCAGAGCTCCCAGAGCGGGCCCTGCTCCTGAGGCGAGTGCTCACCTGCCCGCTCGCCCTGCCTGCGCCAACTGCCGCTCCGCGCTCCTGGTCGCTCGCGCTCCCTGGGGCGGGTTTTTCCCCACTGAGGGCTGGTGCCGTCACTCCTGGCGCCGCCCCCTGTGAGTCAGCTGCTCGCGCCAGCTGAGCTGCCGGCTCCTGGGCAAGTCCTGTCGAGGACTTGAGGTTCCCTCGGTCGCTCTTGCCGCTCCGAGCTGAGGCTCCGGGACGCTGTGCTTCCCCCCGCTCCGGTGTTAAAGGCGTCCTCTCTGGAGATACTCACCTCGGCAATTGATTCAAATGTCAAGACTGGACCTTTCTATGGAACAAAATGTCATATCTCAAAGTAGTCAGGAGGTCCTAGAAGAAGTCCAGGGTCCACACAAAGAGCTGAAAGGAGGTTGCTGGGGTAGATAATCCTCTTATTACATTGCCAAAATTATTTCGGGGATTGTTCTGTGGAAAAAATTGAGCTGGATTTATCCATGTGAAAGGTCTTCCATTGCTGTCCAGCTCTATCTAATTGCAGATAGCAACATATCGAAGATGGAGAAAGAATATAGTATTGTATGGATTTGCTACTAAACTGCAAACACCCTTACATTTTCCAAGCTATTGATAACATACACTGAATGTGTAGTAATTTCTTCACAATCTCCAGAAAGGCTAATGTACAACAAACTCTGTAGAAACATGAACATTTAATAGGAAAGGAAAATATTCCAGGGTATGGGATTGGAATTAATGGAATTAATATGAAATTTAACGTATCATCACCTGGATTTGATTACTTTCAGAGAAGTTGCAGCTTATAGGCTTTGCTGACACAGGGTCATCACTAAGACATCTGGAAAACATTTCAGTGTTTAGCCATAGCAACCACAAGATATCTATCAAATAAATAAAGTGTATGGTCACTTAAAGCAAGGCTACAGAAAATAGGACATTGGAGGCTTTCTCCTACCTTTACCAAATTATCTTACATAGAAATACGTTGGAGTCAACCAGACGTATTTCCAATCTTCTTCTAAAGTGTCAGTCGGGTCAGCTGTGGATTTGTCTGTCTGGGTACTGAAAACAACCAAGGGTAGAGGAGGGCAAAGGGATCACTTGCAGAAACTAGGCACAGCCTATTCAACTGACATCCAAGAGTGATGACAAAAGTGGCAACTGTCATCGCAAGGGTGCTTTTTAGCACCTTTAATAAGTTTCTGAGCATTAGGCTGCTGTTTCTCAAAGGCAAGGTTTAAAGTTGAGTTCCACAGCTTAAAGTGAGCTTGCTAGCAAGTCTAACACGAAAATGCAACACACATTAGATACAAGATCATGGTATAATAAAATATATTTTGAGGTAATCATCCTGATGACTTAATCTGAGATGATTATTTCTATGAAAGCTGACACAGCTCGCACAGCTTTTGAGGTGTGACAAGGGACATCATCTGCCAGTAGTGACTGAAAAGGATAGTTTTTCTGCTGCAGGAATACAGACAGTGGTAAAGGTGGGCTAGTACCTGCAACCCTCCTGCCTTGATTCTGCCTCTGTTGCAAAGTGCAGCTGCCCAATCTTTAGGTAAGTGGGTGTAGCTCAAGAAGTTGAAGGTTCCCTAGGGGTACCTTAAAACTGCCTTCCAAAATGGAAGTGTGGAACTTTGTTCACTCTCCCTTCAACAAATGTGTGCTGGGGAAAAGGACCGTGTGTGAAAGCCAAAAGGAAGGAAGAACATACCCACAGAATGTAAGGAGAAATAAACAAGGTGTTTCATGCCGGATTAAGTGTTCTGGTTAATTTAATATTACAGGCATCAGGCATACCACATACTTAGATAATATGTCAATATGCTAACTAATACAATGGCCAACAAACCTAACTGTGTTGTGATCACTTTGTGCTAACGTATGCAGTAACGAGCTCTATGCAACTGATGGATATGCTACAACATAAGTATGGATAAGCAAATTGCCAGTATTAGGAGATCTAAAGTAGTGCTTTTAGTACTCACATGCTTAGCAAAGCAATCTACAAAAATGGAGATGAGCAGATCTAATGGGAGAATTTAAATCCACACCAGAACTCCATCAATGTGAATGCTGTGTTGCCCCATCCTCTCTTCAAGGGGTCACAAGAGAGCAATGTGTTGGTAATTTGGCTTTGTGTTTGAGAGGTTGTGAACCTATTTCAAAAATAAGAATGTTAAAGTTGATTTCTTGGCCATGTGTCTTCATTTGGAATTACATGGAGTTAGTCTTGCTTTCAAAACTTAAAATGGCTGGCAGGAGATGTGAAGTCCTGCCACTCCTGTGGGTCTGTGGATCTTCAGAATGACACACAGACACCACCATTTCATTTCAGAGTTTACTGCACAGATCTATTTGATAATGATAAAGTGTAACTGTTCTGTTACCTCTAATTGTTCAGTTACTCCTAATATAAAACTTTATCCTGAAGTTCTTTGATCCTAGTAGAAAAAGTAGGGAAAGGTCAGCATGACCCAGCTTGGTGTGGGCCTCCAGCCTGAAATATTGCAAGTGCTGCTCTCGCTGGACCATCTGGAACACATCAAGGAGAAGTCTAAATTGGACTTTAAAATGCTGAAAATTAGTTGGAGAAATAATGATTCAGAAGACAAAGTCTGGATAACAAGCTTTGTTAAAATCTGGATGTGTTGTTAAAGTAGGCTGGTAACATGAAGCTATACAGTATCTGATTGCGATCAGACAAGCAATGTTATAGAAATATCCTAAGTCCTAGCTTTTCTTTTATCTTGAAAATACTTCATCTACTTTTTACTACTGCATCTGAGAACACTAGTACCAAAAGGACTGAAGGACCTTTTGGGAGTACAAATATGAATGTAAAAAAAACGTTACGGAAAAAACCTGAAACACAACTTCGGTCCATGTCTCCCTCTCTTCTTAAAATGGGAAACTACTTTCTTCCCAGAAAGTCTGACATGTTGGAGGTTCTAATTAAAGACTAACCAGCAGAAATGCTCCATCTAAGTTGGCTTGCAAAACCTATCCAGCTGACCTTGGCAGAAAGTGCAGAGATCCTGTGCACTCTGGAAGATAACACAACATGCACAATGTGTCCAGATAAGTGGGTCACAACTTTTTAATCCACAAAGCATTTTTATTTGACTGTATTTCATATAAACATTTGTAATTCACGAAAGTGCTTTGGTCAAGAGAAACACAAGATCATCTGCTCAAGTTGATGTATCCCTAGGTGAAAACCCCTGGCTCTGGAAAAGTGAACTGAACAGTCTCAAACATCCCACACATTATTGGTATATAAAGTTCAAGCAGAGAGTTATAAAACTTCCATTCCTTTACAATTTAGTCATCTACTTTTAAATAAATCTGGGCAGCGCAAAGCCAAAATGCAAATTCTTGTGTGCTGGCTTCCAGCTCCGCTGCACTCCAAGATGAAATTCCATGTTCTAAAGAAAATCTTTTCCAAAGACTTGGATCAGAAGTCTTCTTTAAACAAGCATAGAGCTGCTTAAAGTACAAAACAAGGAAAGCAGCTCTGCAAACAATCCCTGCACTGTTTTTAATTTCCTGAATGCAATTATTCTACAATGATATTTAATGACATTTTCTTCCTGTAGTTTGAATTTAGGATCAGAGAATACCTCAAGTTGGAAGGGACCCATAAGGATCATTGAGTCCAACTTGAGTCCAACTCCGAGTCCAGCTCCACTTTCCACGAACTACTGTAATCTGGCATCAAACTGACTTTATCTGCTAGGTCTCTATCTTTTCTTGGTCAGTTCTGCTGGCTGTTTAAATTGGACATAGTGCAAATAAGTACTAAAAATCTTGAAATGTTTCTGTTTGGCTTTTATAGAAAAATAAGACGCTTCTCTAGGTGCACAACTCGGTATCAAAACTGTATTAGGACTCTTCATTTTTAAGAACTGTTAGTTATCAAAATTCATTTCTGTCTGTAAGTGTCTTCTAGAAACTGACAGACTTGTCCCTATTCACAGAAGGGCTAATTCTGCAGTCCTTCTGTTACAAATTACCTGATATCTGTTTTCACTGATGTGAAGATGTTATCAACTGCTTGCTCAACCGTGCTTCCTGATTTCCCTGATGTTTAAACTCTTCTTGCAGAAATGAGCACAGCTCTAAGGTCATATTAAATGTCAATAGGCAAGGTACTTGCATCAAAGCACTTAAGTTATCCAGAGAAAGAGATTAAATGTATTTTGTTAAAAACACTGGCATGCTCCATGACAGTGAGTCTCATTGCTATGGAGGAGGTACCTGTAAGGAGAACTGGAGGAGAGAGGTCCTGCCAGAATATGGGGAAGAATTTAGGCTAATGACTACAGCTACATGGCTGTTTTCTGTCATGTTTCTGGCTACAGAAGTTAGTAGAAGTTAGTATTTCAGACAAGAAGGCTAAACCTAGATGGATCTTAAAGAACTTGAACAATGTGTTAAGAAGAACATGTATGAAATTGCACCTTTTCTTCAGCTTTGACACCACTGTGAAAACAAGTGGAGGGACTTGTTTTGTCATGGGATAACTGTCCTGGAGAGAAAGACAATAGAGATTTTAAGCTCAACATGACCAAACAGTGTGTACTTGCAGCCCAGGAATCCAGCTATATGCTGGGCTGCATCAGGAGTGTGACCAGCAGGTCGAGGGAGGGGATTCTGCCCATCTACTCTGCTCTCATGGGACCCCACATGCAGTACTGTGTGCAGTTCTGTGGCCTCTAATAGAAGAGGGACATGGAACTGCTTCAGCAAGTCCAGAAGAGGCCACAGAGATGATCAGAGGGCTGGAGCACCTCTGCTATGGAGGCAGGCCAAGAGAGTTGGTCTTGTTCAGCCTGGAGAAGAGAAGGCTCAGGGGAGACCTTGATTGGTCTTCTAATACTTAAAGAGGGCCTGTAAGAAATCTGGAGAGGGACTTTTTACAAAGACTTGTAGTGACAGGACAAGGAAGAATGGCTTTAAACTGAAAGAGGGGAGATTTAGATTAGGGATTTTAGGACTAAGTTCTTTTCTGTGAGGGTGGTGAGATGCTGGCACAGGTTGCCCAGAGAAGCTGTGGCTGCCCCATCCCTGGCAGTGTTCAAGGCCAGGTAAGACAGGGCTTTGAGCAACCTGGTCTAGTGGAAGGTGTCCCTGCTCAGGGTGGGGGATTGGAACTAGATGATCTTTAAGGTCCCTTCGAACCCAAGCTATTCTATGATACTATGATTATGATTTGATCCTTTATACAGCCAGCTCCTAGCTAGTGGCAAGCAATATCAGTTTCTTGACTGTATATGTTTTAACCTGTCATTTCTAGAAGCCCAGAAATGGTTCTATGCTTTGATTTCTAAGCATTTGCCATCTTAGTATAAATTTGGTAATGCATACAAAGTGTTGGCTGACAGCACAATAAATAGGGAGAAAATTGGACCCACTTCAGCATGGTAGTAGATGAATTATATTCGCATGAGATCTTGTAAGTACAACCAACTTCTGAAGCATTTCCTTTAGCTGACAGCTTCAGCCTCAACACTGCAGCAGGCAGCTAGTTAACACAAACAAACAAGCCACTGCTTACTGTCCCAGGTTTTCTAGGAACGGTGTCATTTTGTTTTATTTCCATACCAGCCTTGAATAGTAAAAACACAGAGGGCACCCTTATTTTCCATCTGTTCTTTTTTCACTGCTTTCCACTTACTTTCTTCTGCATGAAAACACTACAACATCTCTTTTAATAAACAAGCAAGGATACTATATTTTCAACTTATTAACCAAATAGTTTATTACTAAAATAAAATCTGTTGCTAACATATTTTAAGTTGTCATGCTATCGCAAAAGTCAGGTGTATCATTACATACACTGCTCCAAGTTTAAAAACACTGGACTTAACTGGAGCTGGTAAAATGCAAATTGTGATTAACTTCTCTATGCTAAAGAGCTTACTTGCTTGGAAAAGGCTTTAAATTTTTGACTCTTTTGTTGTGTGTGTGTAGTAATACAAACGCACTTCCCAGTTACACAGTTCTTTAAACTTAGCAAGTGTCACCTTCTGCATAAGACCAGGCACTGAATTGGTTGTACTTCATAGCAGTAACTGACAACACGCCAAAGGAGCAAGAAGACTTGGAAATCTGGTGACAATGGAGAACAAAATACTTCTTGAAGGCTCTCTGGGCAGCAAAAGCTGCATTGTCCTTTGAGCCCTCATGGTTCAGGGAGTCTCAGGCAACAGGATGAAAGATTTTTTTGTAAGAAGACCATGCTAGCAAGGACTATTCCCCAAGCAGCTGCTCCGAGTGTCACAGGGCTGGATCTATTTTACAGCATTAAGACCAACATCTAAGTCCACAGCAATAGCACTGTAAGTGTTGATTTCCCAATGGCCTGTGAGATGCACTAGAGCATTCCTGTCTACCCTTTTATGCACTCATGTTCCTTTCTCCTTTTCCTCTTCCAGCCAGGGCCTTGGAAGAGACCTGAGGAACCTTTCAGTAAGAGAGAGCAAAGCTAATGATAGTAAAAGGGCAATGCCCCATTCCACATGGTGGTTCTGCACTCACTGAAGTTAAAAGATGGCTTTATCCCCTATCCCAGATAATCTTGCTTATAAATACAGATTGGCAGGCAAAATGTTTTTAGAATCCTTCCATTACACAAAACACCACCCCCCCTGCCTCTCCCCAGAAGCTTCAAGCCAAAATCAAGCAACTCTTTTCAACTGTTAATGTAATTTAAAAATTAAGCAGGTACTGGAGCAAGAATTAGTTCCATTTCAGAGACCTTCACTGTATAGTAACATCTTTCACGGATGCAGTAAAGAAGTCTTCCTCACAGCAGAGTTACTAGCACAAAAAGCAAATAAGCCTAGTACAAACAACAAATTAAATGCAGTAAAACGAAATGGCAAATTAATATAGTAAAAATATAAGTTTAAGGTCCATGTCACTGGGTACACATTCACAAATCTATGCAGTAAACATCTTTCAGAAATGCAAAGCTGCATTTATGGTTTTTTGTCCAGCAGAATGCATGCCTTGCTCCTAAATTTCATTTGAAGAATAGGTCACTGTAATCCTCAGTCCTATAGCCAAACCCTTATGTCCCTGATTTGTGCAGTAAGCAAAAACTACAGATATGTGTTCCAGGTTGCGACCAGCATTTACCCAGTTAGGAAAAACCTACATCCATGAAGTTACAAGCTACTATTTTCCCCAAAACTAAGTATTCTTTATTTATCTTTTTTTTTCTTTCTTTTTTTTTCCTGAATTAGACCTGAAATTCAATATATTTCCAATGCAAGAGTAAACAACTTCCTGACACAAGTGATCAGTGGGCCAAGAAAAGAGGTGATCAGTTGGGCCAGATACTTACAAACCAGGAGGAGCTAGCTGGAGCTATGAGGATTGGTGGCAGCGTTGGCTGTAGGGACCATGAGATGGCAGAGGACAGAATCTTGAGAGACAGTAGCAGGACAAATAGTAGGATCACAACCCAGGGCTTCTGGAGAGCAGACTGTAACTAACTCACAGATCTGTTTCGAAAAATCCCATGAGAAGCAGCTCTGGAGAGGAGTCCAAGAGAGCTGGTTGATTTTCAAGGATCAGCTCCTCCAAGCTCAAGCATGGTCAATGCCAACAAGCAGAAACCAAGCAGAGAGGGCAGGAGGCCTGCATGGGTAAGCAAGGAGCTCACCTAGACTCACCTAGATTCAGACATAAAAAGGAGGCGTACAGGAGGTGAAAGCAGGGACAGGTAATTCAGGAGGAACATTGAGATGCTGTCTGACTATGAAAGGGTGGGTTAAGGAAAACCAAAGCTCACCTCCAGTTTAATACAGCAGGGGACATAAGGTAAAAAAGAAAGATTTCTACAGGGTCATCAGGAGTAAAGGGCATCCTAGACAAAATGTGGGCCTGTGACTACATGGAGAAGGGATTTGATGGCAAAGAACACAGAAAAGGCCAAGTTAGTCTGTGCCTTCTTTGCCTCAGCCTTCAGGAATCCTAGGTCCCTGAGACCAAGAGGGATATAGACTTGCCCTTGCTGGAGAATGTTCAGGTTAGGAAACATTAAAGAAACAAGACTTAGATAAATACATGGGATCTGATGGAATGCACTGTGTGCTGATGTCATTGGCTATGGAGTCTCCTCCAGTGGAGGAATGTTAAACATGTTTGAGCTGACCCTGCTTTGAGCAGGGAAGGCGGGCTAGGTGTCATCTAGACAAGGTCCCTTCCATCTTCAACTATTCTGTGATCCTGCAGTGCAGGGTAAACAGTGCTCCAGCTGCTCAGAGCTCCAGCCTGCCACAGCTGGCTTAATAGGAGGGACCATGTTCCTCTCAGGCAGGGCTGCTGAGCTAGACTTCTTCCATACCATGTCCATCATGACTGGAGCCAGGGAGGTCTGGTAAAGAAGAAGATAATGGAGGTTAACAAGGTTAAGAAAATAAAACCTCTGCATTTCATGCCTGTGGAAGAGGACATACATCAAGTTCTTTGTATATAAGCACCTGTGCTTAGGAGCATAGCCTAACTATTAAACGACAGGAGTGAAGAAGAAACTCCCCCACTGGACACTTTGCTCTGTAATTACTGGGACTGCTGCACTTTCCTTTGAGGCACCCCACAATTGCGTGATGGCACTCAGCCAGGGAAAGAATGATGAGATGCTAGTCTGCTGATTTATAAAGTGCAGGAAATATCAAATTACCCCTGTTAATTTTCATCCAAGTTTTAATCCGAGGATTGACTATTCCATAGGCAAACTCTTAAGTGTCATCTGAAAAAAAAAAAAAAAAAAAAAAGAAGTCTAAATTGAACTTGTTTCAAATTTGAAAGTGTTTAAGAAGTTTTCCTATATTTTCTAGTTTTTGTATGAAGTTGGAAAGGAAAATGCACCCCCTCCCATTTTATTGTTGATTTTTCGCATGTATGTCCAACATGCTTCCATGGCTCTATCCCTTTATTCTATCCCTTTACTTTTCATCACCCTCTTGTCTTCTGGGCAAGGACGGAACTCTGAGCATCCGAGTCTCCCACAGCACATGGGTTAAAAAGAGCAGCCTCCTCAGACGCTGCCTCAAATACGTGCTGTGACAGTCAGTGCCTCGGCTGTTTGGGGTGAAGGCAGAGGGCAATGCATATTTCTTTCCATGCAAGTCACAGACCTTCAGTTCTGTAGAGGCAGCAATGACGGAGTTAAACAAGATTGTGCAAGCATGTTTTTCAGCAGCTTGAACTTACGTCTGCAGCTTGAAAGCATACTATAGCTTTGAGGAGAGTCTTTCATTATTGGACGGGATCCAGCTTCTCGCCATCTAAGTTACAGTTTGCTCAAGGCAGGCAGATTATGAAGAAATAGCAGCCACATCTGTGGCAGCTCCATTTATCCCATCTGCTTTTTATTTTGTCAACTGGGAAAGTAAAATCCTAGTCATCACACAGGACTGTTTTCTAAGGATTAGTGCAAATAATTCAGCACTGACAAAACTTACACATAAACATTTTTCCTTCTGGATGAGACATTTAAAAATTACATTTACAGCGGATTTAATTACAGTTAAAAGCTTTCACCATTTATTCGAGGTCATTATAGCTTACAAGCTTCATTCAAGCAGTTCTGCACCTCCCTTGCCCAAGTCATTTTTAGAGCAGGCTATTAAAAAGTGTTACCACACAGTGGTCTTTAATATAACATGAGGCTGGATGCCCCCATTTTACCTTTGGTCAGATCAGTGTGGTTACTGCCACCAGGTGCAGGTAGGAGCCTGCTGCGGATGTGGGGAGTCAGAAGGAATTGCAAATGAGGGAATCAGGGCGGCAGAAAATACAGCTCCATAACACATTTTCTCCTGTCACTGAGACCCATCTTAGGTATTGCCAGTAATCACATCATGCAATACTGTTTACAAAGCAACTAGGCACTTCCTTGTGATCTCATTACGCTATTAGCCTAAGCACACACAACTGCATATGTCTGGAAGGGATAAACCTTTCAGGCATTAGGTCTGTAGTCACTGCCCATTTGCTTCCATGCCAACACTGGTTAATTGATTTCTTCTCCCTCTGTTTTTTTGTTCAGATCTCCTCCTTCTTCACTGTGTATTTCTCTAGAGAAGTCATAACCTCCAAAAAACAAAGGTTTTACTACAATAAGCAAGTTGAAGTCATTAATGTCCCCTCTTCCTAATAATTTTGCCGATATTGTCCTATACCTTCTTCAGTAAGGTAAATCTTTCCAAAGCATGGGCAACAAGAAACTTGCACAGTGTGCTGAGGAAACATTGCCAATGCCTTGTATAATGACATTAATATGTTCTTATCTCTGCTGGAATTGATTCATGCGTCAGAGAGGTTTTGATCTCTCCAGGCACAGATAAGCTGCATCTTTGGCCCTAAAGCACAGCATGTTCAGTTCTTGCTCACTGGGTAAGGACATCGACTACATCTGAAAGCCCTTTCAAAAGGGTGCTAGTGTCATGGTCCCCATTTTACAAAGGCAATTCAGATAGAATCATAGAATCATAGAATAGTTAAGGTTGGAAAGGACCTTAAGATCATCTAGTTCCAACCCCCCTGCCATGGGCAGGGACACCTCGCACTAAACCATGTCGCCCAAGGCTCTGTCCAACCTGGCCTTGAACACCGCCAGGGATGGAGCATTCACAACTTCCTTGGGCAACCTGTTCCAGCACCTCACCACCCTCACAGTAAAGAACTTCTTCCTTATATCTAATCTAAACTTCCCCTGTTTAAGTTTGATGATGGTGACGATGATGATGCTGCTGCTGATGATGAAGATGATGAAGTAACTTGCCCAAAGCTACACACCAGGCTGATAGCCAAAATTACGTGAAGACTATATGTGCCTTGACCAACAAATCTTTTGTCCTCTAGGCCACAGAGTGCAAAGAAAGATCAGACAGGCCTTTTTAATCTAAAGGCTAAAAAAATAGGGTGAAATATTATAATTGAGGAGAATGGAAGACTCTTCCTATGGATAAAACAGAAAGTGACCCCTGTATGAAATTCTGTTGACATTATATCCATAACACTTTGGGGGTTGGAGGGAGGAAATAAAACTAGGAAATGTGGCAGAGCACAGCATTGCTTTGCACTCACATGGGGTCTTTCATCTGTGGGGTACAGGCTATCTGTGCCAGGTCAGAAATAATTTCCAGCTTGCAAGCTGACAAGTATTACAGGCCCAAGTAATATTGCATAGCCCTGATTCTGCAAGACTTCAATTTTTTACTTTATCTACTGTGATTAACAGCAGCTGCTCACATGGCTTTTCATTAAGTACTTAAATGAGTACTTAATCTGGAAGATTTTAGTCAAAGTCACTGGAAGGTGGAAAATGAGAAGCCTCTGAGTTTGGGACATCCATCCCAAACCACTGTCCTCCATTAGGCTTCTTCAAATATTGCTATCATTGGCCTGCATTGGGAAGATCATTGCCAGCAGGTAAAGGGAAGAAATCCTCCCTCTATGCTCAGCCCTGGTGAGGCTTCACTTGGAGTGCTGTATCCAGTTCTGGCTCCCCAGTACAAGAGAGACACGGACCTCCTGGAGCAAGTCCAGTGAAGGGCTACTAGAATAATTAAGGTTCTGAAGCATCTCTCATGTAATAAAAGGCTGAGGGAGCTGGGCCTGTTCAGCCTAAAGTAGAGATGGCTCAGGGGGGATCTGACCAGTGCATAGAAGTATCTGAAGGGAGGGTTTCAAGAGGATGGGGCCAGACTCTTCTTGGTGGTTGCCAGGTGATAGGATGAGCGGGCATAAACTACAACACAGGAAGTTCCACCTGAGCGTGAGGAAGAACTTTACTGAGGGTGACTGAGCATTGGAATAGGTTGCTCAGAAAGGCCATGGAGTCTCCTTCCCTGGAGGTAAACCAAGAGCCACCTGGACACAATCTCAAGTAATGTGCTCTAGGTGACCCAGCTTGAACAGGGAGGTTGGACTAGATGACCTCCGGGGCTTCCTTCCAAACTCAATTATTCTGTGATTCTGTGATCCTGTGATCTTCCTTGTCGTTTAATGAAGATAGTAAACAGGACTGGACACATTATTGTCATGGAGGGAAGCCCTTATAACTGGTCTCTAACTGGGCTTTATGCCACTGATTGCAGCACCTGAGGTCTGTCCATCAGTTTTCAATCCACCACACCTTTCACTTATCTAACCCACACTTCACCAGTTTGTCCGTGAGGATGTTACAGGGTAGAGCATCAGACATTGTGCCAAAGTCCAAAATGACACTATCCACTGTTCTTTCCATGCCTGTTGAGCATGTCACCTCGTTGTAGAGAGCCATCAGGTTGATCAGGCATATCTTCCCCTTCATAAATTCATGCTGAGTACTTTCAGTCTCTTGTTATCTGTAAATGGTTTGTAGGATTATTTGCTCTGACACATCATGGGCAAAGTGTAGGTCCACTTTTTAAAAATGCTTCCTAACCTGACTGTCCTCCACTGAGGGTGAGTTTACATCACTCTGGACACTACCACTGGTCTTGGGAGCCTGGAATACCTGAGATCTCCATATCTTTTTTCACCAGGGGTCCTGACCTATTTAGCAGTGGGGGAATGATTTCCCTAGTCTTTCTTTTGCTAATGTTCCTGTAGAAACCTTTCTTGCTGCTGTTCACATTTTTTGCCATATTTAACTCCAGGTGAGGTTTGGTTTTCCTGAACTTCCACAGTCAGACAGCATCTCAATATTTCTCCTGAATCACCTGTCCCTGCTTTCACCTCCTGCACACCTCTTTTTTATGTGTGAGTCTAGGTGTGAGCTCCTTGCTCACCCACGCACACCCCTGCAGCCAAGGCTTCCCCAATCATTATATCTCTGATCAGTTCTTTGCTTGTAAACTTGAAGCCCAGCAGATCATTTTTCCTGCTTGGCTCCTCAATTACCTATGTTAAGAAATCATCATCAACACACTTCAGAAACTTTTTGGACTGCTTGTGCCTTGCTGTGTTGCCTTCCCACAGATACCAGGGTAATTCACTGCCGCGGGACCTCTGAATGTGAGGCTTCTTCCAATTGTTTGAAGATGTCCCTCCTCTATTTCTTCCTCCTGAGCAGGCAGTCTCTGTAGCAGACACTCACTGCAATATCACCCACATTGGTCTGCCTTCTAAGCCATAGGAGCCATAGGTGTCTAAGCTCTCAGGTGTCTTTTTGCCTGTGCCCAGGCAGAGCTCCAGGCATACCCACTGCCCACTCACACAGGCAGAAAACAGCACTGTGTAAGGGCTGAAAAACTCTGTTCTTATACAACAATGTTGCTTTCGAACTTTCAGATGAGCACAACATAGACTATAAAGCCTATGCAGTTTTGATTATGGGTTCTCTATATCTGGCAAGATGATATCTGTTTTCTGATCTTTGTGGAGGCCAAACATTTCACTTTTCACTACACAAACCTTACATGAAATCCTGATGCAGACATGAATTAAAGCTCAATTTCTACAACTCTGTATAAAGAAAATGCACAGTTAGCTTGGATTTTTTTCCACTGCTAGATAGCCTAAGAAAGGAAATATGAAGTCTAAACAAGGAAAAGAAAAGGCAATACTGACATTATCTGAATATTTAAAATTTGTTTTTTGTGATTAAAGCAGCCATGCAGTCCTGGAAGGGATCTTCCATTTTAATATCTCCCACAGGATATGTGATAAGAGGTATCAAGATGGCAACTCAAGATTATTTTATGAACTACACAATGAGGACTTTTGAGTGACTGTGAAACTAAATTGGCTCCTAAAAATGCATCTACACAGCATGAGGCTCTCAATAAATGAGTTCTGGCTGTGGCAGTACTGTTGGCAGCCGTGTTACTGTACCCTGTAGGCAAACACAGAAAATCTCCAGTTCCTTCACTTGCTATATTTGGACTGCTGCTTCTTGCCATTGCTTTGCACAGACATTTCTAAGCCACACATCAAGACCTTCTCACCTGCAAATAGATGCCACAGGATTACAACAAGCTGTAAAGTTTTTGCACCTGCCTCACCTGTGATTCCCCACATCCCTTTGCTGAAGTTAAGGGGACAAACAGTCATTGTGCAAGTCCTCACTCTCCCAGAATTGTCCCTTTTACTGAGTATCCAGTTCTCTGAAAGGCTCAGAGTGCGTATCTGCCTGGCTTCTTGTCACAAGCTGTGTCATCACATATCTTTGCATCTGGTCAGGTGAGACAGGAGAGGTTGTATAGCTACAAAAAACATAATTCATCCCACTGCACCTACTTGTTTCACTGTCCATGATGTGGACTAACAGGCACAGCAATCAATTTGGGTTGCTTCATGAAAACTTTTTTCTTCCCCCACAGACAGTTGATACTATTGAGTCACTGTCCAAGTTAGAGGCACTGTCACCTTTGCACTCACACCCAAATGAGGCTACAGAGATAATCTAATTACAACAAAACCTTACAGGAGGGAGGGATTACAAGGTCAGACTTTGGTTAAAAAAAAACTTTTTTGGATAATGGTGACTTCAAAGAGTTTAAGAGACTGCTGTAGGCATAATAATCTCTCTGCTAACACGCCTTTAGGAATAACAGGAAGGACAACTTTGATGGCTTTTTCTTGTTAAGGGATAACAGCTAAATGTTAGTGTTTAAAAATGCAATTTATCAGCAGTTGACCAGCAGTAGCTTGAAGACCAGGATGTTTAACTCTTCTGTGTCACGCAGTCACTGCTCTGTGCAGTGTATTTATGGTCACACACAAGGATCAGTGCTGTTGATCTGCAAGCAGCTCCAGGGGTAATAAATGTGTTCTGCAACAGCCAGAATGTAGTCGCCACCAGTCTGCTGTCTGTTGGAAAGTCAGAGGCCCACCCCAAGCCCCATCGCTGTTTGGTGAAAGTTGTTCCAATGAAAGCAGCCAGAACCACTCAGCTGAACCTTTTTTTGAATTAAAGTATTTCTTGGTCTGCTGGGGGTGTTAATACAAGAGACAGCCAGAGCCAAGACTCTAATTAATCCCAGACAAGGTTGGTTTAACATGCCAAAGAGGCAATAGAAGAAAAAGCAAGTTTTGTCTCCCTCTGTCATCGTGATCCCACAGAGCCCTGTGATGCACAATAAAACATCATCCCTGATGAGTCTAGCCCTCTGCTCAGAAGAAGACAGGGAGATGTTTGTGTTTGTATAATGGTAAAGCACTGTGTGCATTTAAATAGCTGAGCTCTTTCTGTTTCTGCTGGTCTAGAGATGGGGATAGCGTGTTAAATTTCATCTGGTTTTGCTCAGTGATACTCATAGCACTCCAAGACAGACTGGGTCAGAAAAAGAGTGTGAGAAAGCTTATAACTGCTTATCTCTTCTTGAAGACAGCTTTTAATCAGCACATATTAACATGGCTACACCCATGGCTACAACTTAAAATGAGGGAAGCATCTCAGTGTTTGCTTTCTAAGAAAAGATAGAAAACTGTGTGAAATTCCTTCTTATGGTTAAAGGAAAATTTCCTACCTTTTCTTCTGTTCTCCAGTAATATGTTCAGAGGAACCTGCAACAGCTAACAGGAAACTGTGAAGGAGAAAAATAAAACCTTCCCAGGACTCCAAGGTTTGTTTGAATACTTTTAGTATCTTTTCTGCCACATCTGGTCATACAAATTGCTACATACTAATATATAATATGTAATAATTGATTTCAGGCCTAGGAGTTTGCCTTGCTTCAGGCAAAGTAATATCTCTCTTTGCTTCTCACTCCCAAGAGAAGAACGGTAAACATTCATAAAAAAATCTGGAAGTTACTGTCTGCAGTTTCAGTCACAGTACCCTAGTTCACTTTGCGCTCTAAATGGAGAGATGACAGTAAAGACCGCAGCTAAAATTGGTTTAGGCAGGCACCTGCCTAGCAGTATCATGAAGGGGGAGCCAGGTCAGCACGTATGCAGGGAGAAATATCCTGCTGGGGACATCCTGCTACTGCTTGGAGAAGCAGTACCACTAACCTGTGCCTTTATCAAGCGTGCCTGATTTACAGTTTTTGTGAGTATAGTGCCTTGTCTTGAAGACTACTGAAAATTTTAGAAACTTGTATGTACTAAATATCGCATATTATATACAATAGCTATTAATACCTAGCACTTGCATACATTTTGCAGTTCTGTAGAAGAGCTATCCTGGACATACTTGACGACAGAGTTAATACCATCAGTTGTACCCTGTTTGCTGTCTTGTAATGCTACCCATGGGGATCATGCAGAATCACATCCTTCACAGTGATTAATGTTTTAAAGCTGAAAGTGTGTGTATGTGTGGTGCAATAAATCTACTTTATTTTCCCTGGATGGTGTGCTAGAAGGGCTGACCTTCAAGAACAGCTCCTTTCCAACAATAAACAATCACAGATTACAAGCATCAACAACCAGAAGTTCCCATGGAGGCTGTGGCCACCTGTTAACTATCCCTTGGGAGTGATGGCTCTTTCCCTAGACTTCTAGAAATATTTATAAACCTGGGTAGAACAAGTGACTCTTCTATGTTGTCTTAAAAATTGCAAAATGGACAATTGCACTGCAGTACAACTCTCCCCCCACCCCATTCTAGCAACACTGTCAATGTCTTGATTTCAATCTGCTTGTTTCTAACAGAATTGATTTCATGGCAGGTAGTAACAAATTCATCTTCAAATTCATCCCTAAAATCAGGACATTCTTCCTGTTTCACAATAGAGAAAGATTGCAGCAGGAGATTGAGCAATCTCTTAGAGGTCAGTCACAAAAGCAATGAAAAAGAAAGAGCCTAGACCTCTAAGATCTTAATCCAGATCATGAATCACAGACTCACCCTTCATTTCCTCTCGCAGTAGACAATTGTTGTGATCCTCTGAATTATCATTGCACGGCTTTATTGTCTAGAGAATGCAAATGTCTTAAGAAAGGGATGCATATGGCAGGGTCTTGACTTTTAAAGAAACCTATATTCCAACTGTTGTGTTGCCTGAAATTATTTTAAGGACTCAGTAAAGTGAGTATTAACAAATTAATCTACCTTTGTACATTCCCTGCTACCACTGGGCACTACAATCAAAACCTGCTGAAGTGCATTTTCTCTGTCACACATAAATTCCCTGCAACTTGTAAATGTAAAAGCTATGCATTTTCCCATAAATTGTCAATAGTTGGAGCTATATCAGGCAGTCACTCCACTAGACAAAGATATGCCAGCCTTATGTTTAATAGCATATGGAGATAGCTCAATCTGCAATGGCTACAATGCATGTTGTGAACTGCTGGATAAATAGACCCCTCAGCACAGCTGACAGTACAAAACCAGTCTGTGCACAACCATGCAAATTGTAGCTGCACCTTTAACTATAGCATGCATGGACTTCACCGCTAATAGACTGAAGAGTGCAACCAATTTAAGGGTTGCTGTATCAGCAATCCCTTCCAGCTAGCAGCCTTGTTCACTAGAATGATTTATCAAAAAGGTAAACAAAGAGAAAGAAAATACTGTTGACAACCATCCATTTAAAAATGTGAATAAATATTGTAGAACATTTTGCTGCTGTATTTACCCTATGTTGAGCAGGACCTTCAAGTTAATTTGAAGATTAAACGTTTTGGAAAGCTTTGCTGATCAGGCATAATCCTCAATATAGCTGCAGGGAACAGACCAGTTTCAGTGTTCTCCGGCTCTTCTGAGAAAAGTATACTTACGTTTCATGGCCTGCCCAAGCCAATTCTGACAGCAAAACACCAGCTTTGAGGCTCAGATTCAAAAGCTATTGAAAACAAATGGGAATCTATGCATTGACCTCAATGGATTTTGGATCAGAGCCTGAATTCTTTCAATACAACTCAATATGGACTGAAGCATCCAAAGCTCTATGCTTTTCCAGAGATTGTTATTCTAGGAGGATAAATTATGACAGTGAAGATTCTAAGATACTTCTTGCTCTAGGCTGGTCACATTCTGCGTGAAATGTTACTGTAGAGACTGGCACATCGTTTAAGAAAGCTGTTTGATTTCTGTCTTTATGAGAAATCTTAAAACTTCCAATTGCCTTCCAGTCACCAGCCAGGTTGAACACATCTCAAAACTAGATCACTAAGGTATATTCCCTAAAGCTGCTGACAAACTGATACCGCAAGGATTTCTCTTTTTTTTTTTTTTTTTGAAAGAGATCAGAAGCATGACCAGCAGGTCAAAGGAGGTGATCCTGCCCCTCTACTCTGCTCTCGTGAGACCTCACTTGGAGCATTGCGTACAGTTCTGGTGTCCTCAACATAAAAAGGACATGGAGCTGTTGGAGCGAGTCCAGAGGAGGGCCACAAAGATGATAAGAGGGCTGGAGCACCTCCCGTATGGAGACAGGCTGAGAGAGTTGGGGCTGTTCAGCCTGGAGAAGAGAAGGCTGCGTGGAGACCTCATAGCAGCCTTCCAGTATCTGAAGGGGGTCTACAAGGATGCTGGGGAGGGACTCTTCCTTAGGGACTGTAGTGGTAGGACAAGGGGTAATGTCTTCGAACTTAAACAGGGGAAGTTTAAATTAGCTGTAAGGAAGAAGTTCTTTACAGTGAGGGTGGTGAAGCACTGGAATGGGTTGCCCAGGGAGGTTGTGGATGCTCCATCCCTGGCGGTGTTCAAGGCCAGGTTGGACAGAGCCTTGGGTGACATGGTTTAGTGCGAGGTGTCCCTGCCCATGGCAGGGGGGTTGGAACTAGATGATCTTAAGGTCCTTTCCAACCCTTACTATTCTATGATTCTATGATTCTAAGTAAACATGGTATCAGATGTTCCTCATCACCACTCAGCATTAATTCCTCCATTCTCTCTAGGAAGAGACATGCAGAGTTCTGAACTTTGACCTCACCAGATCAAAAATAATTTGGAGAAAAAGAACTAGAATCCTCCTGGAGTGCTACAAAAATAGATTCTACGCCTTTTCATTTTCCAGACCTGTGTTTAGCACTGACATATTTTCAGTCTGGAAGTCTTATTCAAGTCATGTTTGGACCATCTTCAAAACTAATCTGAATACTTCACATGGTGAGCTTTGTTTTATAGTATCTAGTGAAACCGTAAGCATACTTTTTGCATCCCATTTCATAAATCCTCATATACATACTAAGATAAGTGAGGTTCTAGTGAGCTTTATTTTAAAAAGATCAACACTTCAGCTGCATGGTGGAGCTATTTTTCAAGTAAGAAACAAGGAAAGTGAAGTCATTAAATACTCAAAGCTACGAAAAAACCTTAAAGGTAACATACATTTTGACAGCACCCTTTTAAGTAATTTTTGTGGTTTTCCTTGAACTACTTCATCCGTTATTTATAAGCCATATCACAAAAATCATAAACCATATGAAGGAGCAATTTACAAGCAATGAAATCTGTATTAACATCTGAAAAAGTATGTTTTCTAAAATATAGAGACAAAAAAATGTGCAGTGCATTCTTTTCAGATTCCCTGCTCCTTCCTCTCCTTCCCCAGTGCCCTCCTTGAAACAGGGGAACAAACGTTCACATAAATTTTTCACTACAAGCCCAGTTCTTCACAGTGGTCATTGTGCTGTGATTTTTGTATTGACTCTTTATACAATGTCCCTTACTACACAAAACAGCGGATGTTCCCTGTGCATACAAAGGGATAGAGGATACAGTTTCCTGTGCTTTTGCCGATGCACACTTCTTAGATTTAACGGACAAAGTTCTTGGGTCTTCAGTATCTGCAAACTCTTGCACTTGCTGGAGTCAATGCAGCCCTACAGCAGCACTTAATTCTGTCTGCAAGATGAGATAGAAACCATCTGCATTAAAAAAGACACGTGACAACAACTATGGATCCTACACAAAATTAATCAGTGATAACATGGAGTAATTGCCTTTTGAGCTTAACTACTTATTTGCTAGTGTCCTCGTTACTGGCAAGAGATAATACTGGGTTTCAACCTATATTGCCACCTCGCTCAATCAAAGATGTTAATTATTGCTGCATTTTTCTTGTATTAATGAACTTAAGTGTTAGATATAAGTTTTTATAGTCCTTCAACCTTAATAAGGACGTTTTATGAGAAATATTTTACTGAGTCAACACCTGTCATAGAGCAGAGTAGTTCTATACTAAAATTAAATTTGCCCTTTTTGTATTTCTTTTCTATCATTAAAAAAGGAAAAAAAAAAAAGGAAAAAAAGAAGGAAAGGACAATACTAGTTATTTGTCTTTCAATAAGACTGGCACTTGCAAAACCCTCAGTCTTGTTTATGCCAGTTGGACAGGGTTACACGCTACAAGACTGGAGCATAGCTCTGTTGTAAGCCTGTAAATCTTATGGTCAAGCACAAAGCTGACAACAGAAGTCAGAGGATAAAGCCTACTGCTTGGCTGGTAGAAGAAGACATTTGAAGGAGAGCAGTGCCTTGTAGCAGAGCAGTGCCTTTGTAGGCTGTAAGACACCTAGAGACTACTGTTCCCTGACACACAGCTAAAACAATAAAAAAAGCTGTAGGAAACAAGGTCTCTGGTTCAGAAATACAAAATAATCAGCATTGTGCTCTCTGCTGAGCTGCTGCTATTACCAAGTTGTAGGGAAATACTGTTTTATGCATGAAGAAATTCACTGAGGAATCCTCCCACCTCCTATTTTTGGAGCACAAAATGCTTACAAGGATTGCCACATGCAGAGCATTGATTGTATTGAAGCATATGGCTGTCTAGTTTGAAGTCATGAAACAGAAATGGCATCCACCCTTCTGGATTGCAGTGATAAATATTTTTCCATTAGATGCTAAAGAATTGCTGTCTCCTCGCTAATTATCCAAGGCATAAGTCAACCTGACAAAATGAAGATTCATTTTTCTCAACTGTTTCCCCTTAATTGTGACCGGGGTGCTCTATGATGAGGAACAGCTGCTATGCTGAGAGCTACTACTCCAGCTCTGACCACCAGTACCAACACTGTGACGCAGGGGGAAGGAAAGCATCCAGTCTACCCCACCCTCCAAGAATACTGGTACTCATTTAAGGATACAAGTAAACCTTTAAAACACTATATTATATGACAGTGAATTGCTTTGGTTCTGTCCATCAAATCAAATTATTGTCTTGGCTTATTAATATTTCACAAAATAATGCACAGAATTCACTTGCATCTAGACGCAGAAGTCTATGGGGCTGGATGGGTACTGAGGGAGCTGGCAGAAGTGCTCACCAAGTGCTTTCCATCATTTATCAGCAGTCTTGGCTAACCGGGGAGGTCCCAGTTGACTGGAGGTTAGCAAATGTGACCCCCATCTACAAGAAGGGCTGGAAGGAGGATCTGGGGAACCACAGGCCTGTCAGTCTGACCTCGATGCCAGGGAAGGTAATGGAGCAAATCGTCTTGAGTGCCATCATGTGGCACATAAAGGACAACCAGGTGATCAGGCCCCATCAGCATGGGTTTATGAAAGGCAGGTCCTGCTTGACTAACCTGATCCCCTTCTGTGACAAGGTGACCTGCTTGGTGGACGAGGGAAAGGCTGTGGATGTTGTCTACCTAGACTTTAGTAAAGACTTTGACACTGTTTCCCACAGCGTTCTCCTGGAGAAACTGGCTGCTCATGGCTTGGATGGGTGTACTCCTCATTGGGTAAAAAACTGGCTGGGTGGTGAGGCCCAAAGAGTGGTGCTGAATGGAGGTAAACCCAGTTGGCAGCTAGTGGTGTGTCCCAGGGCTCAGTATTGAGGCCAGTTCTCTTTAATATCTTTAACAGTGATCTGGATTGGAGAATTGAGTGCACCCTCGGTAAATCTGCAGGCAACACCATGTAGGGCAGATGTGTTGATCTGCTGGAGGATAGGAAGGCTCTGCAGAGGGATATGGACAGGCTGGATAAACGGACTGTGGCCAGTGGTACGAGGTTCAACAAGACAAAGCGCTGGGTCCTGTATTTGGGCCACAACAACCCCATGCAATGCTACAGGCTTGGGGAAGAGTGGCTAGAAAGGAGAAAAGGAGGCTCAGGGGACCTTATCACTCTCTACAACTACCTGAAAGGAGGATTGAGTGAGGTAGATGTTGGTCTCTTCTCCCAAGTTACAAGTGTTAGGACCAGAGAAAACATCCTCAAGTTGCCCCAAGGGAGGTTTAGATTGGATATTAAAAAAAATGCTTTCACTGAAAGGGTTGTCAAGTGTGGCAACAGGCTGCCTGAGTAACCGGTTGAGCCACCATCCCTGAAGGTATTTAAAAGATGTGTTGATGTGACACTTACAGACATGGTTTAGTGGTGGTCTTGGCAGTCCTGGGATAATGGTTGGACTTGATGATCTTAAAGGTCTTTTCCAACCTAAACAATTCTCCAATTCTATCTCTTAAAATACAAGATAAAGCTGGAGCAAGGGTAAACTGGTGTGGAATTAATACTAGGCTCATAGGAAAGTCAAAAGGCAAAGTTAGATCAACACTGGCAAAACCTTAAACTCTTTTTTTCCTATGTCCCTTAATTTTACATTAATCTGTGAGATGTCCTGTATTGAACAAGCCATAGAGTGTATAAAATATATTTTCAGTTAAGTATCTTCCTGATGGGTGTGGAAACAACATCTGACATTATCTAAAGCATGAGCCTTGAGGCTACGATGCTACAAAAAAATGTGTACTTGCAACCAGTGGAATTATTTTACTAGCCTGTTATATTCAAACAGTCAGAAGTATTTAAAAGATTAATTTTCCACTTGGCTGAATGTGGCAATACACTTTCAAAACTCTTTCATTACATCTCAAACCTAATACGTATGGAAGCACAGCTGTAATGCAGTGATTCTTCCCATGGAACTTCATGGACTTCTTTAATGCACATACCTTTAAAATGATGGCTTATTTGCCATTAGGAAAAACATTGGGATAAGAGTGGAGTGACAGCTTTATCCTTCTCAGACACCTTGGGACTGAGCAGTTGAGTACCAAAGAAGCACTTCCAGTTCAAAGATCTGACAGACCAGTTTTTGACAGTTTATTTGGGGGAATATATGTTCTCCAGGTTTAGAAGTTGTCTGGTCTCATTTTACTCTGTCACTCTAATGAATGGAGGAAAAGGGAGGATGATTCTATAAAAAACTGTGTGTAATTTGGTCTAACCCTCATCTGACATGAAGTCCTGTAACACAATGCCAGAAAAGTAGCACCTGCGTGGCACACACATTATGTTCACACTAACAAGAGCAAGCTCTGTCAAAGGATGGCTGTACCTTGCTCCTTTCATATTCCTTTCACTTTTCTGTTTGTCTTGGATTCAGAAATTGTGCTTCATAGTATGTCAGAAGTACATACCAGCTTCTGTAAATACCCACGACACTGTATGTTACAACCACCTCTCTCCTCTGCTCTTGCACAGCAAATCTCAGTAACAAGTCAGCTGGGTTAGTTACAAATGTAAAAGTAGGCTTCAGTGTATCTTTAGAGTACCGAAATTTAATTTAACAGATGCAAGTATCCTAGAGAAATAAAAAGCACTGTTATTTCAAGCAAATGTTTAACAAGAGGGAAAAGCTTATGACCTCATCTTCTTTGGAGTTGTCTTCAAATGAACTTGGTTTTCTACATTGTTTGGTCTCATGTACAAGATAGTGTTGTAAGGGACAAGCCACTTGGGAATGATATATCAAACCCAATCATGATTACTGTAATTCAGGAGGGAGTCAGCTGGACAGTTCCTCTTAGCAACAATTAAGATATCTAAAAGGAAATGCAATAGTCCTCCCTACTGCCCCAAACCCTCCAGAAAAACCAAATTCATTTAGGGGCTCCAAGCAATTAGGAAGAGATTGTGTGAAGCCAATATTTCAAATTGTCAATGTTCTGGGAAATATCTTCTTCTCTAGTAGCAATAGATCTTCCTATTAAAATAAGCTGTATGGTTGTAAAACTGAATATTGGTCCTCCACACAGGACTCATCAGGAGTGCTAGCAGGCTGCTCCCAGCCTACATCAACAGAAAGTTGTGCCATTTTTTGTTATCATCTTGGTCACTCTGGTAACTTTGAACAGAGGTGAGTATAAAACCACTACTCCAAGTGTCAGAGTTGACGCACAGGCAGAAATTCTCCTGTGCTTAGTGAAGAAACCAAAGTACCTCAACTGACTGTAAAATGAGCATTTGATTGTAGGCTTTTAGTCCAGGACAATTTAAGATCAAATCCTGTCTTTCATTCATGGACTTCAAGGAGTTTAACTGAAGGAAGAGGAACAACCATTCATCACCATCTGTGTCAGACAGTTGTTGTGACAAGTGCCAGTTAGGATCCACCAGCTAGCATGACCAAGCACCCATACAGCATGCCATATCCCAAAGAAGGAAAAGACATGCCTTCGGAAACCACGCTGCTATAAGGAGTTGTTCTTTGCTTCTGCAATTTCATGTGATTGCAGGACTTCCACTCTGACTGCTGTGAATAGGTTTAGATACAACCTGGTGGGAGTCACTGGTGGGTGCTGAGCAGCTCGTTTGCTCCACACCAGAACTGCACTACACACCACGTCATAAACCAAGAGTTGAAAACAATTCAGTGGCTTATGCAGTTTCCAAATATACAGTTGTTTCAAAATCTTATATACCACACTGTCTTTCAGAGTACTAACAGTGTCAGGTTGCTGTGTGATTAAAATATCTGAAAAACACAGAAGACCTATGCCAAATGCATGACTCGGTGCAACTGCTTGTCAGACAAGAGCATCTTTGGACGAGATACCTTCTGTACCAAAGCCACCTCATGCAGATTCCTAACTTCTGCCATAGGTTGTGCTTTAACACAACCTGAAATTAGGAATGCTGGCACACTGTTTTTCTCTAGGCACTACTCTGTGATACCTGGCATCATTCTGTCCTGCATCTTTGCCCAGTGTTGTCTGGTCCCAGCAAAATGCGTACTGATGGACAGGGGACTTAACTCCAAGCACTGAAGTCAGACTGGTACATCAGTCTTTCAGCCTAATTTCACTCTCCCGTATGAAGTTTGCTTCTGTTTAAAATTTAAATATAAGGAAATTCTAGAGTATCTTTCCTCTCTCTAACAGGCATTAGTGAAAAGCACAGCGCATTACAGGGAGTCTGTCTACATGGTACAACTGATTCACCTTATTGTGTCATGACGCTGCTGACCTTTACACAAAAAAGTCCTTGGCTCACTGTTCAACAGTGCCATATATGTAAAGAAGATTTTACTGAGACAGTGTATTCATGGTGTATCCAGTCCTGTGGCTCTATAGTAAGGGATTCAATCCAGAAGCCCTATTGCTAGGCCTAAATTTCACTATCATAACAAATATTCCCAGACAGTTCAAAGTTTCAGCTCTTGTGCTAGTTCGTGGTACAAGCTTACTCCATCTTGATAACAAACCTGTTAGTCTTCATATATGATCTGGGAAAAACAGTGTTTGAACTTCTCGGCTTTTAACACCTTTTTTAGAAAAACCATGCTCAGTTATTTAAAGACTGTTAGTAAATGTAGCTTGATTGCTAGGAAACCATTTATTATATTAAAATGCTAAACAACATCCACAGGCTGCTTCTAGTGTCTAATCTGCAATTTCTATTATTTAATGTCTGTGTTACCATACCCATCAGGCACTGACCTCATTCATTGACGAAAACCAAGCAAAGCTTAGCTGGTTTTTATGAGTGATTCTCCAGGAGAACAAAGCAGGACTTTACAAGACAGCAATCTCTCATGACATGACATTCTATTATGACAGGCTATTCTATTAT
This sequence comes from Strigops habroptila, assembly GCF_004027225.2. Lineage (NCBI taxonomy): Eukaryota > Metazoa > Chordata > Aves > Psittaciformes > Psittacidae > Strigops > Strigops habroptila. The sequence continues at coordinate 73,444,832 of NC_044302.2, read as the reverse complement.
TAAATGTAGTAAATCTATGGTTACTGAAACATTCCTGAATTCCCTTCTTGGCATGTTTCATACATACACAACCACCTATATGAGCAAGAACTGAGTAAAGCCCATAGAATGAAAACTTCTATAGTCCTAATAAGCAGAGATTTAATATTTAAGGAAGAAATCCTGAACTATCTAATAATATTCTTTCCCAGGAGGCTGGTGGCAAGCAGAAGCATTCTGCTGACTGGAGTTTCTTCTGCCTCATTATCATCCTCTTATTTCAGGTTAGATGAACTATAGCTTATCTAAGCCAATCTTTGTCAGAGACTGAGACATTGAAGAGAAAACATCTTAACCAGGTCAGGGACTTAACAGCAAAAAACCCTCTGCTGCTTCTCTTGATCTGTTTTCAGGTGTCATGACACAACCTTAGATTCAATTATTGCTTGCTCTAGCTTGCTCTGAAGCCAGGTCACTGGTAAATGAAGTAAAGTGAAGCTCAGATGGATAGAATATGTACACTTATTATGTTTCTTGTTTATATTTTATATGTTAGAAAGGATGAGTCCTTTAATACGGGAATTCAAACCTTATGGGGAATAGTACAAGTCCTGGCAAACACATTATAGGGAGAAAGAGTCACCCTGTTTAGGTATGATCAGGATGGTAATAAACATTTCTGAACACAGTTATATTTCAAAGTTCCTTATGACATTAAGTCCTAATATCTCCTGCTTTCTTCACTGTCTCAGGCCTTCTTATCTCTTTCCCTTCAAACAGCTCTCTTCGAAGCAGTTGCTGATCTGGATATGACTCTTGCTTTGCATTGCATTTGTAAGGTGCAGCCTTCTGGATTTAATATGCTAAGAAAATTACTTCTCCAAACCTGAAGCAAAAACCAGCAGAGCACTGATTCAATTCTGTGCTCAGCTTCTCAGCAGTGCTTAGGTCTGCGTCACATATTTTCTTTGCAATATGACTTTATGAGAACATTCACAAAGTGTTATGAAAGCAGTTAGTTACATTTTCAGTCCACAAAAGTCAGCTTTGTTACAGGCATTAGCACTTTAAAAACATCATACAACAGCCTACACGGAAAACAGAATGTTTCAAAACTACACATGCATTCTGTGGCATGACTATTGACATCAATTTAATGACTGAACCTTAATATATTTATATAGCACCTAGTAAACCTCAAATGCAAGAAAGAAATTTGTGGAATGTGGAAAAAGGGACAGGCCGAGTGGGAGGACTGTAGGAACATCATCAGAGTATACAGGGATGTGACAAGGAAGGACAAAGACCACTTGGAATTGAGCTTGGGAAAGGACATCAAGGACAACAAGAAGGGCTTCTATAAGTATATAAGCAGCAAACGGAAGATTACGGAAAATGTGGGGCCACTGCTGAATCAGATGGGTGTCCTGGTAACAGAAGACATAGAGAAGGTGGAATTACCGAATGCCTTCTTTGCCTCGGTCTTTATGACTAAGGGCAGCTCTCAGGAGTCCAAGACCTCACAGTTAAAAGAAGAAGGCTGGAGAAAGGAAGATTTCCCCCTGGTTATAGAGGGTTGGGTTAGGGATAGGCTAGACAGACTTACACCCATAAATCCATGGGCCCTGATGGGATGCATCCACGTTGCTGAGGGAGCTGGCACATGTTGTTACTCTGCCGCTCTCCACCATCTTTGAAAAATCATGGAGAAGTGCCGATGATTGGAGGAAGGCCAATGTTACCCCCATCTTCAAAAGGCGCAAGAAGGAGGACCCGGGAAACTACCATCCAGTCAGCATCACCTCCATCCCTGGGAAAGTGATGGAACAAGTCATTCTGGAGGCCATCACCAAGCATGGGGAAGAGAAGAAGGTCATCAGGAGTATTCAGCATGGATTCACCAAGAGTAAATCTTGCTTGACCAATCTAAAAGCCTTCTACAACGACATAGATGGGTTGATGAGGGGAGAGCAGTGGATGTTATCTACCTCGACTTCAGCAAGGCTTTCAACATTGTTTCCCATGATATCCTCATAGGTAAGCTTAGGAAATGTGGCTTAGATGAATGGGCAGTGAGGTGGATCAAAAACTGGTAGAAGGGCAGAGTCCAGAGGGTTGTGATCAGTGGAGTAGAATTCATTTGGAGGCTTGTAGTCCATGGCATTCCCCAGGGATCAATATTGGGCCCAGTCTTATTCAACTTGTTTATCAATGGCCTGGATGAAGGGCTAGAGTGTACCCTCCAGTTTTTGGATATGTCACCTTCCAGTTTTCTCTTGCCATTACCTTTCTCCTTCAAAGAGATATATGCATTGTTACATACCTGACAAAACGTACATGCAGGACCTTACATAATCTCCATCACTGCGGCAGGGCTGAGAGGGGAAGGTTTTAAGCTTACCACCTTTCACTTCATCTGTTAGGTCCAATAAAAAAGAAGAAAGACCTTATAATCTCTGCAGATTTCTGCTTGTATTTGGTTTTTTGCTGTCAAACTAATGACCAAGAACTGTCTTTGACTCTTGCCATAGGAGGCTGGCCAGAGGACAGCTCTGTAAAAGCAATCCTTTGTTTTGCCTAGAGCTCAGAATTTTAGAGTTCAGAAATCAAGATGCTATTTTAAAAGCAAGAAAAGTGCTGCAGGACAAACAAGGCATTTTTATGCAGCATAGTATCTTCCTTTTAGCATTAGAAAAAAAAACCAACAAAAAACCAAAAAAAAAAAAAAAAAAACACAAAAACAAACCCCAACAACTCTTGCTTTGCAGCAAAGCATGCAAGCTTCTTTCTTACTGTGAACATGTATAGTTTTACAGACAGATCTGAAAAACTTTGGCTGAACTTCATATGACAAGTTATAATGAGAAGAGGGGGGAAGACCCATAGCAATCAATTTTGGTGAATTTTTGTGGTTTCTGAGCAAGGGAAATACATTAATAAAACTGGGTTGTTCTGAAAGACAATGGTTGATAATCTACAAAAAAAGCCTGTTTGGACTACAGGGCTTTATTTTGGGCACCAGAAGGAAGTACTAAAGACTGTTTTATACAAAACTCCAGGAATTACCTCACTTAAAACAACCTATAAAGCACTATGTGTGCAATCCTAGAAATTATCCCTGAGTACAGCACTGCCTTGATGGTTATAAAGACGGGCAAGAGAAGGTATCTGCTCTTCTCCCTGCAGCAGTCTTTCCAGGCCATGACCATACAAGCACCACAGTTTTGCATAAGGTTAGGCAAATTGCACGTTGACAGAAGTACACACTATGGAGTGGAGGGTGAGGACCCATATCCTTCTGATACCATTAGTTTGTATCTCCATACAGAGGCTTTCAAAGGGCCAGATTAAGCATAAAAGCCTTGTGCACTGTGCAACACTTCAGCTGAGGCAGAGGCAATATACATTTTCAGAAACAGGAATGATCATCGGGACATTACGCAACCAAAGAGAAGAGAGTATATCAGGGACAGGATCTAATGATAAATCCCTTATTCTAAGCCCGTGGTCTTCCCTTACCTACTGACCTATGAACCAGCCACATTTGGCTCTTAAAGTTGAGGTGCCTGAATTTGTCCCTGGAGGACAGACCTTACAGCAGCCCAGGCAGTACTTCTTGCAGTTGCAAAGTAGTTTGGAGACCTCCCTCCCACTTCCAAAAAGGAATCATATAAATTGGTAAGGGGACCAAAATCAGCCACAGGCTTTCAAAGTTGGAGTTGAAGGTACATCCTTTCATGCTCGAAAGAGTATCCTGTTAGAACGTGGGAAAAGCATGTGGGTACCTGCTTTTCCACAGACTTTCTGCTTTACTGCATAAATGACATGGGTCAGTGAACCTACAGGTCAGCTCGGCGTGTTCATACAACTCGTTGGCCACCCAAGGGCCTTTGTCAGAGCTGAAATAACAAGGCTGAACACAAAAAGATGCAATATAAATGCAAAGTATGTGTGTGGGGAGTGGGTGGTGAAGATGGGAACAAAAGACATTTATCTACAAATTCTTTTGCAGACAAGATGCTGTTTCTTGGAATAACTATTTTTCCACTACAGTTTACCTACCACAGCAGACTCCCAGGAACATCTCTGGAGTAATATCAGTAGATATAATGTTCTATACATTATTATTATTACCTTGGCAAAGGTTATGACAGCAAAGATTGGTCCTGGCCTAACTGCAGGGAAATATTATTCTTTCCCCTTCAAGGAGTGCAGCATTCTGTTGGTCTGTAGGACAAACCAGCAAGAGCACTGCCACCCCCCAGAAGCCCAGCTCTTGCTCTGGAGAGCTGACCAGTTCTTACAACATAGTATTTCCCCCCACAAAATTAAAAGAAACCACCCTGAACAAGCAGCTGCCTTGAAACCACAGAGCAAAATATCCTGATGAAAAGTTGTTTTGTCTTTAAAGTACTATCCAGGGAGATGAAGAGATGAATTAGTTCCAGACCGTTTAGTAATGAAACTTTTCAAATTAATAGCCGATTGATGTGGCATAAACCTGTCAGGCTAGACAAGGTGCTTTTGTAGAAGAGATCACCCCCCAGATTTGCCTCTAAGAGTTCCAGGAATGACAGGATTTCAAATGCTTCACACTAAGAAACAGGATGTGGCTTTCTAGAGTCCCTGGGAAACATAGGGAGCCAAGTCTTGCAGTCTGGTCCATGGCCAGGAAGACCCATTTTCACTGCTGACCTTTAGCACAAGCAGACTCTGCAAGGCTACATGCAGGCTTACACATTATTACAGGCAAAATTAATGTCTTGCATACAAGAAATGTATGCAAGTGTTGCAATTCTGCAGCAGCTGAGTAGCAAATCTCAACGTGAAACCTTAAAGGGGGACAAGGGTGAGGGTTGTTGTTTTGTTCATTTGTTTTTTTTTAAGAAAACTGAAGCAAAGGTGTTTTTACTCTCTTATATCCATTTACTTATAACTAGCAAGACAATTGTGGCCGAGTGGTCTGCCCAGCAGGGACACTGACTTACTTGTAACCCAGCGTCTGCCAAAAACTCTTTCAAATTACATGGAGGATGCGGGATGTAGCCATTGAGTCCTCTTCCTGTGCTCTGGATTCCTCTGAGTTTGGAAAACATGTGCCAAGTCTTTGGTCTGCTCTTCTGTACCCATTGTAAGCCAATAATCTGTCTCTCTATTCCACCTCTGCTGATTATTATGATTTGCTCACCATCCTTCAGGTTTGTCTGCCTTTTGCCATGATCTTTAAATGGCTTGAGTCTGTACTCTAGCCTACAAGTAGGGTCTTCCTTCTTTTTGGCTCTCCTTCCCATGCTGTGTGCTCTGAGAAGCTGCACACAGTGGTGCTGGGATCCCAATAACAAGCTAATCCAGGTGCCCTCTACCAACATATGCTGTTAGTAGAGCCTTTCTCCTGCTGCTGCTCCCAGAACCACACTGGACCATTCATTTAATCTTAACATTTCTATCACAATACTCATGCAGATCTGTCTTCGTAGTGCTATCAACCTTAAGGTAATAAGGTCTTCTGGGTGTCTAGGAGGGAAGAAAAAGACTTTTTAGTTGCTTTAGTTTTTTAAGCCAAAATTCTTAATCTTGACTGAAATCTGTGCTCTAAATCCCTGCTGTGTAAATAGTGATCAGTTTGTCTTCTATCTCTATTGGCTGCAAACGCTGTAAGATTGTCTTGGCATTGTGTGATGGGGCACTAGGCACAAGGTGGTAATGAGCTCTTGCAGGTACACCAGGACACCTTTGGGATAGGCATAAACAAACCACACAAACCCAGCAATTGCGTTTCAAGGGACTATTTCTACCATAAATATTTAGATATGTAGTTATCTGCAAACAATCATTACAATATCTGTGCAAACACAGCTTGCTACCCTAGTATTTTTTCTTAAGTACAGAGCAGGAATTACCAGCTTATGTGTTTTCCTTGCTTTCTTGTGCCATTTCTCACTGTATGTGCATGCTAGGATATTTAAAGCAGGGGGTAAGGGCGGATGGGGAGCGTCCCTCATGTTTAAACTGAATAGAGTGTCTAAAGGCAGTGTTTGAAACAAGAGAAGAGACCGGACTTCTTGTATTTGCCTCACTGCACGTTTCATTCCTGACCTAAATGAGCAGCCTTCAAAACATCAGTGTTTGTGTTCTCCACTCCCAAACCTTGAAGTCTACCCATAGGTTACTCTCCATTGTGGTCGTTTTATTCTCAAGCCATTTAGTCACAAGGAATAGGCTAAAAGTACTTGATTATTTCCTTCTGGCTACTGGAAAGCCATCATCAGGAATGATATTTTATCATTGTCAATAGAGGCTGGGAATTAATCACTGGATGTTGAGCTTATGCCAGGTTTAATCTGTTTAATTACTAGGTTCTAGTAAAGACAAGTTAAAGGCACCAGCAAACTGTTCACCAGAGATGGGTGACCATTTGCACCTTGCTGGTTTTCACCCATAATTCAAGTGTAGAGGAGAAGGAGGAAGCAGAGAAAGGAGCAGTGAACAAAAGCAGCAAACTACCGAAAATCTTGGATTTTTTGACAGGATGCCTAAGATATTAAAACTTCCAAATCTTCTTTGTATTTCTTAATTTTTTCTGCATTCAAGCATTTTTCTCCACTTGAAGTATTTCAGGATTATTGCCCATTCCGTCTGCAATGCTCAGTTCTAATTTTAAAGTCTATATATATGAAGTGCCATCATTTTAACAATATATAGAGATGGATAAGGATATGGCAGGTATGAACCATTCCAACATATTCGTGCAAGAGCCTGCAAAAGCCATTCTGAGCATTTGCATTCCTCACATCTGTCTCCAGGATAAGTATCTAATATGCCGAGTCAAAGTGCCCAGAGAAGCTCTCAATACACAAAATCAATATCATAAAATTATATCAATTAATGTTGTCAAAATTTCACCATAGAAAAATTCAGAAGTATCAGAATCATAGTGCTTAAGGTGCAGAGGATAACTAGGTTCTGAACAGGCAACCGAACACTTGCTGACACATCATGCTGTTGAATGTTTCTACCTTGATTTGAATTATATTTATAGCTCCATATTAGGTATTTACTACAATGCACCAACACAAGAACACTACTTTTATGCAGCCAAAAGTAAATGCTGCAAATCTTACTCTTGTTTTGTTCTACTTAGAATTGCTCACAAAAGCTCAGACATTGATTAGTTGATTAGCAAAGCTGACCTCACGTATAACCTCATGTACAGAGATATCCAAAATCCTGTTTATCTTACTGTAATCATAATGTTGATGTGTTGAAAATATTTGCATAAAAGTATGTGCAAACCCCACAGTTTCTGAAGAAAATACACTCATGCTGTCCTATATTTAGAGCAGTTTCCATACCATTATCACCACAGAAATTTGTTTCATTTTGTCTATATTTCATTAAATCCACAATATCTTAGGGAAAATTCAGCTATTCCAGTTAAGATTTTCTCATTTTAACTTGCAAGAACTATTCCTGTTTTGTAGAGCCATCACTGGTCTGTTTATTTAAGATGTATAGAAGCAATATGTAATACTACAATTGTTTTTAAGAAAAACAACTTTGTGTTTTCTCGGATATTCCGGGATTGATGACTTGTGAATACTAACCTGCCTCTACACTGCTTGGAACAATTCAAGAATCATTCAAAGACATTGGAAATTAGGTCCAAATATATTTTACATTTTCCAGCTGTATCAGTGCAGAATTATGGGTTACTAGTTTGGTATATTTGGGTGTTTCTCTGATGAAGTGATCCAGCACTGCAGCTAAAACAGAGCAGGTTCTTCCATGCATTAGCTACACATTGACAAGCCTATTGAAAAGGAAAAAACAATAAGTTGGTTTTGAGTGATATTTTTTGTCATTGTCTACAATGTCTTTGGATATCAGTTACCAGGGAGAACCAGATTCAACTTATTTTTCAGCAATCATCTACAGAATCTAAAAAGCCACTTGCACAGTGGGAGTTGCCAGTGATGCATTTTTCAGTACTTGTTCCATTTCACCAAATTAATCTCTACCTTTCTTTACAGGAATCAATGGGGTATTTACCTTAATTCATCTTTCTCGATAAATAAACACACAAGGCGTACAGTATGCTGTTGCTAACTCCAGTTCAACTTTCTAATTTGCCTCAGAAATGCATCCATCTCCTGTAATCCTGTAATGGTATCCACCATTCTTACAGATGAGAACACAGAGAAATTGAATCATAACCACCGGGATCAATGTTAGACTTCTCTGCAAAGCTGGTCACAGGTAACACGGCTTTAATACCAAAAGATCTCCCAGCATGGTTTCAAATCACAAAAATTACATCCTACGCTGTCCAGTGCTAGGCTATCCAACAACCACTACTTACTTACACATTTGATTTCAGTAGTTTCACTGTGTTTTGATGAGGCACTGTACTTTACACCTGCCCTCGAGTGTAAACAGGAAAGCAACATCACACAGTGTAACCACAATGGAGATGAATTGTTCCTATTCTTTCTTTAGCTCAATGTTTCACCCTGAGCCATTTTCATGGTCTTGCTTTTCTCTCTCTAATACTTTTGCTACTGTTAATGTGGCCTGCTTTTTTTAAAGGAGGATTATAGAAAGGGATAAGTCCTCACTATATTATAGCCAAGAGTTTGCTTATCAGATCCAGTTTTCTGTTTTGTGGGAAAACTCCTCTGGAATGCCTTAGGGCATCTTTGAGCAGAGACAGTAAAGGGCACTAAGATATAAAAATCTAATGCCATCATATTACCCAATATTTTTGAGACTGATTTGTATAATCCACTTTATGGTCATTTTAGAGTAAGTGTGAAAAAGAAACTGAGTCTCCTTATTATACTTCGCCTTTCTGAAGATGATCTAGTAGGCTTACCTTTTCTATTAATTTATAAGAATGTAAGTGACATTCATTGGCTTGGTACTTAACCTGCATTATTGTAAAAGTTGGTAGCTGTATGAATTCTTTGAGAAATGAAGCATTCTTGTTTTGCTACAGAAATGATCTCATTAGTAAGCAAAGGCCTGGCCAAAGGGGTAAACTCTGCACAAGAAATCACTGGCGACTAGCAAATCTAGCTTCCTTGCAACCCCAATCACTTAGATCAGAAGACAGAACACACCCTTCTTCCAAAACCTAGCTTTCATATTCATGCTTTACTCTAGCATAAGCTATGCCTCAAGGCTAAAATATATCTGTGTGCAAAGACTCAGCACAAGGTTCACAAGCCTCTTACATCTTCAAAGTGACTTGAGAAGAGCCCTTGGCTTCTGGAGTCGCTCTCTCTACAGAGAGGAGTATGGTAAGCACCGACCAGAGTAGCAAAAGGACAATCTGAAAGTTACTTTGATGATTTCCCTTCTTTCTTCCACCTTCCCATGAAATTCCCAGCATTTTCCTTTAAAATCTATCTTCCTCCAGCAAAGTGTTTTGGGGATCATTAAAAATTGTGTTGTCACAATAGGATGCATATCCTATTGAACAATTCTGTGTAAAAATCGCATTTCTTTATCACAGTAGTGGGATGCAGTGTGGACTGACAGAACATTTCTTGGCAGAACAGTACTTTCACTTAACTCCCCACTAATAGATTCTGGCTGGTGTTCTTAGACTTGAAGAACTCCTGCCATTTGACAGGGCAAAGACAAATATTACATATACATTCCTCTATCCTCCACCATGCCAAAACTCATTCACTTTTCCCAAAGCACCTCCTCCCAACACTAGAATTATCTTTTCTTTGTATTTTCTAGCTTATCCTAACTCACTCTCTTCCTTCCCATTCAATTTTCTATCCCCCCAAGCTAACCACTATATGCGTTCAACTGCCCACAATGTCCTTTCCTTTTCCCATCTCTCTTACTTATATCTGTTATTCCCCCTGCACTCTAGTCTCGCTGCTGATCTCTCCTCCCATCAGCACATCAACTTGTTTCACACCCTTCATCTTCCTGCTACCCCATCATGCCAGCATGTGGTCATCAAACCAAGGATTCTACCCACCACTTACACTTAACAGCCTCAGGTTTCCTTTGTCCCTCTGTAACATACTCTGACGATGTACATGCGGCACCACAAAAAAAAAAAAAAAAACAAACAAAAAAAACACAAACAAAATTCACACACAATCATAAATGGCCTCATTCCTGGGGGAGATAGATACACTATAAAAGATAGAACAAGGCATGGGGAACATTCAGACTGTTTCAAGAACCTTCCCACTGGGATCCAGCAGGTATCTCCAGTTACAGAGATTCAAGAGCAGATTTTAATCAATGTATATATGGGAAACTGTCGGTGTGCTAGGTGCCCTTAAAATGAGAAAACAAATAATCCCACTAAACCAGAAGTTTCACATTTCTTTTGGTTGGTATTCTATTATTTCAAAAGCCAAGAAATCATGCTGGAGACCACTGACATAGTCAAACACCAGCCCATAAATGCACCAGTGTAACCAATTGAACGTAAAGATTTATTTGAACTTCAAAAGAATTTGCTGACTCTCAGTCACTGGTTACAATTTCTCTTCTGTAGGAAGCACAGTTTACTCTTGCAGGTCTCCCCAGAATACAGATGTAGACATTTCTGAGATGCTGGTATCTGATTCACAAAACCGGCAAATGGCCCACTCACTCCTTTGATGTGTAGTTCAATGCCTTATCAGTTTCTGCAGAGACAGCCTCTAATGTCAGGTGTGAAAGTGTTAGTCTACTGAAATATCTGAAGTCATTAAACCCAACTAACTCTGAAATATTTAAAGCCATTAAACCCAACTAACTACAACCCTGCATGTTGCCTGCCTTCTAGGGTGGACTTCCATTGTCCATAACAGATCTTGTTTAGATTTTGATTGTGTCAGAAGCTATGCAGCCGTCTACACAGACACAGGTTTGAAGTAAGTACTGCCAAATGGATTGCAAAGTAAAAAAAAAAGAAATGCAAACCCAAGATAATTACCTAAGTAAGTACATTTGTCTCATGAGGACCTACAGAGACAGATGTAGCCAGAAGGATGTGAGACCTAGCACCTGGTGTAACATTTGCATTATAGGCTGGAAAAGAAATGAAAGGACATGCACAGCTGATATCAGTATGCATCACATCTATCAATTCAGTGAGAAGAAAGGAAATAGAAAACAACTAAAGAAAAAAACAGAAACTAAAGCAGAAAGAACAATGAGGTCTTGTTCAAATAAATCCACATTAAGAAACACATGTTGAATAGGAAGTAGCTCAAAATCTTTCATAGTAACTCCCTGAGGCTGACCATGGTGGCTTAAGCATGGGTTTGCTGCCAGAGAGAATGAAAAAAAGATGTTGTGCAACTTGGAGATGCATTGCCTCTTACCTTACCATTTCCACCGGGCTAAGAGCACAATTATTCGTGATACCAGTCCACAGCCACATCTTCCAGCTGCCAGGAGAGAGCACTAACAGGTTTGGTCTAGCATAGGTAAGAGAGAAGATACCCTCAACATTTCCCCCTATTGTAACTAACTGTGCCACTCAGTGTGTTATGAAAAAAGTTATGACACTGGGATCCTAGGACAAGGCCAGGTTGGATGGGGCTTTGAGCAACCTGGTCTAGTGGAAAAAGTCTAGATAATCTTTAAGGTCCCTTCCAACCCAAACCATCTATGATTCTACGATTCTGTGACAAATGCATTGGTCTCTCATTCGCTGTGCAGGCTGTTAGGCCATCCAGTAAAGCTGGGTTGAACAGAGATAGACAGGGCTTCAAATAACAATGCCCTATTTGCTGTCTCTGGTGCCTTGCTCCCGGTGCGAGACTGCAGGACCTCAGACCAGTGCTAAGGTCCTTCGGACCACAGCAAAGGAGTTTAGATCTGGTTTCCTCAATGACAAAGATTTTCAAAGGGAAATGAAATTTAGAGAGCAACAAAGCATATTCAAAGTCTAGCTGACCTTCACTATGGAGGTGAGATGAAAAACCTCCAACTTTTGACTCCTTTAAGTATGACCCAGGGGAAAAAAAAACCCCTAACAATAGAAAGACATCAGAAGAAACAATCCTGCATAACGCTGGCTAATTTAACTGAAAGTGGTATCCATTTTTAATCCACTAGGTAGCATGTTATTCTAAACCATTTATATCTAAGCAGGATTCCTCCATGGCAGGAGACATGCTCCTTTGGAACTAACTGAAAAAGTAGGATGTTTTTTATTTTTGGAAAAGTCCATTTACATTCCTGTAAGTCTTCCTCAAATACCTCCAGAGCCCTCAAGATCACTCCAAATGGAGGAACGAAAGGAACAGTCAAGGTTTACAATAATCCTTTTCCTGAAGAGTAGGAGAAAACATCAGATGTGGCTGTGGCTTTCAATGCATTATTAATACAAACCACTTGGCAGCATTTGTTTCTGTGAGATCAATTTGATCTGTGAACACAAAACAAAGAGAAGGAAGACATCTGGTCAGACTGGTCACAGGGCTACCTGCTGAGCCCAAGCAAAAGCTAATATTTTTACACAGGGATCTGTGAAATGTGGACATAAAGCATAAGGAGCAGTAAATACTTGAAGAAAATGTATTCAGTTACCAGTCTCAAAGAACAATTGTAATGCAAACTACAGAGGCAGTTCAGCAACAAGGCAGACTAATTAGAGATATTAAACCATGTAAACAAATCTCTTATTGAATAAAGCAGGCACCGAAGGAGATCCTGAGGCATGTACTGTGCCACTGGGTTTTCTGCAGGGGTTTTCAATCTGTGAATGCCTAAATACTTCCCAGGGAAACTGGACACCTTGCGCAGCAAGACTTATCCTCCTGCCAGGAGGCTCTTTACTTAGCTTACATGGACCATGTGGATGTAATTTCTAGACTTATAGGACTGGGACGCACACACAAAAAAATGGGGTGGGAAGCCTCTGGTTTGGTGGCTCAAGTCACCAAAATAGGAAATAATCACTCGCGCAAAAAGGTTGCAATTGCAGGCCTGAAATCTGCACACTGCCATATAGCTCCATTAATCTGCTAGGGGCTGGCCTAAACAGAATGGGAAACCTAGAATCATAGAATCATAGAATAGTAAGGGCTGGAAAGGACCTTAAGATCATCTAGTTCCAACCCCCCTGCCATGGGCAGGGACACCTCGCACTAAACCATGTCACCCAAGGCTCTGTCCAACCTGGCCTTGAACACCGCCAGGGATGGAGCATTCACAACCTCCCTGGGCAACCCATTCCAGTGCTTCACCACCCTCACTGTAAAGAACTTCTTCCTTATATCTAATCTAAACTTCCCCTGTTTAAGTTTGAACCCATTACCCCTCGTCCTACCACTACAGTCCCTAAGGAAGAGTCCCTCCCCAGCATCCTTATAGACCCCCTTCAGATACTGGAAGGCTGCTATGAGGTCTCCACGCAGCCTTCTCTTCTCCAGGCTGAACAGCCCCAACTTTCTCAGCCTGTCTTCATATGGGAGGTGCTCCAGCCCTCTTATCATCCTTGTGGCCCTCCTCTGGACTCGCTCCAACAGGTGTCCCTGAGGGACACCACTCGTTACAGGTTTCCTTTTTATGTTGAGGACACCAGAACTGTACGCAGTACTCCAAGTGAGGTCTCACAAAAGCAGAGCAGAGGGGTAGGATAACCTCCTTTGACCTGCTGGTCACACTTCTTTTGATGCAGCCCAGGATACGGTTGGCTTTCTGGGCTGCAAGCGCACACTGAAGCCGGCTCATGTTAAGCTTCTCGTCAACCAACACCCCCAAGTCCTTCTCTGCAGGGCTGCTCTGAATCTCTTCTCCGCCCAACCTGTAGCAGTGCCTGGGATTGCCCCGACCCAGGTGTAGGACCTTGCACTTGGCTTGGTTAAACTTCATAAGGTTGGCATCGGCCCACCTCACAAGCGTGTCAAGGTCCCTCTGGATGGCATCCCTTCCCTCCAGCGTATCAATCGAACCACACAGCTTGGTGTCGTCGGCAAACTTGCTGAGGGCGCACTCAATCCCACTGTCCATGTCGCCGACAAAGATGTTGAACAGGACCGGTCTCAACGCCGATCCCTGAGGGACACCACTCGTTACAGGTTTCCAACTGGACATTGAGCTATTTACCACAACTCTTTGCGTGTGGCCATCGAGCCAGTTTTTCATCCACTGAGTGGTCCATCTATCAAATTGACGTCTCTCCAATTTAGAGACAAGGATGTCATGCGGGACAGTGTCGAACGATTTGCACAAGTCCAGGTAGATGACGTCAACTGCTCTGCCCCTGTCCATCAGTTCCGTGGCTCCATCATAGAAGACCACCAAACCGGTCAGGCAGGATTTCCCCTTAGTGAAGCCATGTTGGCTGTCACCAACCACCTCGTTGTTTTTCATGTGCCTCAGCATGTTTTCCAGGAGAAAGTGTTCCAAGATTTTGCCAGGCACAGAGGTGAGGCTGACTGGTCTGTAGTTTCCCGGGTCTTCCACCTTCCCCTTCTTGAAAATGGGGGTTATATTACCCTTCTTCCAGTCATCAGGAACTTCACCTCACTACCAGGATTTTTCAAATATGATGGACAGTGGTTTAGCAACTTCATTCGCCAGCTCCTTCAGGACCCGTGGATGGATTTCATCAGGTCCCATGGACTTGTGCACGTTCAGGTTCTTAAGATGGTCTCGAACCTGATCCTCTCCTAGAGTGGGCCTAAAGTCTTCATTTTCACAGTCCCTGCATTTGCTTTCCAAGACTTGGGTTGTGTGGTCAGAGCATTTGCTGGTGAAGACTGAGGCAAAGAAGTCATTAAGAACCTCAGCCTTCTCCAAATCCATGGTAGCCAGTTCTCCTGATAGCTTCCGGAGAGGGCCTACATTGTCCCTAGTCTGTCTTTTATTTGTTACGTATCTATAGAATCCTTTCCTGTTATCTTTTACATCCCTTGCCAGATTTAATTCTGGCTGGGCCTTAGCTTTCCTAACCTGGTCCCTAGCTTCCCGGGCAATGCTCCTATATTCTTCCTAGGCTGCCTGTCCTCGCTTCCACCTTCTATAAGCTGCTTTTTTTCCCTCTAAGTTTCCTCAGCAGCTCCTTGTCCATCCATGGAGGTCTCCTGGCCCTCCTGCTGCACTTTCTTCTAGTCGGGATGCAACACTCCTGAGGACGTAGCAGGTGATCCTTGAATATCGACCCGCAGTCTTGGGCCCCCCTGCCCTCTAGGACTGTATCCCATGAAACCTTACTAAGGAGGTTCCTGAAGAGGCCAAAGTCTGCCTTCTTGAATTCCAGGGCAGTGAGCTTGCTGCATGCTCTTCTTACCGTCCTGAGGATCTCAAACTCAACCATCTCGTGCTCATTAGAGCCAAGGCTGCCCAGGAGCGTCATGTTTCCAACCAGTCCCTCCCTGATGGTGAGCACGAGGTCAAGCATGGCACCTCTCCTCGTCAGCTCCTCTATTGCTTGAAAGAGGAAGTCGTCTTCCACACAATCGAGGAACCTCCTGGATTGCTTGTGCCGGGCCGTACTGTCCCTCCAACAGATGTCAGGATGGCTGAAGTCCCCCATGAGGACCAGGGCCTGTGAGCGTGAGGCTGCTCCTATCTGTCTGTAGAGCGCTTCATCCACAGAGTCCTCTTGATCAGGCGGCCTGTAACAGATCCCCACCGTAATGTCCCCTGTTTCTGTTTTCCCTTTGATCCTGACCCACAAACACTCTGTTACCTCATCACCCATCCCCAGACAGAGTTCCATACTCTCTAGCCTACCACAGACATAGATAGCAACGCTCCCTCCCCGTCTGCCTGGCCTGTCTTTTCTAAACAGCCTGTAACCTTCCATTCCGACACTCCAGTCATAGGAGCCATCCCACCATGTTTCTGTGATACCAATGACATCATATTCCCGTAGCCTTGCACACATCTCTAATTCCTCTTGCTTGTTCCCCATACTACGGGCGTTTGTATAGAGGCACCTTAGCCGAGCTCCAAATGCAGCCGACTCAATAGCTGGGGCAGCTGGAACATCTCTACATTGCTCCAAGCACTTAGTACAGGTGCTGGCAACTGACCAGGAGTGTTGGGATGGATCAATGCTCCCCTCCCCCAACACATCTAATTTAAAGCTTTCTTGACCAGCCTGGCAAGCCTCCTACCAAAACAGCTCTTCTCCTTCTTTGTCAGACCAGCTCCACCAGCCTCCAGTAGATCTGGCCTCCCAAATGGAGCCCCATGTTCTAAATAGCCAAACCCCTGACTATGGCACCACCATTCTAACCATTTATTAACCTGCCAAACACGCCTAGCTTTTTTAAGGTCCTCCCCTTTGTCCTGGAGAATCGATGAAAAAACTATCTGAGCTCCAGAGCCCCTAACCACCTCTCCCAGGGCTCTGTAGTCCTTCTTAATGTTCTCCAGGCTACTGCTATCTATACCTCTAGCACCCACATGGACCACTAGAAGGGGGTAATAGTCAGCAGGACTTACTAGAGCAGGTAGCCTCTCAGCAACATTCCTGATCCGAGCCCCTGGCAGGCAACACACCTCCCTCGAGACTGGATCAGGCCAGCAGATGGGTGCCTCTGTGCCTTTCAAAGTAGAGACCCCTACTACTATGACCCGCCACTTTTTCCTGGAGGTACCAGTAGTGATCCTCTTTACTCAGCAGGATGCTCATTAGGTGTGGTGGGTGCTTTCTCGTTAGCCCCCTGCAGAACCGCGAAGCGGTTCTGGGTGGGGACATCAGATTTAGGAGGAATCCCCTTGTCGTTAATTGTCCTCTTCCTCCTTTTTTTGTTCGTTTTTCTCGTGACTAATTCCCAGCTTCCTGGGTTGCTGCCCTCCTTCTATTCCTAGACAAGCAGTGCTAGATGTTTGCAGCCCCTGTGCAGTTCGGGCCTGGAGCAAGCAGCCCAGCTTCCTCTCAGCTTCCCTGGCATCCTTTAGCTCTCCAACAGCCTCCTGCAGCTCAGCCACCTGCTGCAGGAGGACCTCCACCAGGGCGCACCGAGTGCAGCCCTGCCCATTGTGCACCCTCGCCTTAAGAGACCAGTCGAGGCACTCTCTACACTCCGAGGTCTGCGCCGCAGCCTCCCCTCTCATCGGCTCTGTCTGGGTGCCTACGCTGGCCACCGCCGGGGCAGAGCTCCCAGAGCGGTCCCTGGTCCCGAGGCGAGTGCTCACCTGCCCGCTCGCTGCCCGCTCGCCGGGCCTGCTCCAATTGCCGCGCCACGCCCTGACTGCCGCGCCACGCCCTGACCACCCGCACTCCCTGGGGCGGGTTTTTACCCGCTGAGGGCTGGTGCCGTCACTCCTGGCGCCGCCCCCTGTGAGTCAGCTGCTCGCGTCAGCTGAGCTGCCGGCTCCTGGGCAAGTCCTGTCGAGGACTTGAGGTTCCCTCGGTCGCTCTTGCCGCTCCGAGCTGAGGCTCCGGGACGCTGTGCTTCCCCCCGCTCCGGTGTTAAAGGCGTCCTCTCTGGAGATACTCACCTCGGCAATTCAAACCTGTGATATAACATGTAACAGCAGCTAGGCAGAACAGTAAAATGGACCAAATGAGAATGTCACACAAAGCTCTTGCATTCAAAACTTGGGTTGGTTTTTTTTCACATCAAAAATGTCCCTGTGCCAGCTCTGGACTGAGTTACTCCCAGACTCCTGCAGAATGATTTGGTGTGGGGACAGGGACTAAGGGTGAAAACAGATGCAAGCAAGTGCCTGACACTGGCACCCAAATTAAGCAGGTGATAGAGAAGTTTTTGTTTATCTTTTAAAAATGCATCACTACCAAAAGTAATAATCAAAAAACTCAAGCAGACTTCTCTGTGGCATTTAGTGTGGGTTTGCCACACAAGGACTGTTGAAATATATCAGTTCAGAGTATAAGTTAAGATCATTAACCCTTCATGCTGTATGAGGACTCCCATTCACTCTTGCACAGTTGATCTTGGATCACAATAAATTATCCTTTCCCTGAGTAGGAGAAAGCTACTTCAATCTAATAATGTTAAACCTGAATGGGAGCTTCCGCAGCAGTAAAACAAGGTTTAATTCAACACTTCACACCATCAGTTTATTTGCCTTAGCTTTCCTAAAAGAAATTACTTTAGGGGGTGAATTGGTCAATGCACTATCCTGCTTTACCAGATAAAATAGGCGATGCCTATACCTGTGGAGGGAAGAAAGACAGTGGCTAGGAAAAGTAGTGGATCGCAGAGCCTGGAAGCAGGTGTTCAACGTTTTTCCAGCCTCATGGAGAAGCCTCATGAGAAGATACGAATGCGCAGGGCTCCGCTATCTCAACCTGTCCATCCCCATGCAGGCTCAGGGAGAAGCACTGCTAGTTTATTGTGATAGGGGGTTCTGTTTAGCTCACTAGGTCAGGGCGAACTTCATGAGGGCAGCTAGACTATCTTCAAAGCCTGAGGAGATCTGGGCACTCTGCTTTTTAAAAAAAAAACTCACAGTGAAGTAGAGAGAGAAGAAATTACCCTAAAAACTTGGTACACTAGGACTCAGTCTGCATTTTTCTCTCCTTTACAGAAGCGGGGAAATCCAGATCAGTCTGATCTATACTGAGCATCTCTTTTGGTAGCTGCAACTAAACTTACATCACTCAGCTTATATCCTTGGTCATTTAACTGTTGTTCAAGAGTAGTAATTTATTTTTATGCAGCTGACATCCTCCTGCGCTGTCCCCTTTCCTCCACGACAGATTTCTGGGAGAAAGCTTCTCCCTGGTATACCATCCTACTCACACAGAACTTCTGTAAACACATTACATAATCACCAAGTGACCTACTCTTCCCTGATACCTGATAGACCCAAGTCTTTCTTTAATCAAGTCTGCAGTTCCTCTGTCATGTCTTCCTTGTTAAGCAGGCCAGACTTCTCTAGAAATGTCGAGAGCCACTGTGACTAATGGTTGGACTTGAGGATCTTAAAGGTCTTTTCCAACCTAGTTGATTCTATGATTCTAATTAAGTATTCTACCTTATCAGTCTTTTAAGAATGACTTTAGAATTCATTGAAACCATTTTGTTACCACTTTGAAACCATATTGTCAACCAAGAAAAAAAAAGATTAGCACACAGAAGAACTGAAATAAGAAAACTTATTCAGCACAGAAAGTTCACCCAGCCCAGGAAATTGCATTCTGTAGCACATCATCGGCCACATACTTTACAGGGTTTTGCTCCCAAAGAATCTTTGTTATTTGTGGTTTGCGATGTCCTACCTTGCCAAGCATGAATACACACTTACATAAACACTCTGAAGAGAGAACAACTCATCAAGAACAACTGGCAGAGTTTTTTTCTCTGTGAAAGGAAGTGTCGTTTTCTACACCTTTCCAAATATTTCCCAGTCCCGTATGGTTTTTTTTTCTACCTCCTGTTTTCCAGTTTAGGAACATGCCATGTGCTTTGATCAATAGTCCAAAACCCCGTTTATAATCTTGGTGTTATTAAGAGCAATCAGACTCTGAATGGGATAAAAATAACCAAAGCATTTGTATACTTCTTTATTTTCAAACTAAACTAGTGTAATTCACTGATACATTGGCTACATGCACAAGCTGCATTCATTCAACCATACTGAAGAAAGACAACCAATTCCTTAAGTTGTGATGGTGAAAATGTCCGTTTATGCCTGTATCTGTTTCAAGGATTGAGCAAA
This sequence comes from Strigops habroptila, assembly GCF_004027225.2. Classification (NCBI taxonomy): domain Eukaryota; kingdom Metazoa; phylum Chordata; class Aves; order Psittaciformes; family Psittacidae; genus Strigops; species Strigops habroptila. Next base: position 73,425,236 of record NC_044302.2, on the reverse strand, counting down.
TGTGAAGACTGTAATGAATTAGGGTTTTAACTATGCTTACTAATCTGATTAAAGATTTTCAACCACAGAGTATCTTACAAAAGAATCAGTTGAAGAAAACACTCACTTAACTGATTTCCACAGAAGCCCAACCAGATCATGTTTTAAGTTGGCACATGTCCTACTGAACATATTCAGAGCCATTCAAGTTGCCTAAAGTAAATGTCATAGCCTTTAACAGATGTTAGATTATTTGCATTAACTTTTCTATTTCTTAATTATCTATGCAATAGGTTCTTATGTACCAATTGACTGGGAGGAGCATTCCTGTGTTACATATTATGGAGAATTACAAATAACTCAACTTGTTTACAAAATAAAGCAAGTGGAACTAAAGTAAGAATGTCAAAAACCTAACTGTTTGTTTGTCATATGTACCCATGTGTCATTCCAATTGTTTTATGCTGACATTATTTTCCTTTGTATAAGCAGTAATTCTTAGGAGCATGCATTATCTCCTATACAGAGAGATCCCATAGAGTTTTTGTGGACCTTAACTGGAAAGATACTGCCTAAAGTATACATTTGCATCTGACTATAGCATCAAAGGGAAAACACTATGTCTAATTTCCTCCTTTTCTCTTCCCATCATTTTAAGGTGAGAACTGACCCTTGGGGTTTTTTTCATATTTGCAAAAAGCAAAAGCTTATTTTCAGAACCCTAAGAGATTTTCTTGCTGGAAAATCACACTGCACTTTTAGTATGTTTCTACTGCCTGCTATAGGAAGCATCTGTATGCAAAATAAAATGTTCCTTTTCCAAGCACACTAGTACTGCACAAATCAATACACGGTGTTAAAATCATCAGATTTGTTTCATATCTTTAGTTCACTGTTTGCAGCTAGAAGATGAACAAATGTTGCAGTCTCAGCATGAATAGACAGCGCTTCTTCAAAATACACTGGCAGGTTTGTTAAACATTTGAAAAAGAATTTGATGTATTTAATTGAAAAGGCATTCCCCTCACTACACCAATTTGCTGCATGAGGTTATGAGAATTTTTCTATACAAACCTTTAGCAACCCAGTGTTGTTGTAGAAATAGCTTAATTTCTATGATTAAGCCTGCTTGTACTGCCCTCTTCTTTATCCAGCTCTTGAGGCTGGCTAATAAGGCTGTTAATGCTCAGAAATAAGGTAAGCCACCTCTGCCTCTACACTCCCAAACCTGCTATAGGAAAAGGGCAGGTGGTACATGACATTGCTGCTGTTTTCATTCCCAGGGCTTCGATTAAGGACAGAAAATGATGCCTTTCAGAGCAGGGGGAATGGCTGTCCAGTGAATATATGCTGAAAAACAACATACTGTTGGAGACTGATAGCAGTGAACACAATACACATTTCAACAGCAGGGGCATAACAGAAGCATGTACATACACAGGACTCCCCACGGACCTCCACGGGCTGACCAAGGAGACCAGGGAACTGAAAGACAAATGATGTGTGGGAAACACTTCTGGAAGAGGACACTTTGGAGGAGTTGAGAGAAAGTCTGCACACCCTTGATGGCATAGAAAATCACCTTACAGCCTGTAATACTGGATTTACTAGTGTTTTTTCACAAGCTGTGTCAAAGTAGGAATAGAGTTGCCCAGCCACTGGAGCAGCCACAGCAAGAGTGAGTCAGGCATTAATAGCCTTAGTTCTCCTCCTTTCCTCAGGAGAATATCAATTTGCTGCTGGCTGTGACTATTTTCTCAGCTCTGTGCAGATGACCAACAGCTTGCCTGTGAACATAACCCAGATTTTGAGCAGTGTAACTGTCATGTAGGCAGATATTGTTCTCATGCACAAAAATGTTCACCACCAGTGATGTCCCTCAGGGCATCAGTGTGCCTCCAAGGCGGATCTCAAGAGTAGCCTCTATGGCTGAGTTAGTGCTGATTAGGGAGTAGAAACCCTTTGAAGAACTAGCCAAATGACAGGCCTTATCCTCCATACAGCATCTCTCAAAGTGCATCAAGTTAAGCCCTTGGGATATTTGTATAAGCCTGGAAGAAGACCTTTTACAACCTCCAGCTGAGAAGGAGTCATCCCTTCTTCCCAGATAAACAATGGTCACAATGACCCAGGCATGATCACTTCTAAGCTGGATTACTCGAATTCAGTGTCTTGAAGGCTGGGTGCAGCTTGTGCCAGACTTCTCGGTTTCTCAGGCTGGGACAAGTAAATGAAGCCCCTGGTCAGTCTTATCCACAAAACCCCAGTCATTTTCAGAAGGTAGCTTGCAGCTTTGCTCCTTGTGCTCTGCTTCCGACGTGCAGACCAAACAGCTTTTAAACAGCCAATATGACAAAGAAACCAGTTTTCATCCCACTGCCTGCGAGAGGTTTCCCCTAGGCAAAGCAGCTCATGCAGGCACATGGCAGCCCAAATCAAGAGATGCTCAAATGAGAGGACCCAGGTCAAGCACAGGGCACTACAAAAATATAGTTAAATACAGAGTCTCACAGGCTTTAGGAAATTTTTAGAAATTCGGAAAAAAAATTTCTCTGCTCTGGTGGTGCTGGGGATATTCATTTTGTACAAATAAATAGCACCTTATCCTCAGAGATTTCATAGCCTTTTCCAAAGTTTGTATGGGTTTGCCCCACACAGTGGCATACACTTGCCAGAATGGCAGAACTTGCAAAGGGAATTATTTTGTGCTAGTGACACAAGAAAGTTGTTGGGTTTTTTTCAAGAAAGAAAACCTTACTTTTTGGAAATCCAGGGCACATTTTCACAGCTAGAATGTAGCAGTCTGAAGCGGGGCCGCAAGTCTTCTCCCACATAACCCAGTGCCAGCCAAGAGGTGATGTGATCTGCAAGGCAAGGGCACTTAGTGTCTGACACTGCCCATAAGTAGACCTGAGCTGCTAGCCCCACGCAATAGAATTGCTAGTGTCTTTGGAACAAGATCCAGGATCTCCCTTAGCACTGCAGTTTATAATGGAGTCAGAAGTTTATCCATAAAAATAATGTCCTTTGGCTACTGTGCTTGGAGGACATCTTGTTTATCTTGTTTGATACTTGTTTGCAAGTATCACATTCTGCGTTATGAGGGCATGAGGCAGAGTAATGCACGAGCTGAGAACGTTTTCTTTAAAAGGTGTTGTGGATGGCTTCCAAGCAGATAATCAATCTCTTTACAAGTCCAGTAGACCAGTTTGCTTTCAAACCTCATCTTTTGCTTGAGGTGAAATTAGAAGTTGCAAAAGCATCTCTTACTGTGTAAAGCCCTCATTTTTGCAAAAGGTTTCACTCACATTTGAGGAGAGGAATCAGGGATGGTTGTTGTTATGAGATGTTTTAAGTCAGTAGAGGATGTTATGAAAAGGTAATTGTGTTGCTGTGCTGCAACAAGAAAGCAAAGTGTAAAAGGCACTGGGGATACTACTTCTTCCACCACATGCTTTGAAGTTTAGTACCAATAATTAATATAAATAATTTTAGTCCTCCATTTCAATTAAAGAGGAAGTGGACTTTCAGGTACCTCTCCTTCTTTACAATCATGAATACTTGACAAACAATAGCTAATTTTGACAAATTGTCTGCCTAACAAATGAATTTAGCTAAACTAGAAGCAAAGCAGATCCTGCTAAGTGTAGTTGAGATGTAGTCCCTCCACAAGGACATTCAAAGCTCAGATATATTGTTATCCCATTCTGAAAGGAAATTAAGAACATTTACAGCTAACACAGTTAGTAAGCAACTTAATGGTCTATAGCTTGAAGAGCTTATGTTCAAGTTGCTGGCACACAGGAGAGTAGGTGCCACAGTGCGTGCCTTGTTTTGTTTTTTTTTTATCTATGCTATCTTAAACTATCTGGCACAGATAAACCAGCACAATACTATAACAGCACCTTCATTCAGCTGCAGGGAGACACCCTTCAGTAAGTGGTAAGCACCACTTCTCTTGCTTTCCAGAAGTAAAAAGCTTATTAATAGCAAAGGCCATTCCTACTGTTTTGCTTATTTTGACACGCTCTCTGTCTATATTTCTTGCTAGTACTGAAATCAAAAAGGATCTTTGCTGTGGAGAATTAAACTCCTATACACAGGCTACAGTTTTTCTTATAAAGTATTTGTTACTACTGTTGTCACTACTGTTAAGCAAAGATGCCTCACCAGTCAGACACAATGGAAGTTCTTAGGCTGAAGAAGTCTTGAGTGGCTAGTGGTCTCAGGGGTATAAACTAGTGGCATGAGGATCCTGGCTGCTTAAATTGCTGGAAACAACACCTACCTTGTGGCATTAGAGGAAGGAAAATTAAATCTAAAGACTGAAGTACTCACTGAGTAGCATCTCCTACCAATATGGGCCTTGACGCCTGTATAACTCAGATCCAGCAGAACTTCTGCCTCCAAAATTCCGTGGATCCCTAATGTGGGAGCTAGAGAATTGTAAACAAAGTCCCTAAAAATGCAAGGAAGCAGCAAGGTTGATCAATTGTTCTTGACAGCATTCTCAGCTGCTTTTTGGGTATTCACTGAAGATACCTAGCAGGAAAAGCTGTATAGTGTAGGCACTGAGCCATGCTCTGGTTGATTAGAAGTGCCAGTACATGAGGAAAATGCAGACACTATGACTTGATCAGCACTAATTTGAACCATGTATTTTGGGAATACCCATACGTCCATTTGTTCCAGAGAGGTACTTAATTACTGAATTAATTTTTCCTATATCAGTTAGAATTATATTACAAGCTATCTCTGTAATGTAAACCTTACAAAATCAAAATTGAATAACTATGTTTTGCCTCGCACTAGCACTAATCATTGTCTGTGAGTGCTTTAACAAGTTAGCCATCACAAAATAGGTCGTATATCATAGCACAAAAGCCCCAGATAAAGATTTGAAGATACAGAGTGTCTTGTCAAAGAATTTGAATAATTTTTTTGCTTCTGATTCTCCTCTCAAGTACACTAATCATAGAGTCATGGAATTGTTTAGGTTGTAAAAGACCTCTGATCATTAACCTAGTGCTGCCAAGTCCACCACTAAACCAGGTCCCTAAGTGCCACGTCATCACACCTTTACATACCTCCAGGGATGGTGACTCAACCACTTCTCTGGGCAGCCTGTTCCAATCCTAAACAATCATTTTAGTGAAGGCATTTTTCTTAATATCCAATCTAAACCTCCCCTGATGCAACTTGAGGCCATTTCCTCTTTTCCTGTCACTTGTTACTTGAGAAAAAAGACCAACACGCACCTTGCTACAACCTCCTTTCGGGTAGTTGTAAAGAGAGATAAGGTCTCTCCTGAGCCTCCTTTTCTCCAGGCTAAACAACCCCAGTTCCTCAGCCACTGCTTTGTACCTCAGCTGTTGATATACCTAAGGAGAAAAGCTCCAAATGCAGCTGTGATTTCCTTGGCATACCTAGGAGGACAGCAGAGAAGAATTCCCTTTTCTGTTTTACTCCTTCTCCATCCAGACTGCTGGTGGAGTTCTCCTTAGCTCCTGGCAAAGGTGAGAGAAGCCCTAATGCTTTTTCAGTTTCAGCAGCATCATCTACCAGGTCTGTATCATCCAGTTACACTCATGTTCAAGGGTCTCCTGTCCTAAAAATGTTATTTCTTTTGAAATAGCTGGACCACAAAAGAAAGCACAAAAAAGAAACTAGGTCTGAGAAATTGACCCAAAAGTCTCCGTCTGATAAGCAGTGGGATAAAAGACACCTACGAAACAAAGCTCTGCACAGGTCTCATGGCCTCTGGCTTGTGGCCTGTTTAAGCTCTATCTCAACATTGTCCTTTTCCACCACACAGTTTAAACAATTTTTCCAGAAGTTAATAATTTATAGCTTCCTATGCTAAAGGTTTGCAGTGCATCATCTGAGAAGATTAAAATTTTATAGCCAAATGAGGAGGATAAAGGTATTTTTATAATCAGTTCCTCATTAATTCCCTACAGCCATAGCTAATACTAGAACTGAGGGATCTATGGTGGGTTTAATTAATTAATTTAGGATAGCACAATAGAGGGACTCTGTGATATATACTTCAGAAATTCAGTGGAGGTTGTAATAACGCCTAAGGTATTTGTATTACACTGATTTTAGACTCTGTTGTTAGCACTCTGCTGTTCTTTGAAGGCTACTTGAATAGAAGGTCCTCACAGCTCATCAGCATCTATTAAGTATGAAAGCAATGGTTGCTTTTCTCCTCTCACCTTAGGTCAAGGAAGTCCAAAATCTGGCCTGAGTTAAGCTCGCAGTGAACAGTCTGGAATTGCATGATGACACTGTTATTTTATAGCTTACCACACTCCGAAACACACAGGCAGTATCTTATATCACCTAACACATAAATCACATTTTCCTACAGTTCTAAAAGTGATGTGTTTCATTAGCATAAGTGCCTTACAGGCTTACATGTGACTACTGCTTGTCAAAGAATCTCCAGTGCCAGTCCAGCTACCTCTCCTATAAAATGCTACAGAAGTAGCATTTGATTTTTGTTCTGCTACTATTGGCATCCTTAATAAGTGCTCCTCAAATTAAAAAAAAAAAAAAAAGACATACAAATTTGAGAAAAGACTGCAGCACACTGCACTTCACATCTGTCTCAAAATCCTCAAGAAAATAGCCATAAATAACACATGTACATGGTGTTTAGTTTACAAGTGTTTTTGATGATGATGGCAGTAGTAATGACAACAATGGTTGCTGCGAGATAGGGAAGGTTTGAACCAAGAGGAGTCTTTCTGAAAGTTTTGCTCTGGAAAGAAAGGTTGTGAAGTCAACTTATCTCCTTTCTTAGCTGAGACTGGCAATATTAGCCAAGTATTAGCAATTTATTGTAATGACGAATATCTTGCAACTATGGGTTAAATAACATTTTTAAAATCTTGGCTTCTGCTTCCCGTTGTAACATTAGAGGCAAATAAAGTACAGCACAATCACTTCCCAAATTTTATAATGTCATGAAGAGGTTTCTGGAATTGTATGCGACAGTATACTCACAGCAATGGATGGATGAAGAGTGTGTTCACCAGTGTACTTTGTTTTGGACAAGAGCTCTTCCACAAAAAACCTGCAGAAAACTCCTTCAAGAAGTATGCATATAGTTGGCTAATTAGACCAGTTTGGTGATCCCAAAACATGCTGTTCTCTAAAGGTTATCTATAAGGGAAACTAGCTGAGATCAGAATATGATTCTGAAGATCCTAAGGAGAAAGAAGAATGGAGGCAAACTGTAATTTGAAGGCAACATGTAATTTGGACTGCTTCATTGCAAACAAAATCATTTTATAACAGCTAATACTGAATTTGGTAATTTTGGACAAAAGTCACCTTTTTAATTTAAGGCATATTCTCACACAAAAGATTGGGGCTGTAGTTGTAAAGTTTGTCAAAATCCCTTGTAGGGAAGGGAATTCAGACCCTACAATCATTCAAACTACAGCCCCATTAGGTGTGTTCCTAGCCAGCAAAAGATTCCTTCAGGTAGGAAGCACAGCCTTTTTATCGGCAAAGCAGTTAGAAGTCTATTCCCTCATCCCTGCCTCCAGGATCTCCAGATCTCCAGATAACTCACCATAAAAGGAAGATCCTGCGACATTCCTTGATTCAGTCCTTGTGCCCGAGAACCCATTTTTTCCTGCTCTGAAAGCAGGACAAGAGTAGCTTTTCCTGAAGCTACTCCTTAGCTCCTGGGCTGGCTATAGCCTACCTCACTGAGCTGAGATTCTGACTCCAACACAGACTTCAGATGTGCCAGGGGAGAGGAGTGCTTCTGGCCATGGAACATTTGGGAACCAGAATGCACCCTTGCAGAAGGGGGCAATAGATCATCTTGAAACAGTAGCTTGAGCCAAAGAATGCAAAATCACTAACCTAGGATGAAGAGCTCTTGCAGCAGTATGTTTAAAAACTGCCATGTGTATACATTTAGCATTTTGCATGTAGTGAACCATTTGGTGTGCATTAGTGGGAGAGGTATCTGATATTTCAGTCCATACATATTTGACCCAGAACACACCCTGCTTAGCATGCCCTGGACATACATTTCTGCTAAAAAAAAAAAAAAAAAAAAAAAAGGAATTAAAAAAAAAAGAATATTGCAGGCGTTTCACAATTCATTCAAAACGGGACAGAGGGCACGTCTCTGAGCTTATGTAAAAACAGAACAAAACAAGCTTATTTTGAGAGACATCACATTTTCTAGCTCTTAATCTTCTCTATGTAAGAAAGAAGAGCATAATAAAAATAAAATTTACCCCAATATTAAACAAATATACCAAGGTACCTAGAAACAATATCCAGAAGTTTATTGCTACAATTAATTACAGTGAAAAATATAAACTCTCTTCTTTCTTCTCACTACCACCATGCAGCCTAGCCATCCATCTGCAGAGACTAATATGTCAAGGATTTTGAAGTTTGGTATTGCAGAATACCAGAAACTCTACCAGTGATAAAAGGAAATAGCGGAGTTCCTTTATCCCTGAAAGGGATGTTGTGCAATCCTATTTTATGCAGTAGAATCAGCTAGAAATGGAAGCAGATAGAGTAGGAATTTAAGGAGCTTAGTATTAAGAAAAAGAAAGAAGAAATAGCCATTAAACAGAGAATGGACATGGAAAAGAAGAGACACTGGAGAAGTGCTAGGAGGAAACACATATCACTGGCAATTCAGTCCAGTGAGAAGGTGTTGGAAATGGAAAAGGAGTAGAAAGCAACAGCACGCTCTGATAACCTAGGCAATTCATGTATGTTTTTGACTGATTTACTTTTGCCTGGTCTTGTTTTTCTGTGCAGAACAGAGGATAAAGAATGTTGTAAATATAGGCTTACTATACTGATAAAGACTTATTTTTCTCACCCTCCCAACTAATCGTGGGCTTCACAATCAGTATAAGCCAAAGCAATGTGGAGTGCTCACTAATGTTGCAGAGTGAACATTTATCCCACAAAAAAAGAGAAAAGCTTCATTTTCACAATGCAGCCACATAACTGCTAATGCCAGCACAAAAGAGGTGGAAGGAATGTATGGTCTGGGAGTTAAGACTATTGTGAACTTGCATACTGCTTACGGAGAGGGCCATTGTACTGTCACTCCAGGAATACTATGTAAACAGAGAAATGCATGACTGGCTGTTGAGAAGCTGCAATTTATGGTTTGCCAAATGCTGCTTTGTTCTAATGTAACCTTCCTCCTTGCTTCTCCAACAATACATGAAAGTGGTATAAATCATAAGAAAAGGAGATGGGGTTCATTTATGTATAAATCATTACTGGTTACATAAATCTTACTGGTAGGACAGGACTTGGAGGAAATTTGCGTTACAGCATTTGGGCATTTTGTGAGTGAGGTGCTCTGCTCTGTTCTTCTCACCTGAATGAGTAAGAAGGTATAAGCATTTGAACAACACACGTCAGAAGTACAAAATCTACCTATAAAAGTATTTTATTTAGTGAATAATCTACCAAAAAGCTGATTTTGGTGCTCCTGCTGGGTCAATGTTAGAGGTTATTAAATGGATCATATTGTCAGTACAGAGGCATGCAAAATCTAAGTTTATGGCTGTTTGAATGCTGTGGCAAAGATGATGAATTGGTTAGATGCAAAAATGGACTATTTCAGATGCTGTTTAAACTATTTTTACTAGGAGGTTGCAAAAGTATTAGAAAGCTTTGACAAACAAGGCTTAGGATAGAGAAGTTATGAGCCTCACTTCAGCATTTTGGTTAACTGTCAATTATTTACGTGAAATCTTAAGCAAAAGCTGCAGTGGAAGTTGTCTTATAACTTAGTTAAAATACATAGATGTGTATATATTCTTACATATGTATAAATATATATGAAAATACACATGTACCAACTGCTTATACTGTATAATATAAGTGATATATAAGACAGTGCGTTTCCCCAAGTTTTGTCACATCTAGGTAACAAAACGTCCTTGGATCACCATAGCTGAAGCAACACCACAACTAAATAACTTTGGAGATATGTCTCAGCATTCCTAATGGAAGATAAGCTGCTTCTTGGGCAGCCCTGTTGTCTGAAAGTCACGTAGGAAGGTGACTTTGCTATACATATGTACTGCTTAACCTTAGACATAGTCATGAAGAGATCCATTTGTGGATAAGCTCTTAAATTGGAGGTCTTTGCTTAGTGTGCAGGCTTTGGAGGTCTGGCTTGAGGTGCAGGCTATGTGCCACCCTGAAAATATGGAAAACTCATCTTACTGAATCTTAGCATATCAAGGCAGTGTGATGATACTTACACCTGGATTTGGAGATGGTTACAGGCTGTGGCAGAAAGCATCTGTTAGGCCATGCTGTTAGGCAGAGCTTTCTGTCCTTTTGCTTTTACAGCCTTGGGGGAAACAACTGCTAGCAACTGTTCTCAGTACCGTGTGGACTTCCAGAGCAAATAAAAACTGGAGAAACAGAAAACTTTTGAAACTGCATCTTAGAATTCAGTTTTCTATTTTATATATATATTTTAAAAAATCATGTAACTCCAAAATATTTTAACCAGATCTAGAAGCTGATAATTTTTTTTCTCAGTCTTTGTCAGGAAATGTCTCATTGATTAAAAACATGAAACAGTACCTCATGATCAGACTTCATAAACAGTAGCTTTGGTAGTTTTAATTTAGTTACTTCTTTTGGAATTTTTTTTAAGTAATTTAAAGCTGTTTCATAGTTTGCATCCCAGCTACTAAGTCATTGTTAAAGAGAGCTCACAAGAATAAGTCTTACTAGATAGAAACAAATCAGCTGTTTCCTTCTTTTCTTGTCTATTAAGGCTTTTTAAAAATTATTTTTGGCAACAGAAATAATGCTATCACTGAAAGGAAAATTAGTTTTGTAATAAAAACAACTCTTCACTCATTCTACCTATAAAATCTTTTATTCTTACAATGAATTCTTCTAGAGGAGCTAATTAGAAAGCTCTTTAATTGATGAGCATCTGACCATAAGGGCATTTTCATTTTTTCACAGCATCCCAGATGACACAGTTACAGAAAGGCATAACTGAAAAGAGAGAGAGAGTAATTGGAACAATTAATTGAAACAACATCCAGTTAAATTCAATTATAAGAATCCTGACTGCTCCCTCGTCCCTTGTTGTGTGGCCTGCTGCTCTAGGGTGATGTTCCTACAGACTTCTCAGTAAAAGCTGCGTGAGAATCCCATTCGCTGCTGATTATTCCTGTATTTACTATTTATATTATCATAATACACATCAGCTTTAGTCCTGCACACTCCTGTTCCCAGTAAGATGCTCTAAAAGCAGATCAGGAAGATTCGTGACTATAGGCACATGCATGGCTTTGCATGCTTGAATTACCCATTCAGACAGGAAAAAGTTAAGCCTCTCACTTGAATGCTTTGGGTTTTAAATGTCTCTAACACAAATTTCCTCAAGAAATATCAAAGAACACTACTAAGCAAGAAGTCTGTTTCCAGATAAATACCCAGCTCAAATACTCACCAGACTCTGGGAAAAAGCTGCAAAATGTGCTTTTTGCAGGCAAAGTTCTAATGCTTCAATTTGGAAACTAACAAACATTGAGCTACAAAACCTTACCACCTGTTCATCATAAAGCAGAAGGTTGGTTGCTGTCATTTTTGCAAGAAGCAACTGCACATCACTGTTCGTGGCACTCTGCAAATGTTGGTTGTGTGTGTACTCACACCCTGCAGGTGATCTCAAAGTGAGCGCACTCCCTTGCTGCACCAGCTTCTGCTAGCCATAGTGATGAATAAAGTTATGATCCCATCAGATGCATGGCAAGGCATTTCTGAGGCTACAATTTCATGCTGCATCTTTTGGTCAATTCAGTAGCTTGTGTACACAGCGTACTGATGCCATATTCACCTGCAGAAATGATCTAAGTTCTAGCTTGAAATAGCATATGACTTTTGCATCTACATGCAACTACGTGATGGTGCTAGATTAACAGAAATTATATGACTGCCATAAGAACATATTTTAGATCCTACAGTACAACAGAAAAGTCTCTCACTTGATGACAAATGGGATCCTGGGAAGCTTCTATGTGGCTTTTGGTGGGAACCTGAACCAGGAGGGCAAACACTCTTCCCTCCTCTGAAACATATGGGTTATTGGAGATTGTCATCACTTTGCATATAGCAGAGGAGTCATGCCAGCCCTAGACTCTGTGAGAGCAGGCAGAGGATTCTTCACTGCCACAGTGCACAGTGTGACAACAAAAAGTCTGCAGGTAAAGGGACTAGGCTGCATTGCAGCAAACTGCAAAATCCCAGAGATGTGAAATATGAGATACAGCAGATGGAAGCATTTCAGACTTTAATTATGCTAAGCCATCAAATAACAGGCTACACACTGCCAAGCAGGTAGCACATTGCATCTTCAAATGCAAAGGAGAGTTTCCATTGCATTGCTTTCACTATTACTTTTCCACATGTTTTCCTAGCCAACTACATTTCTGTGGTTAGAGAAATCAACTGGAATGTCCAGTACAACTGGCCTATAGATGAACCTTGCTAAAATACCCACAGCTTCTAAGCCATTAAAAATCACTAAGAAATTGACTGCAGCAAACGAAACACAAGAGAACTGCAAACTTAAAAACTAAATGAGAAAATATTTTATATTCTTATGTTTACGAGTGCGTACAAGGGCTGGGGAGAGTGTCGATGTTCTGTTAGCCTCTTGGCTCCTCTGTTGAATGCAGCCTAATCCAGGAGCTGGGTGGAAGATTTCACATATTGATGAAAAGTCTTCTAGTGGCATTAGATATAACTGAAACAGGCCCCCCATATTTGTCAGGAGGTGTTTCTGTTCATATCTAGATATGAACAACAGGACTCAAGATAGGCTTGTTTACAGTTAACTTACTTTTCTCCTACCAATGTGTTTAAGTCAGTTATGTCTCTGTAATTCAGAAGAGAGAAAAGAAAATTGAAAACTTCAAATTGTTCACACAAGCAACAAGATAAGGATAATAAAATCTCATATATTAGTATAAATGGATCAATCACTCATGGAAGGAATTTGCTCTGTGATGTACCTCTGTTGCACAATTGGTTAGATGCAGACAACAAGCTATCTTTCAAAATTAAAATATTGATTATAATTGCTAATGATGACTGGGATCAATAATCTGATCTGGAAAGCCAAGCCATATGGCCTTATACTTCCAAGGCAACATAACCTTTTAACACCACTCACATCTTTTTGTTTAAAATATTATATCCTAGGTACTACTTCAGATGTAATGATTTTTCTGTGAGGCCTTTTGGCAACCTAAATTTACTTTAGTAATACAGAGCCCTCTTGTACCAAGCTGCCACAGCAGTCATATCTGTATGTGATCACCAGAACTGTGTAGATCTAAAAAATTCTATAGAAACTAGGCTATTTTCAAATTTCATAATAGGCTTTCATGCCCAATAATCTTATCCAAAATTCAATATTCATAGTGGAGAATATGTCATTGTTTCAGCTCTTAATCCATTTTATTTTGTTTGTAGTCTGTATGTACAAGAAGCAGAACCTGTGCTTCTGGTTGCAACACAAAATATTTATTGATGAATTATTGATCCAGGTGTAATGACAATAAGTCAGCCAAGTGGGCAGCAGAACTGCACTCTGTGCAGAACTGGTCATTGAGTTTTGCTTTATAAAAGTTGCCTCTGACAGAGTGTAGCACATGGAAAATGTGGAAGGCTGGCTCGCTGTCTAATAGACATCGCCTGGATTTGATGCGTGTCAGCCTAACAGCTGGCTCTTCGTTTATTCTATATCTTAGCTGCCATGGTCAGCCACCAGTCCTGTTCCTCCTCCATTGATGCAGGCATAGGCATGAGTCCCCCATCTCTCCATGGCCCTCCTACACTGCACTGCCAACATAAAGGACCTTAATAATGTAAAAGCTGTAAACATAACTTGACAGGATTTAAATGCATCTTTTGCCACCTTTACTATGCTGCAGTGATATAAGGTAACCTTCTTGTCAGTGAGGGTTGGTTACGATGCAACTTCTATGCTTGTGGGTAAGACATAAATAACAAAGGCTGAAAAAAGTTGCCCACAGAGACAAGCCAATATCCAGAACACAAGGCTAATCATGTCTTTTTATTGAAACATATTACAAATATGAATACTATTAGATCAAGAATCACTGCAGGAACTCAAATCTATGTGGAAAAAGAACAGTACAAAACCTGATGGAGAATCTGGGGCATTGAGCTGGCACTGCCATGCATTAAATTTCATTACTTTTTCAGTTTCTATGCAGACCTATGACCCACTTCTGTTCCCACTGAAATCCATGGCAGATTTAATAGATGCTCTATTTTTTTTCATTTTAATCGGCACTCTATTTATAGAAAAATGTGTAACTTAAAACTATGCGAATTCTAGTCTTGCTTCGCCTTCTGCTCCTCAAGGGATACTTACTGAAGAACTAAATGCTATTCCACAGTAGTGTAATACTACTGTTACTGTTAAAAATAACCATAAATTGTGCCTAAAATGCTTGTCATATTTAGCTGATTATACTACATTGGAGAACAGACTTTTTTTCCTAGCTACTAAGATACCATAATCACAGTTCGTCATTAAGGCTGCGCCTTGTTTTAACAGATCATCCCTCCAAACAAAACCAAATTATTTTATAGTTCCTCATATTAGACTTCTACCAATCAGTATTTGTCCAAGTTCAAGGCTATCGGAATAGACACTGATGAGGCATGAAAACTGGAACATGTGGAGCTGCTTCCCATTAGTCAGTCTTCCATCCTCTTCTGTAATGTCATATCTTGAAAGTTCATTCTTTGATACATTCAACTTTTTAATTTTTTTAAGGTGATCTGAGAAAAAAACTCTCCTGCCAACATATCTGGGTCATTTCCATACAAAAGATTTAACTCTGTGATACCATGTTACTGGAGGTTTGGTTTGTATGATGGACGTAATACAGCTTTCAGTATTTCAGCACAGGAAAAACAACATGGGGGGAAAAAACCCCATCTGTTTCACAAAATTAAATACATATATACATATATGTTACATAGATATGTAAAATAACACATACACACACATACATACATATATATATAAAGTAACACACAGATATTATCAAGATAAATTGTGGTGGTACTTAAGCTTAGATTTCAGTTGCTCCTACTTGTGGCAAATCAATGCCTGGATCCAGTGTGGACCAGATTGGGACTCAGAAGCAGTGCCCACAATACCTGAGCTATGATGTGCCTCAGGAGGGGCTTAATAATTTGATGTTGAGCCATACCGGCATATTCAAAGGGTGGTAAGTGTGTGGATTATTGTAGAGGCAGCACAGTGAAAATCAGTGCTGCACTGAGAGGAGTGGTCTCGCCCCCTTCTCCCTACCTGCATCTACCTGCCCTCTCATGATAGTGTTGTCACTCGTGGCCATACAGCAGGCTGGATCCAGGCAGCTGCTCAACTAGCAATGGTGGTACAACTAGGTTTTAGTCAGGTTGATCCACCAGCCCAGTTCTCTACGTAGCTGTGCGAAACTCATACTTGGAAAGGGAAGCCATGGGGATGAGTGGCCAAGCCCAGTGGCAGGCACGGTGCCATCCCTTTGGAACAGCCTGGACTGCGACTGGTTAAGTACCCACAGAGCTGCAAGTGGGTAAAACTGTCCTGCAGGTCAGGTGTGCTCTCAAGCCCTACGCTAGACAAAGCTGGCATAGCAGTACCTTAACCATGTGTTAACACGCTTTTAAGTAAAAGCCTTCAACGCTCCTTTGCAAGGCCTTTAAAACTATTTCAATAACTCAGTCCAAAAGTAGTTTACAGGCTTGCTCAATTAAAGCTATTTTGTTTAAAAGAACTCCAGAGCATGTTATTGCCTTTTCTTAACCTCAGTGTTACAAGGGATGCTTATCCAGTCCTGGGAGTCTGCTAAGCTCTTATGGGATGCACATAAATGAGCTACACCAAGCAGATATGAACTCCTTTTGCCTGCACACCAATATAATGGGCCTCCAGCCAGCTCCAAACTGAAAACCCTTGTGACCTTGTTAGGGTGACACTGTGCCCAAGCTAATAAGCCGTGCTCAGAGGCAGAGCGATGTGGGCTGGGCTTCACAAACATGCTTTTGACCTGGAGCTAGCTTGTGTCCAGGCAGCTGAACACAGAGGCACAAGGAATTTGTGCATGAGTGCAATCAACCATGTAGTCATATTCACAGTACCATCAGACTGAAGGCTACAACTTCTCTCCAGAAGATCTGAATGTCTGCAAAGCTTCTATTCTAGATTTCAAAGTATATGCACTGTATTTCACTTAATCTTCCATTCTGAGACAATGGAAACCTTTTGCATTATGCAAGCTATCCAGTCATCTTCTGGCATTGTTTATCTCTAATAAATCCTAGGAACGATTTGGCTGTCCCTTGTTGTCAGGAACCACCTATTTCCATTTGGTTTGAGGAATACTCCTCTAATTACTTGGGTTTTGAAAGGCATACAAGACACCAGTATGTGTCTTCCAGTTTTGTTACTGGCCGTCTTACAAAGCTAAATTTGGCCATTTTTCATGTTCAAGACGCCTATGTACTACAGAAATCCTCTTTGGTTAAGCTTGTCTTTTGTCCTGGGTTCAGCTGTAACAGTTATTTTTCTCCTTCCCACGACACTTTTTAAGACGTCAATAAACCTATAAATATTTTGACCACATAGCATAGTTAATGAGTGGTTTAGTTCACATCACTTCATTCATAGTTCAGCACAAATAAGGGCTAATATATTTTTTAACCTGGCCATTATTGGGTTTACCCAGTTTTTACTGTGTACCTCAGCCAGGCTGTTTACCACACCACCAATGACACAAAAGCAAGTATTTTTATTACTTGTTTTGTGTATACAATTGGAAATTAACTCCACTCTTTCACTCTCTCCCTCTCTCCTTCTCTCTCCTCTCTAAGTCTATTGACAAAGCTGGATGCCCTACTGCTCCGTATCTCTGAAAATATGTAAGGTTATGCAAACAGAAAGCAAAAGAAGTGTAGAAAAAAACAAATTGAAAAGCAAGATCATACTCTATACACAAAAATAATAGACTATACAAAGTGCAGAGCAGAAAATGAGATCTGTTATTAGATGTTAGAGAGTACTTGCAGTAGTAAAGAGAAATATAAAAATCAGCACAGGAGGGGAAGGAAGAATTAGGCCCACTATTTTGTGAGTCAGGTAGAAATCAAACCGCAGCATTTCAAGTGAGGTATAGGCACACCAGGTATGCTAGGCGAGTATTCTGACAACTTAGGTGTGTCTGGCAAATACCTGCACCTAGATAAATGTTGAATTTTCCTTTAAGAAGTGAGCATGTACAACTAACACATGTAATATCTCAAAAAGAAATTAAAAGACTTGTCTAAGTAATGAAATAATTCTGTGCCTTACTAACATCTACCTAATGTTAAAAGAAGCCAGCTTTAATACATGGTGCTAGGACCTATTTAGTGTCATACATAGTTACAAGCAGTTGCTTCTTTCTTTTTGAAATTACCTACATTATTTATCATTTCATATCTTGCAGACTTCTCAATATTCATACTAGTTTATTTAAAATTGAATTAGGAAGCATTATTCATAAGCTGGACACTGTGAAAGCAAAACTCTAGTAAAAGGTACCAGTATTGATGTGTCTTTAAAGAGCCAGAAAAAATCTACTGGTACAAAAAAAAAAAAACAAAACAAAAAAACCCAAAAACATTTAAGGATATCAAGTGGTAGAATGAAATTAGAAACTTTCAAATTATTCAGTTAAGCAACTGAAGTTAATGGCTGAATGCAGTTTGCCTGCAGTAAGGGAAACAGCTCAGTTATGCAAAATCCAATAACAAAAAATAATCAATATTTTTCCCCTCTGGGAATGGAAACAAGTACCACCTGTCGCACTGTATGTGTAACTGAGATCAGCCTCAAGGACCAGTATTCAGATTTTCATTAGAATGAGCAAGGTGTGTTTCTTAAATTGCCTATGTCACTCAGGAACTTAAGTGCCTGTAGTGAGAGTTAAACAAGCAACCTAAACTTGATCCTTTAAACTACCCCTGGGTACCTTTACCCTAACTCACTTAAATATGCCTGTGGGAGATGTCTTCAACAGGAACAGAGTGAAATCTGAGAACTCTGAAGAGCCCACTCTATAAACGGAGGGATTCCCACAACCTCCAAAGAGGGCAAGAGCTGGGCCTAAGTGTACACATAAGCCAGCTTTATTGTTTTTGCAAGATTTGCAGTTTTGCTGCATTTGATGGTAGGAAATTCATACGAATGTAACTTTGGTTATACCAATGCGGCATGTTGTATTAGCAAAAAATAGCTTGTGGCCATGTTTTAATATGCATTACAGCTAATCTGGTTCGTATGTGAACATGCTCCAGCTCTTTATTGGGTTCTAGCTGTATCACTCAAAAAGAAAGGGTCTTAATTGCTGATGCCTGAACTCCTTGCTCTGTGGCAGGTTTAATCTCTTATGCCTTGAGATCCCTCCACCTATAAAGCTGAGGTAACAGAATATCCCATCTCCCATCCCTGCTGTGGTGGGAAATACATTACAGACTGTGAGCTGCTTAACTTGTGATATAGCAGTTACACCATTATTCTTAATCTAGGCCATTAGGAGTCAATTAAGGCTCTTTTGTGTCTTCAGTGTTTCAAGAAACAAGAGTGGGGAACTATTTGTTAATTAACAAGCTGTTTTCAACATCATATGATTTTAAAACTTTAAAACATTTAAATAACAACTAAAAAAATCAAAATAAAACAAAGCTTGGCTAAGCAGTACAGGTGAAAAACATTAATTCAACTGAAAAGCTGTACCATTTAGAAATGGCAATCTAAATAACACTGAAACAAAAATTCCTTTAAAAAAATATTGCAGATCACTGTTTCTGCACTATAAAAACACACTCAGCGATCCTACTGTGCTGGATGTTAGTATGTAGGTATTTTTTAAAACTCAGATTACAATGTTAGGTCATAGTGGAGCTACCGTTCTCCTACCATGTACCTATGCGATTCTGCTGCTGATAACAATTCAAATCAGGGAATTTAGGTGGAAGGAGAATGTACACCTTTATATCAAGTCATCTAATGAATACGAGCATAAAGAAATGATACACTTTAAACAGCACGCGCTCAGACAAATACTTTGTTCATACATTAACACTGAAGACAACAATCTCAAGCATCTTTCTGGTGAGGTAAACTCTATAAAAACTTACCTAGTCTGGCCTTTCAAACTGGAAGTGTGAGGCTTACCACTGGAAAAGAGAACAGGGAAGACCTTCATGCAGAAATGAATCTGGCCATGCATGCAGTATTACCACATTGCCCCTGCACACACAGTTCGGGATGCTAGTTTCAGTGACAGAAATCTTGTCTTCCAACATGAACTTGCTGGAGCTACTACCTGGAAAAGGTGGGACTAAGAAGGGAGATGTTCATATACTGTGCCAGCTGTGACCCAGTGTAGTGGGCAATTATACTATAAGACTCTATCTGCTACCACATGGATCAACCACTGTGAAATAATAATCTAGAGTTTGCAGAGGTCCCTAGTACTGGGGTAGCTGTCATTTGACTTTTATTACTCTGTAATCTGCAAGCGCAGAAGTATGATTTCATGGAAAACTCTGCCTTGGAAACAGACACAGGGCACAGGCAGAAACCTAGGAGGAGTTTGGCTCACTCCCCAGCAGCAGGGTCAGACGCTGGAATGGGGCAAGCGTGGAGACAGCCTCACTGCCAGAGCACACAAGGAAAGAGAGCAAGCTGCTGGCTGCCATCCCACTCTCTGCCTTCTGCCCTCTGGCTAGCAGAGGGTAGATTTCATCACCCGCCTGCACCTTGACTTTTAAGTGCAAGGAGTCCAGCCAGCAGTGTGTACACTGATCATTTTATTCACAGGACCCGGATTCTTTGACTTCTAGTGTGATATTTTGCCTAGTGACATTTGGATCAATTCAAAAGCTGAATTTGTGCATAATTGTAGGACTGCTTCTGCCTCACAGAAC
This sequence comes from Strigops habroptila, assembly GCF_004027225.2. NCBI lineage: Eukaryota > Metazoa > Chordata > Aves > Psittaciformes > Psittacidae > Strigops > Strigops habroptila. Next base: position 73,405,190 of record NC_044302.2, on the reverse strand, counting down.
AGCTGTAACTGAAGTTTTCACCTCTGCTAAGTGCCCTTGAAAATTTCTTCATACATCAGATAAACAAGCTCTAAGCATCTGGCTTGTTTAACCATGAGTAAATCTATGTAAGTTAAATTTGCAGATACACTCACAGCCTCTTGTTCTTGTCCAAATCATAACACAAATGTAGCATCCTTAGCATACTGTTAACTTTCTCCCAGTAAAGCTTAATGCATCTTAAATATCAGGACAAAAACTGTAGATAACAAACTGAAGAGTCAACTATGTCTTGCTGTTGCAGAAAAAGGCCTGGAGTCTTCATTGTTGGATGGCTTGAAAAACACATTACACAAATATCTGTCAAGAGCTACATAGGAACATCTGAGCCTTTCCTAGTGAGTCTGGAGGTGCCTTTCTTGCCCAGTTTTTCCGTAGGTCCCCCTTAAACTACTTAACCTCCAGCTGCACATAGCCACATGCCAGCCTACAAAGGCAGATGCTAATGTCAGTCTCCACTCACGCCCAAGTCTGATACGAGTCTCACTGGAACCTGTAAAAAAAAAAAATAGGTGAAGACTTTATGATTTTATTTACTACTATCATCAGTATTAATGAATAATAATATTTAACAATGATGAAAACAGCTAGAAAACTGTAACAGTAAGAGTTAACTGTCACAATGGAAAGACAATTCTCTGCCCATTGACATCATTATACTTTAGGTTCCTAAGGAGCAGCTACACTGCACCTTTACAAATATTTCTTTTCTGAAGCTCTCTTTTTACTTGGAATGATCCACCTCTAAATTATACAACACACAGAGAATATTATATACTTCCCCTACACAGGCAGATACATACTTACCCACATATGTTAGCAACACAGATAGAATGTTTCAATGAATGGATATTACAAATGCTTTTCGATAAAGTAATGGACTGAAATATTAGTAAACTCAAAAATAAAAGTGAAACTAATTAGCAAAGTGACCACATAAGTACTTCCACAGCTGCTAACACAAAGCTAAATAATATAATATCCTTGGCCAAAATTGAAGCCTAGGAAGAAAGTCTATTGCTTCATTTATATCCATACTAAAAGCAGAACCACAGCAGCTAGCTTTACCCAGGCAGCTGCCAGGCGTGCCTTTGGCAAGATACTGCTCTGAGAATTGTTACTGCTCAGTTACACAGGGGTGGAAAGCAAAAACTAGGCATGTTTACTGAACCAGAGGCCTGAAGTTAGGCACATAAAACTCTTTAACTTTCAGTCTGAGCAGCAAGATGCTTCTGCTTAAGGTCCAAATATAGATTCTGTATCCTGATGTTAAGCATAGATGTATAAAACATTGACTTTACTGAAGAATTTCGATTAAAATTGAACTAATGGGAAAAAGCACATCAGAAACCACATAGAAGATACTCATACCGCTATTTCCTTAGAAATATTAAAACTCAGATCCAGGCAAAGCTCAGGTATGAGCTCAGTTACAAAGTGCCATTGCAGCTGAATATATTCCAGAAGAAATTCACCACTCTTCTCTTGACTGCCCGGGGTCAAGGGTTGGTCCCTGAAACACAAAGATGCTCCAGTTTGAGCATCTGGGAAGTGTCTGAGAAGATTTGGGTGCTTACAGTTTTTCAGCCCCAGGGCTTTCTCCCCTCAAATGCACAGCTTCTGAGGATCACTCATCCAAAACCACCACCTGAGACAATAACTGCCTTCAGAAGTGGAAACAAATAAAGCAGCACTAGGGACTCCTGGCACAGTGAGGCAGCAAGAAGTGGGTAAACAAACAACCAGGACAGCTTAACATGGCAATTGCCTTCCTGCTGAACCAGTCCTGTGGCCATCCCTTAGGCTCCTCTGCATAAATTCTTTCACAGAACTGTCACAAAGCTTGAATTATTGATACCTCCGGAGCACAGCACGTAAGTACGTATCAGAGAACCCTCTCCCTGCAAAATAAATAAGAAACAGAGCAGATCCCACTGCCACTAACAGCCTGCTGACAAAGGACTGAATGCTGCTCTGACCTTAACCCTACAGATGGGCCTTCCAGCTCCAGCTGTAGAGCAGCATGCAGCACTAAAGCCAGTCACGTTCCCATTTTGTAGTTTTTCCCTGGGGCTGCTTATTTGGAGCCTTACCCCACCTCTGAGCTAACTCTCAGGTTAAAAGCGAGAAGTCTCCTTGCTTGTTACTGATTCAGAGCAGTGCAACAACCATGACAAACAAGGGTAATATCAAGTACCAGTCTTTGGTGACACTCATGGACAGCATGTAGACAAGCGCATGCCATGTGAGACTCTGGGAACTCACACGTGTTGAAACATGCATTTTCTGGTTTTGTTCCTGTCACAGAAATGACTGTCTAGCAAAAACACCAAAAATAAAATAGGGGTGGTTGTTCTTCGTTATTTACATTAAGAGAACTTAGAAACCTTGTAACATGAGAGAACAAAGAATACAGGCATTTTCCCATGGGGATTTTTTTGTGTGCATGTTTCTGCCATATCCAAGCCAAATACAAGTAGGCCATGATCCTCTTTTTTTTTTTTTTTTATTCTGAATAACCCAAATAAAACCTACATAAACCACATAGCTGCATACACCTGCTGCAATTAGTCAGAAAAAGATGGTGTCACCAACATAGCAACAAACTGAGTGACACACACAGGAAGAAGAAACAGAATAGGGTCATACTGAACCTTTTTCACATGCTGGCTTCAACCACTGCCTATAGCTGAAGTATCAGAACAAAACACATCTTTTACTTCATCTCTTTCTTAACTGAAGGGGGTTCTTTGGCAACTTGCCACCAGCACCCATTATGTTTACATATAACATAAACAGCGCACTTGAAAACAACAATAGAGATAATAATGAGAACCTAGTCGCGAAGGGCTGAGTAAACAGCAGTCAGAGAGAGATGGGACATGCTCGGAAAACCGGAGCAGAAAACACACTTAATCTCAACAGAAAATGCAATGAGATTGACCCTTATCTCACTGAAGCCACTGGGACTCATAATCCTAGCTGCAAAGATGAATTTCAGTATGATACCCCATTGGAACAATGTGACTGTCAGACATAGAAGGATATGGGATTTTAGGAAGATGATGTAGAGAAACAAACTGATTCTGTAAACTCTTGAAATGAGTAGCAGCTGGAGAAGCTCATCTACGTCACTTAATCTGTCCAGCTTCACTTTGCACGAATGCCCACAGCCTTGATTGCCCATCTGTGGTGATGCTGCTGTGCCCTCTCGTTCACCATCCAATTATTCTCATTGTAAGAAACACCTCCTTAATGACTTGAGATTTTCCTGTTTCAGCTTCAGGCCCCTGCATCATGTCTTTCCTTCTTCTGAGAATGTGGACAATTCCCTTCTTTCATTTATACTATTATCTCTGCAATTATTTATAGTCTGTAACTGTAAATCTCCCGAGTCCTCCATTTAATACAGTTCTTTCAGTGTCTTTTTCTGCAGTATGTCTTACTTTTCTATCATCATTCACTAATGGCTTTGTATTTTCTCTACTTTTAAAATAATTTTTGCATTACGGGGACTTAACAGCATTCATCATCAAAACGTATTGGTACTAGATGATCTTCAGGTCCTTTCCAACCTAAACCATTATATGATTCTCTGATTCTATTTTCACAGAATTTGCCACCATATTACTTGAGTACTTGCCAGTCATTAATAAGTATATGCCCTGGATCTGACAGAGAGAAACAGGCAAAGAGGCACAGAAAAACTAAGATGCACATGAACATTTGAAAACAAACCCAATCCATAAGTTGAACCTAAATCTCCTGAGCTGCTGTTCAATATCTTTACAGCAATAATCTTAAGAAAAAACAGACAAGGTAGCTGCAGTTGAAAAGCCTAAGGAATCACTCATTGTATGCAAATAAGATTAATCTTCCTGTATCAAGAAATGCTATGCTGTATGGGCACTGAAATGACTAATGCTAACTACAGAGATCATGATAAAATGGATCTCCAAGGAATAACACAGACATGATAGACTAGCAATCATGACAAAAACACAGCTTTGAAAGGGTACTTGCCTGTATTTTAAAGCATTCAGGTAAAATGAAATGGTTATGACATTGTAGTAGTTTTGCATATTAATGATGTGATAGACTTAAAGAAAAAAAGATATCAAAATCAGTCTGGAAAAGGAGGGCTCTAATAGTATAGAAATGGAATTGGTCACCCAACCCCAGGTTCTCTATGGGCCACCAAATAAGGTGACAGACAGGCACAGCTCTACACTGTTACAAGGGAGAAAGACATGTCAGGACAGTGTAGTATGAAAGACTTGTACTTCCCATACACAGAGAAATACTGCTTATAGCTGTTGGTCCTGGCTGCTTCCACATGAGTGATGGGCGTATCTTCACCAAGTAGCCAATGAACCCATACTGCTGCAGTTGAGTTTTAAATTTGTGGTCCGTTAAATCAGGTGAGATCTGATCTGAATGATCATGGGCTAACTCACTTTAAATCAAATGAAATGATACACAGATCTAAGTTCTCTACTGCAAAAGATCATTAAAAAAAAAAAAATCAGAGAATTACAGAGCTTAAGAGTTTGGAATTCCTTAAAATGTTCATCAAATATATTAATAAAGAGAAAAGAAAGTGCATTGCATATGTATTGTATATAACACTACGATTAAAGATCCCCTAAGTATAACTCTGTAACTAAATTAACACTTGATTTACTTTTCAACAGAAACAATGACTATACAGTCAAGGGTAGGGTGGATTAAAGGAAAAAAGGATTACAGAACAAGAATTACCAAAATGAAATAGAAGCAAAACCCCAAAGATCTTGCAATGAAGTAGACAGTCTCTATCCTAGGACACATGCTAAAGGAAAACAGATCAACATTGTTTTGTATTTGAGGAAGAAAAGGAGAGAAATTTCTCAAACTGCCCAGCCAGTCAGACCTATAGTCCGACTTCAATAATATACAAAGTTTTAGGACAAATATGGAAGAGAAGACACCATAAACCTCAATGTGCTTGGAAAATGGGAGAAAACACAATGTGGATTTACTAGAATTAGACCCTGCCCAGCTAACTTGAGTCTTTCTTTCCATAAGTCATGTGAATTTTTCAACAAACTATTCAGATTAAGTCCACACAGGACTCAGTGAAGTATCTGACTGAATCCAGCACAGGAAACTATTAGTTAAGCAGCAAATGCTGGTAATTTGTACAAGAGTTGCTGGATAAGTAACAGATACCTTAAAAGGAACACGAGTGTAATGCTGAAAAGAAAGTATTCAGATAAAAGAGGTTGCTAAAAGTTCATCTCTGATCAGCCATGGGACCAATCTTAGATAATCTCATCACCAACAATCTAGTCACAGAAATTAGGAAGGGGTTAACAAAACTAAGGACATGAATTTGGACAGGACACTTAGTAGACAACTGACATTGAACTAAATAATAGAAATTGCCTAAATGTCTGTGAATGGCTATGCAGAAATGTCCATCTCTCCCCTTTGATTATACAGGCAATCTTGCACCTCAAGTTAAACACTTAGGGTAGGTGGTACTTACTTACAACAGAGACTATCGCACCATTTGATGTAGCTAGAAAAAGAGCACACAGCATGTCAGTCAAGGTATTTCTAGCAAGGAAAGTATCAATATCAATTTTATATTAGCATACAAGGCTGGGATGAAACCTCTTTGCATCCTGAAGTACCACTTACCTTTCTGTTCAGTCAAGCCCAGGAAAAGTGGATTCAAACTAGGAGAGGAGCTGATGATCCCAAGCACAATGGTTAGAGGGATGGTCTATCATCACTGAAGTGCCCAAAAGAGTTTGGCTAGCTTAGCTTGGAAAAAAGGGGTCTGAGAGATGAAAGGGAATAATGTCAGGCACAGCTGCTGAAAGTGAAGGTCAGTCTCAGAAGAAACAGAAACAAAATGAACAGGAATACATCCTGTGTGGAATTCAGAAGATAACTAGGTATCCCAGGAATAAGACATCAGGGTACTCTTGATAAGGTTTACAGTATATGTCATTGGAAAAAGAGAACAAAAAAAGTAACCAAGAAACCCTCCACATACAACCCTCTAAAGGGTTGCAACATGATGTATAATCAATTTATGGTTTACTTACGACTTAACTTTCTACAACATGAGACTAGACTAGACTTAGCCTTCCCTTCCAGTCTTCTGTTCATTATTATAAAAAGATACTTTTCCTTTTGAAAGAAAATAATTTACCTTACAAGAGTAAAACATATCTATATCTATCCTACCCACGTATGTCCTAAGACAGCCCAAGCCTAAGAAAGCTGATTTTCAATCAGCAGAATGAAAGTTAGAGTCTGTGTATTGCTACAGACAGACATATTTATGTTATATGCTTGAAACAGATACAGAAACTGTATTTCATGGCATCATTTCATTTCACAGAAGCAATTTCCTTATAAGCAAAATCTAACAATGTTTCAGCATGCAAAACAATATTGTATGGCTTATAAATGCAGACATCAGTACTGATCAATTTCAATGTAATTTAAAATTTAAAGGAAGTGCTGTTATACTGCATTTCCTCAGTCTATAAATGTCTACCACTTCTTGCCAAACACCACCTGCACTAGAAAAGAGTTTGACCATTTGCCTGTCAAATATTCCACCTCCTCCCAAACGACAGTATCAAAAAAAAAGACTGTGAAACTCAAACATATGGGGAAGAGGAAGGGCTAGTTAATCATAGTAGCAAGAGTTTACAACACCCTTATGGATGATAAATGAAATCTGCATTTTAAATATGACTAGGCAATGCAGAGTGTGACAACAGATCATTTCTGCAGCAACTATTGGACACAGAAAATATAACCTGTTGTTACTCCAAATAATTGATGATCCTAGGGCAGCGCTCTCATGATGTCCTTAGTTCATTCTTTTTTTGACCACCAACCACCACAGCCTCTCTGTGGCAAGAACAGGGAGAACTCCCCCAGCATGGTTCCCTGCTGCTTACCCTTCTACAGAGGCACATTTTTCTGCCATGTTTTTTACCTTTTTTGCAAATCAAAAACATGTTCAGAAACATCTGTATTTGGGCTAATACACTGTATTCTGTTTCCCTATTATCCTCCAAATCTGAACATTCCCAAAATGTTCCAGGTCATCATTCCGTTCATCATCTGAATGGAAAATAATATTTCTTTTCACACATCTGCAGTGACACCCTCATCATTTCAGGATCTGATTAAAAGCTTCTCTGCTAGCATGCAAGAACATTATGGCCCACTCTGAGCTTTCCGGTAATTTTTGTTTCCCATCCTATTACCTGTGCCCTCCAGGCACAACACCATAATCACTGCTTAATTAATCATATTCCTTATTTTTAACACACACATGACCATTTTTCATTCTTTGCAAAGAAGAAAAGAAATATCCTCCTCCTCCACCTGATATACAGAGGTTTTGGAACACAAATGTCAGATTTCCCAATATGCATGTGTACTTCCACAAAAGTGAACACACGCACACAGTTAGTCATGAGTACACTCTAAAAAAAAAAGGCAAACAAACTTCAAATTCATATTTTTCCACTGGAAAACTTTACAAACATGTACTTCTGGAGGAATCTGTCTAAATGTTTTTATTAACAGATGCCAGTCTCACAGGAAAAATTCATCAGAATATACTCCAGCCTAGGTATACTGAAAATAAATCTTGCAGTATCAGCAAGATCAATTTGTATTTGGTTTATTACTAAGCATATAGAATTGATGTCACATAAGGGTATGATATTCTAAAGAGTATCTCATTTTTAAAGATAAATATAAAAAAGTGGAAGTAGTCACACAGCTGCAAAATGGGCAAGGCTGTATTTTGAAGTCACATTCTGTCCCGCATCTGCAGGAAGAAATGGAACCTCTTTTTCCACCACAACTCAAGTTTTAGCATGTATTATTGAAAAAAAAAAAAAAAGCATAGTGCAAGTTTGGGTTCCAATGCATAATTTACAACTCTATCATTTGCAAATTTATACAGTACAGGACCACTAATGAAACCTGGATTTGGGTTTTGAAAACAAATTAAATACTTCTAGGTTCTGATCCTAACATGATTTTAACTTTTGTGATGTCTTCAAATACTGCAACACTAACTAAAATGCATTCGTGCTCGTATCACACATGCAAGATCCTCAGAAACATGGTGACTATACAAAGTCACTATACACACTTACTATAGTAAGTGACTATACAAAGAAAAATTACTAATTTGTACCACAGAGGAAATCCTGTCTTCACAGAAACCAGCAGCAAATTCCAATTGGTGCTGGCAGGTCAAGAATTATATTCAATGTTTTTTCCATTGTGAAGAATACATCCAAAGGAGACAAATACTTTCTGCCCTCCTTCAAAGATGAACTATCCATGTTTCTTGTACCACAAACGATAAAAAAAATATAGCAAAAATTGTTATTAAAATCACCAGTGAGGCATCAGTTCTTTCTGCCTCATTCCTACAAGTCAGATGATGATGGTTGGGAGGGTAAGAGGGACATTTTTGTGAGTCTTCATTTACTGTTTGTTGGGTATCCTGAGAACACCACAGGAAAGGTACTTTATTAGAGCGAAGTTGTCTGTGTCTCCTTTTTTTTTTTCCCTAAAGCTGCAGACAAAACACAGAACACATATGTGAGTAGCACTTTCAGCAACAATATATACCTTCACATAGTTTGCAGAGAAGCCTTACAAAAAAGGCGGCAAATTTGTCCCTCAGACATAGCCATGAAAACGTATGGATCAGAAGGATTCATGCACATACTGACTTTATATTATCCCTAAGGATGCATTCTGTCTCTCTCTCATGCTCTGTACAACTCCTCTTAAGTCAGAAATACAAATCCTGTCTCTGCACTTCCAAAATACAGCCATGAATACACCTCGTTTGATTACAGCCAATTCAATGACTTTATGAGCAGTTAATGTCTTTGTTGGGAGCGTATATTGAAGAAAATATTTCTGCAAGTGATCCTAAGTCAGGATGTTATACCATGATATGTAGCTGCTGCTTTTTCTACACATGAGGCTTTCCTTTTCTTTATTAGGTTAAGTTGTATACTGTAGATGTATCCTGACTTCATGTCCTCCACCAGAGAAGCTGGAGGCAAAAGTCCCATTGATTTAAGACCTGAGGGTGAAATTGTAATCCCAGTGCTTCAGAAACTCATTTAGAAGTGGAGGCTAGAGGGTCTTTAAGGTGAAAAGAGAAACAAACACAAACCACACTGACCTCATATTATGTGTACTTCAGAAAGCCCTTTATATTCTTTATTTTCTCTTGTATGTTGACCTTACACTCTATAACCAACAGGGTAAATTAATAATCTCAAAGGATGCAAACCTATAAGTCCAAATGCATTCTCATGCGAATTGATGTTGGAAAGTCTCAGGGGGACAAATATCCACCACAATTCCCCAAAGGAAAGGTAGTAACGATGCCATTTCTTGTTACTTTGGTCATTTTTTAAGGCAAAGGCAATGCTTAACTGGTTCACTTAGCTTCTTGGCAATCTTTTCCATCTTTTCTCAAGGGAACATCAATGGACATTCAAGAATATTCACCAGCTATGAGTCAGAAAATAGGACAGAGACTTGGAGACTTTTCCAAGAACAATTAGCACTAACAAAACTATTATGCGTAATATTTAATACTATATACCACTTGAAATTTTACACTTTTTTGTGCACAGATTGTTCTATAGAATATCCTCAAAAAGATGGCATGTCCTGTTATCACAAATGAGAAATCTGCCACAAACCTTCAAGTCTAGTGAAAGTCCACTGAATCCAAGTGCCCAGTACAACAGAAGAAGCCACTGTTACAAATGCTTTTCTCTGGTGTCTCAGCCAGCCTGGTTAGAAACTACTCCTGCATAATGCCTAAGTGGTTTTGGAAACATTAGCTGTGTACTCTGCACATCATATATACTTACAGTGCATATTTAATAACATTACTACAAATACATATTAATGCAAATAATAATAGAAGATGGACAGAGACTGGTTGAGAGCACTAGAGGAGCGAAACATCCTTTGAGATCGCTCTTCAGCATAGGAACTTGTTTAACTGAGAAGGCAATGCCAGCTTCCCCTTCATATTCCCCCTCTGTGCTCCCTGAGGTTGGTCACTTGTTCATCCACCTTTTGTCTGTGGTTTCCTGACTTCCTGACAGCTGACGAAGTTCAACTCAGAACAGACATGTCAAAAACCCAAGGAGACCCAAGGAGGGTCACACATGGAAACAAATCAAATGTTAATGCATTTCCCAGACTGATGACAAAAGGACTTACGAAGGCCAGCTCACACTCTCTACAAAATTTGGTATCGTTCCTAAACCTTAGACTTTCCCAGGTATTTTGCTCCTACTTTATCGCTAGCATAGCAGGACTGCTATTCTCTTAAGCATGTATGTTGACAACAGAAACCCACAATTTTATTCCAGTTCTCCTGTATAGATCTATTCTGGTTTGTATCCTTGTGTGTATGAACAAAGTGACACTACAACTTACTACACAAAACACAAATCCCTGCAGACACCTTCCCATTCCCACATGAAGCAAGCCTTTGCAAGGCTATGGCTGCTGCACAGACACAAAACATTAGTGCAGACAGTTTCCGGCTCCCATAGATCTCAGATCTCCTTGTAGGGGCTGGCAGGTTACTTGCCCCTTTTCTTAAACAGAGCTCCTTTTCTGTCCGAGTTCCTTCACTGCAGATTCCAGCAGTATGTGGATGATCAGACTCATGCACTTACTTACTCATGCGTTTTAACTTAGCTGAAATGACAAAAAGTATTTTACAGCAAGTTCTGCTTTGGTGTGCAAAGCACAGGGTGTGCAAAGAACTAAGTACATCCAAGATAGAAAGTTGCTTCCCCATTGCAAAGCCAGGTGCAAGTGCTCATGGAGCAGCAATAACATGGGGGACAAAGACTACTTTTCCTCCCTCCAGTAAATCTATATCTTCCATAGACAAACAAGGAAGACCATCAACTACCAGCATACGCTCAGTTATGACCAGCCTTATATTTCTGCTTGACTGGAGTCTTCTTGTATATTGTTGCACTCAGTGTATGTCTTCTAAAATATTTCTGTAATGATAACAGGACATTTGTGAAAATGCTGTTCATTTCACAGCAAACCATGCAACAGTGAGCACCCAAATGAAGGCAGTGTGTCGTGCTGAAGATCTCCAAGGAGAATGATGTTTTCAGTGTACAACTTACATTAAGCCATCTTCCTGAGGACATATGTCAAGCCCTTTGTACACAATAGATTTTTCTCGCTTGAAGCAGCATATGTTTGCAAGAACAATGCTGTAGCATCTAATGCCACATACTAGACAGAGTCTTTCTCCTGCTGCCCCTGAGGCCATGAGGTAGAGGGACCACAGGAAGGCAAACACAAGGAACTGCTCTCTTCATATTAACAGACATATCAGAAATACCATTCTCAGATGTATATCAGTTACCTGAAATAAAATCTTGACTATTTTAACAATTCTGATACATCATTTGCCTATTTGGATGACCCGGACACTCATTCATTACATGAACTGCAAGAGATAATCCACTCCAAAGTTATTCATGCAGTGGTATGACTTGTCTTTAGTGGAGTCATGACACAACTGGATGTGATTCAAAAAGGGCTTCAATCTGCAAATAATGCATAAAGAAACATGTTATGGCATTTAGGAAACACAAAGTCTCAAAGATACTTGCTTCATTGGAGGAATTACTGAATATGACTTAAAATACTTGGCAAGTAATTCAAGACTTCATTTCCAAGTCAAGAAACAGCAATGAGCTTTTGCAACATTTTTGGATGGAGCAGCTTGCTGGGTTTTATGTCTCCTCTATGATACTAACAGCACAACACATACAATTACTGCAAAATAGCAAGCCTATGAAAATAAATGAAAAAAAAAAAAAGGCAGATCACTAAACCTCAATTGTAAATGCTAAGCGTGCTGCGAACAAAACCAAATTTGCATTTGACCAACCCTTCTTTTCTTTCTTTATTTCACCAAGACACAATTGGATGTTCAAAACGCTACAAATGTGGAACAAAACTACCAATTCTGCTCCTTAGAATAAAAGGTTAAGCTTGTAATTACACGGCTTCAGCGTATCATTTTGTACAATTACTAATTAACCACCATCCCTGATCAGAGAATACAGAAGTAGTGAATTTCTTCCATAAGAGCTGCGCCTGCTTCTTTTTAAGTTAAGTTCTGCTACGGAGGGAGGAAAAACACCACAGGCACGCCGGCATCTGCGCGTGGGGCGGCGGGCGGGGGGACACCCAACGGAAAAAACGCTTCTGTGCACAAAACCATCCCGCTACGCGGATGTCGGCACGCCTTGCTGTGCCGCCCAGCACGGGGGTCCGCAACGCCCCCTCTCCGCGGCGGGGCGCGGACGGACGCGTTTTAGGGAAGCAGGCGAAACAAAGCAGCTGCCCCCCCATCCCGCGCCCCTTACGCCGCCGCCAAAGTTCCCTCCCGCCGGGGCTGCCGCACACCGCTGAGCCCGGTGCCAGGGCTGTCAGCGGAGTCACACCGCCCTCCGCCCCGCGGAAGGAAGGCCGGGAGAAAGGGTCACGGCACGGCACGGCACGGCACGGCACGGCACGGCACGGCACCGCTCCGCACCGCCCCGCCGCAGCGCCACTCACCGCGCCGCGCCGCGCCGAGCCGAGCCGAGCCGAGCCGGTGTGCGGGAGCGCCGCGGAGGCCGCAGGTGCCGCGGAGGAGGAAGCGGGGGCGGGCGGCGCTGGCGAGCCAACCGGGGCCCGGCGCGGCGCCGTGAGTCACCAGCAGCCGCGTAGGGCGGCCGGGCGGCTGGTATAAGAGCGCGGCGGGGACACCCTCCCCCTGTGCGTGTCGCCAGCTCCCTCTTCCTCTCCTCGCCTCTCCGTCCGCGGCACTTGCCTGCCCGCCCTCCCCGCCCTTTCTCCGTCCCCGGCGCGGCGATGCGGTTAGACCGGCAGTGCGGAGACCCGAGCGCGGCTGCAGGCAGCCCCGGGCACGGCGCGGGGCGGCGGGCGGTCTCGTGCTGCTGGCCGCTGTACCTGCTGCTTGCCCTCAGCTGCCTGCGCGCCACCGCCGACGGTGAGTGCGGGGCCGGGGAGGGGGGGGCGCTGAGGCTGCTGCCGCCGCCACCCCCAGGACCAATTTCTTTTACTCTTCTCCCACTGCCCTTCCCTTTATTTATGTATTATCCTTTTTATCCCATCTCTTGGGCCGCTCGCCCGCTGCGCGGGAGGGAGGAAGGGGGGAAGCGGGGCTGGGCGGAGGGGCCTCCCGGAGTCTTTGCCGTCGGGGTCTGCCCCACGCCCCTCTTTTCGGGTGCGGCGCCGCCTTCCCCGGCGGCCCTTGGCGCGCACGGGGCCCGTGGGGGTGGGCCCGAGCCTCGGCGAGCACCTCTCCTGGGAGCCACCCGGGTGCCGCGGGAGGGTTTGATTTCCTGCGCGATCCCTGGTGCTGACCGGAGGGTCTGCGTGCCTGCGGCTCACCGCGGGGCGGGGAGGGCTGGGGCTTTGTCGCGGGGGGAGGAAGAGGCGCCCTTGAAAAGCCTGCGGCGTTAAAGGTGCTGTCAAACTACTGTGCAACTTCGGTTTTGTGGCATCCAGCAGCATTGGCATGGCTCTGGTTCAGGGCCAACGGTAACCACCACAAAGGAGCTCCACCTGGTGGCAAGGTTGGGTCTTGCCAGCGCCGGGTCCCTTGCGGGCCGGGCTTTCTCGCTGGGCGCTAGTAGCGCTGTTCGTGGCGATCTCCAGGGTTGCGTCCCAGCGCAGGAGCAGCTACCCCAATGGCACATTAAGCCAACTGGATGGCTAATTAAAAAGCCTTTTCTCTTGAGTGGAGGCAATAGTTGACTGACTCCTTTTCTCCTTCAGGAACTGAGGTCCAGGCTATTCTTGAGGTGAGAGGTGGGCAATTAGTGTGTCCGTTGTTCTATGACTTCTAATCTCCTGACTAATGCCCTAAAGTAGGCCTCAGTGTCAGATCTTGCCTGTGTTGGCAACGTATGCTTAAAGGTGGTTGGACCTTGTAGTCCTAACTGTGCACAGGAGTTCAGACACAGGGCCTGTCAGGTAGAGCCCAGCCGGGGCACTGTTGTATCCAATTCCTCAGACGAGGAGGAGGGGAAATGTCTGCCTAGTCACTCCTCAATTCACAGTCATGTACACTGCTTCTATATCCGCTCTACAACAGACATGATTAAACAGCTGCAGTATGAAGGACCAAGCTGGCAATCACTGAAACTGCTAGTGCACTGTGGCAAGAAATCACAGCAAGAGATAAACAGTGGAGGGCAGTTCTAGGCCACCAAGATAGAATCAGAGATTCTTCCCCCAATTTGAGTTAGCAGCCCCACCAGCTCTCTCCTGTTCATGGGGAGCAGGGTCTGGGGGAGTCTAAGCTAGTTTCTCTCTCAAGGTTTCCCAATCGCTGTTGCAAGCTTTTCTGGGACTTGGTGTCAGATGGCAGCACACAAGTGTCACATGTTTGCGGCTGCCCAGACAAGTGATCTGGCAACTTGCTTAAGGGGCTGAGACAGTGACAGGAGAGGTATGGACAAAGCTAGTTTGACTTGGCTAGTCATTGCAACTGTACTCTTTCACCTTATGCACATTGCTGCTTATGAGCCTACTTCTAGTAAGTGCCTACCTGGGGAACAGTAAAAAATGTGTGTTAGCAATCACAGGCTGTGAAGTTACTGGTTCTCTAAATCTTTTGCCTAAGCCTTATCCCAAGGAGGAGAAAGGTGTGATGGTGCTTCTCATGTATGAGTAGCAAGTGAAGAGAAGCTTTGAATTAGTGTCTAATTGATGCTGATCTAAAAATCATTAAGTGTCTGGTGACTGAAGCCACAGCTGAGGTATGACTGTGTTGCTACAAATAGCGGCGGATTAGGCTTGTAGTGTCATGACTAAGTGGTTACCTGGTCTTGGAGGACTATGCTTGGTCTAAGACATGGCACCACAGTCACTGGCTGCAACTAATCTTTTTCTTAACTGGAGCTCACTCAAAGTGGGTCTTAGAGTTTGACAGGCATCTTCAGAAATAGCAACAGATGCTGACTTCTACCTTTGTGCACCTGTGTGGGTGTTACCTGCTGTCAGTTCTTTTAGTTTGTGGACTAACAAAAGTGATTGCTCTGACATGTTGCTTGGTACCAGCTGCAAAAGCAATGTAACCTTCTTGGAATGGGTTGTTCTAAGGGTTGTAATTGTGAAGGTAAAGCTGTTACTCCAAGCTCAATTACTGTTTCATTTAGCCTTATGTGTAGCTTAGCTTCCCTGTACCATTTGGTCAAAGTGATGTTATGTTTGTAAGTCACGATGTACTAAGCAGTCCTAGCAAGCCTTTTCTGGTTATTCTAGCTTGAAATAGAGTAACTAAGGACTGTGGAGTTATTTTGGGATCTCCTGGGTGGCAGGCTTAGTCTAGTATCTCTAGTATGCTATTTTGGGAAAGGTTGACTGTTCTCGCTCTGAAAGCCTCGATTGAGAATGTCTCAAAACTAGTAGGAGTCAGTTGTTGTATATTTTCGATAGTAGTACAATAATAACTGGAATAATGTGTGACCAGGGCTTGCAAGCGCAAGGCCTCTTCTGTTAGAGGTTACTGGACAACAAAGTGATGTTAGGTTATGTCAGGTTTAGAGCAAGATGATAGCTGTGGCTGCTGCACCCTCTCTAAGCTGTCTGGGGTGTGCCTTCTGGCATAAGGCAACCTTCTTGTTTGACAGCTCTTGACTAAATAATAGTAGCTTTACAAAACATGCTATTAGAAAGTGCATGCTGGTGTAACTCCCATCCTGAAAAGGAGAGGAAGGATGGAAATGCAGAGTACAAGAGCTGATGTTCAGGTTTTTGGCACTCTTTGAACACTGTTCCCATGAAACAAGTTGTTATGGCTTTACTCTGACAAGTGAGTTAGTGTTTACTCAACCAGTAAGACTGCTAAAACATTAGCAGAGGTCAGTAAGCTGCTGTTTCAAATCCTTTATTTCTAGCATGAGTTTACATGAGATACTCAGCAGGTAAAATTGTCCATATTGTCCTGGTTTGTAGTCTGTCCAGGGTTTGCAATTGCCCGGTGCCTGATGGCTGACCAGTGTAATGTGAAATGGCTGAATACTTCCTTCCGCTTGGAAACTGTCTTGCATTTTGCCTGTCATACACGGAAGATATAAAATAACAAGTAATGTTCTGAAAAATTGGTGCCCTTTGTAAGCCCTGGAATGTCAAGACAAAGCACCACCACTAAATGATGCAATAAACCAAAGAGGAGTAGGGAGTCTTGCATCATGCTGTAGACATGTTCAGCCAATACTAATGCATGAGGTTACAGACTTGCCTGCATGCATTACATGGAACAGCTCTGGCTTAGCTGCTGAAGAAGCAGGCTGTTGTTACTAGTGACAGCTGTAATACAGTTTCAAGATGAAGTAGGCTCCTTTGAGGGATGGGGTCATACAGCTTTAGAGCTGAAGGTAGTCTGGAAAATGCACTCTAAGCATTATGCAGAAAGCAGTACGTTATTCAAGTGTGCTACCATAGACTGTTACAAGTTATGAATCAACAGATTTGATTACAGAAGGAAGCTGTAAATTATCTGTCCCCTTTTTGTGTATGCTAAGGAATGTCTCTGGGTGCCCTTGTTTGAGGAGTAACTTGAATCATGAAAACTTGTTCAACTACAGAGCAGATATCTAAGCTATCTTTACAGGCATTTTGGGGATTCTGTTGTAAGATATTAGCAGCAGAGCACTGAAAAGCTAATCTAGCTTGACGTTAGTGAAGTTTAAACACAGTTTGATTAAAACTTGAAGAGTTCTGAGAATGCAGTGCTAAGCACTGGACAGCAGAAGTCATTGTGTGCACACATCCCTCTTCCTTGCAAACTTAACCCTGCCTTGAAAAGGAAAACTCAATAAGAAGAATGCTGCGACTGCTTTACTGTTGTTTGGCAGGTGGACACTGCTTAAGCTCTGCACTTGCACTGTGAAGGAAAGCTTCTGGCCTTACTTTCATGATTGAATAAGGTCACTACAAATATCTGGAACTCTAATCTGGTTTCATGTTAATGTTCTGTTGTTTAAGCTGGATGGCTTCTTGATCAGCAGTGAGGGAAAGCAAGAAAGTATTTCTAAACAGTATTGGGGCTTACCTTTCTTTTTTTCATTGAAGGTGCAAGAGCAAAATGTGAGGAATCCCAATTTCCGTGTAGTAATGGACGCTGTATTCCTTTACTCTGGAAATGTGATGGTGATGAAGACTGTTTAGATGGCAGTGATGAAAGTGCCTGTGGTAAGTAATCAAAATAATACCTCTGTAGTAGTACTTGCTAGTTAGTGGAGGCTTAACAGTGGATATCTGGAGAGATGCTAATCTGTCCAGCATTTCTTGCAGTCAGAATAGAGAGTAGAGGGCAGATTCCCTAGAACAACTGAGGGACTATCTTGATGCCTTGTATCCATATGAGGCAGTTGAATTTTCCCAAGTGTTATTAAAGTGTCCTGAAATTGATGACTAAGAGAAAAGGTCATGACCAAAACTTTATTTGCAAAGGTGATGACTGTCAAGAACAGAATGCAAGCCTGTTCTCAGTTGTTCCTTGAAGACATATTAAAAAATATTTGCTATTAGCACATAGCTGTTGGCTATTCTATGGTTAAATGCCCTGGTTTATTTGTGAAAGTGATTCCACTGAGTCTCCCGTAAACACTAAATCTAGCTTTGGCAGCCAACTCTTGCTTTAAGCAGACACAGAGGCCAAGATGAATGACTAGAAATACTTAGAGATGAGGCAAAACAGACTCCATATCCAACACTGGTGTGTTTGAACTGCCAGTCTCCTCAAGCAGACCTAAACTGTTACCGTACGGTTGCATAGTACTAGGCTTCTGTAATGACAAATCAAATGCCTTGATAATAAACTGAGGGTTTGAATATCAATATCAATTGACCTTATGTTAGCTCAAGTGTGTTCAAGGCAGCAGCTAGCAGCATAGTCTCCCCCTCAACAGCAGTAGTCCTTCAGTGCCTTTTTATGGGAAGAGAAATATTTCTCTGTGCATGGCATAACTTTCTAGGAAGTGTTAAATAATGCTGTCATTAGGCAGGTGGAGGGCTGCACCAGACATCCAAGAACTAAGGGTGTTGCATCACTTTCCTAGGGCAAGACAGCTTATCTCTAGCTGCAACAAACAAGCTAAGCTCTGGTCTATAAACAAGTGGCTGTCCTTCTCCCTTGCAGTGAAGAAGACGTGTACTGAATCTGATTTTGTGTGCATCAGTGGACAGTGCGTACCTAACAGATGGCAGTGTGATGGGGATCCGGACTGTGAGGATGGGTCTGACGAGAGTGCTGAACTGTGCCGTAAGTGAACTTGGCTTGTCGGCGCAGGCAAGCCTGCAGGAAATAGCATTTTGACTTCATCTGCTTGCAGCCTAGCTCCCTTCCTAAAGGAAGAATGAACTTGTACTGGAGAGCACCTTTCTAAGTGCTAGCTTGCCTTTGGCTCTTTTGAGGTCTTGACAAGGCTTTTTACTAATTAAAAAGATACAGAACTGAGTGGGGACTCTGCGCTTGTACCTGGTAACAGATAGCAGGTGCAAGGTTTTACTGACAATCAGAAGCAGCAAGCACAACGTGACAGGCCTGACCATTACTGTGGCTTGTTCACCAAGCGATCGCTGTCCTCCAACACAACTACTTTGTAAGTTAACCAGGGCTACTGTAGGAACCGAGTGACTGACCACATCTTGGAGAGGGGGAAGCAGAATTGCAGAGGCTTGACTGTGCGGTCTTGGAGTTAGCAATCCCAGTCTTAAGTGTGGTAACTATTCAAGGAATATAGATCTGTTAAGCTTCATTTCTGTATATCAGTAGGATCCACACTGAAGAGTACTTCAGCCCCAAGTCTTACTGCATTTTGGTGTTAGTCCTGCTACTATGTATTATAGCTCAACTTTCTACAGTGTAACTGGTGTGCAGTCACAAAGCTATCACTACAAAGATACCCTTAAAATACTAATCTGTTAGGAACTGGAAGAATCTGTTTTACTGAACACTACAAACTGATGTAACCTCTCCCATGATGGCGCCATCAACTTAGATGGATGTTGGCATCTAATGAACTGCAACTTTGTCCAGGGCTGAAGCCTTTCAGGACAACTGCTAAAACCCAAGATCAGTAGCTCTTAAAATTGAACTTAAAACTTTTTTTAATAGATATGAGAACATGCCGGGTAAATGAAATCAGCTGTGGTCCTCAGTCAACCCAGTGTATCCCAGTGTCCTGGAAATGTGATGGTGAAAAAGACTGTGACAGTGGTGAAGATGAAGAGAATTGTGGTAAGGGAAGAAACAGTGGCTGCATAACTCTATTTGAAATTGACTTGTCTAGAAAGGAGCTAGCTGGGCAGTATGCCTGGGAAGATAAATTTCTCATGGTATCAATATCTCCTTAAGCCTACATTCACTTTGTATTCCAGCTTGTATAGCAAAATGGACTTCTTCTAACACTCCTCTATCCTGTTAAGTTAAGAACTACAGCAGTATAAGCTATTCAACATCTGTCTTTGGTCTCTGGCTAATTTTTTCCCATAGGAATAGGCTAAGTCACATGTCAGGCAAACTATCGGAACTTGTTCACTGCAGAATTTCTCAACAAGTAACTCTAGTTGCTGCTTACATTAACAAATGGTCTCCTAAAGATGTAGTAGAGACTTGTAGCTAAGGGCACAGCGGATCTGCTTTACAGCCCTATCCTGGAGTATTCTGTGTACTTGTCTAAAAGTGCAGACTAGGGAAGCTAGGTTTCAGGTTTTGGGGGGATAGCTTCAGGCTGGTATGCAAATGAAGCTGCCACTGCCAGCATTAGAGTGCAGCATTCCCCACTTGTTTTCGTGAACTTGCCTACATATGTGTTGTCTGAGGTGTCCCAAGACAAATCTGCTGCAACCAAAGACACAGGGCTAGCTTCCATCAGAGCCACCTTACCTGGATGGCTAACAAAACAGATATTCAGACTTTTGCTATGTGACTGTGGAGTTGCTGCCTTACTTAGCAAGCAAATACATTAATGTGCCAAATAAATCTATATACAGCATTTCTAATGAAGCTGATAAAACTGTCAGTCTAGGCATACTGAACTGCTAGCTGCACTGCCATTAAACCAGCATAATTTGTACTGGTGTAAGTTGTGTGGGTGTGCTTAAAACCACTGGATGAACTGGTGCAAGATCTTGGTTTGTTATCCCCACTGGTCCAGGCAAAAGGGCCAGTGCTGCCCAGGGGACCAGCACAAAACACTTCAATTTCAAACTACAGTGCATGCTGACCATCTGGCTACTTTAATCTTTGCCTAGAGTTAGCAATTCTCTTACCTTCTGTCTCTGGTTCACAGGGTTTGAGCCTATTTTCTGAAAGGCTCACAATCTGAAGCAGAAAAGCTGAGCTGCTTCAGAAGGAAGTTATCACTCAGTAGCTCAAAACTGATGCCTCTCACTCATAACATCCAAAGGCAAGGAGGACAGTTTGTGTGGGGCCCAAGCGTCCTGTAGGTAGTTGGTTAGGCTCTTCTAGAGCCTTACACAGAATGCTGAACTGCCAGCTAACAGCTGATACAGAACCTGCAAAGCAAAACACCTTCATACAAATGTCTGTCTTCTTGTGATAATCTGCTAATCTCTCTTATTTCTATTATTCCAGGCAATGTGACCTGTAGTCCAGCAGAGTTCACATGCAGCAGTGGGCTATGTATTTCCAAGAGCTTTGTCTGCAATGGTCAAGATGACTGCAGTGATGGCACTGACGAGCTGGAGTGTGCACCTCCTACCTGTGGAGTTCATGAGTTCCAGTGCAAAAGCTCCACTTGCATCCCCATCAGCTGGGTGTGTGATGATGATGCTGACTGCTCTGACCACTCAGATGAATCTCTAGAGCAATGTGGCCGCCAGCCTGCACCTCCTGTGAAGTGCTCTGACAGTGAGGTGCAATGTGGCTCAGGTGAATGTATCCACAAGAAGTGGCGCTGTGATGGAGATCCTGACTGCAAGGATGGAAGTGATGAAATCAACTGCCGTAAGTTAACTTGGCCTTTCTGTAGGGGGTGTTGCTTGGCTCCTGTTTTATTTTCTTCAGCAAACCTCAGGAGTTTAAGTCTGTAATGACTATGTCCTCCAGCTTCTCGGACTTGCAGACCAGACCAGTTCAGATGTGAAGATGGTAACTGCATCCATGGGAGTAGGCAGTGCAATGGTGTGAGAGACTGTCTGGATGGCACTGATGAAGCAAGTTGTAGCAATGGTAAGTGTGGAACTAAGCAGGAATAAAGTCTTTGCAGAATATCTATTGAAGCTGGTAGTTGCCTTCACAGTCTTCATTATCTTAGTTATTCAGTGCTCTGGACCTGGCAAATTCAAGTGCAGAAGTGGAGAATGCATAGATGTCAATAAAGTCTGTAACCAGCAGAGAGACTGCAAGGACTGGAGTGATGAGCCCCTCAAGGAGTGTAGTAAGTGAATAAACTCATTACACAATGCTTATCTCTAGACATGCTTGGACACAGCTTCTGAGCTGTCAGATACCAGTTTAGAATGCCCATCTGCACTTCCTTGGTGTCAGACACACAACCAAGAGCAACCTAGTCAATAAGCTAGTAACAAACTGCCGAACTGCCTATTGGAATTACTTCTGTATGGCCAGAAGGTACTTGAAGGCATTAGAAACTTCGAAACTTCCAGGAGCCTCAATCTTTGTCTGCTGCTGCCAACTTGTAACAGAAGTACCATGCTGATAGCTGAGCAAATATGAATTTTGGGAGGGTCTTACATGTGACTTCAAGTGTCCAAGCGTTTTATCATGTGGCAGGCATTGTTAGAAAAGGGATGGGTATCTGGTAGAGTACTCCATGACTAAGACTTTAAGCCTAAATGTGTGTTCTGTCTCATAAGTGCCAATTCTTCTCTTCTAGACATAAATGAATGTCTTGTGAACAATGGCGGATGCTCTCATATCTGCAGAGATCTTGTTATTGGCTATGAATGTGACTGTCCAGCTGGGTTTGAGCTTATAGACAAGAGAACCTGTGGAGGCAAGTATCAAGTAGATTAACATGGACCCTCCTGTTAGTAATGGAGATGAGAATAAATTAAATTGTTGTCTTTACAGATATCGATGAATGCCAGAACCCTGGTATCTGTAGTCAAATCTGTATCAACCTGAAAGGGGGTTACAAATGTGAATGTAGTCGTGGCTATCAGATGGATCTTGCTACCGGGGTGTGCAAGGCAGTGGGTGAGTATTAGCATAAGACCTATATCCCCACTTTAAAATGAGGTAGCAAGTTATGTACTGCTTGTGCCATTGTGGTTTTGACACTGGTTGTTGTGCTGTTATCCATATAACTTTTAGAGATCTGAACACTCCTAACATTTTAATGATGCCATGATACAGTACTTAAAGCAGCTTGACATAAACTGCTTGAGTCTGCTCCCTGGGCAGATGACCTCTACCTGTCAAGGAGGGAGAAGAGGTTAGGGTTGTTGAGGGGAGAAAAAGATGAGATATGGTACAGCCAAGATTTCTGTCATCACCCACTAGCAAGTGTGAAATGGTAAATCCTAAATACGACTTTTAAAATTTTTGTAAAAGAACAATATGTGACTGTATCTCTAGAAATGCAGATAATACACTGTTTTCACAGGGAAGGAACCATGTCTAATTTTCACCAACCGCCGAGATATCAGGAAGATTGGCCTTGAGAGGAAAGAATACATTCAGCTAGTAGAGCAGCTAAGAAACACCATAGCTCTAGATGCTGATATTGCTGCGCAAAAGCTTTACTGGGCTGACTTTGGCCAAAAAGCAATCTTCAGGTAAATGGACTCAGCTTCTGAACCCTAATGTGCTCCCCTAAACCATCCCACATTTTACCCAAGATACTTCTCTAGGCTTTCGTAATGAGAACTGTTTCCTGATGTCTTAAAGACAAAGTACAGTAGATGCAAGTTCCCACAACTGGCAATGTATATGCTCATTGCACTTCAGTAATTGCTGCTACAATTTTGCAGAAGATGCTGTGGAAAGTCACAAATGCGTCTTCAGCATTGTCTGCCTGACATCTCTGTGCAGTATTTGCTGAGGCATACCAGGTGGTAGTATCTGTGGAGGAAGGGGTTGAAAACAAGTAATTTTTATCTTCCAGTGCTTCTATTGATACCCGTGATAAAGTTGGAACACATGTCAGAATCCTGGACAACATACACAGCCCTGCAGGAATTGCTGTTGACTGGGTTTATAAGAACATCTATTGGTCTGACTCAGCTTCAAAGACCATCTCAGTGGCCAGCCTAGATGGCACAAAAAGAAAGGTTTTATTTCTTTCTGAGCTGAGAGAGCCAGCTTCTATTGCTGTAGATCCTCTCTCTGGGTGAGTATTTGTCCTGGTTCTCTTAAAAAAGCAGACCTACCAGCTACTCCATGTCCTGATAACTGACTTAGGTAGCCTTTTTTAGTTATTGGTCATAATTAAGAGTGATACTACACAGTACTATAGTGCATCATACAACATAAATTCTGCTTCACAGCTTTATGTACTGGTCAGACTGGGGTGAGCCAGCAAAAATTGAAAAAGCAGGAATGAATGGATTTGACAGACAGCAGCTTGTGACAACAGAAATCCAATGGCCTAATGGAATTGCTCTAGGTATGTTGAACTTGTCTGTGTGCCAGAGGTATTTTGGAGCTTTAGCAATTTGTTTGCTACAAAAGCCAAGGTCATCCTTCAGAGAACTATTTTCAGCTTCTGAGAATGAGAAGTTCCTGCATGCCTGGAGAAACTGCAACAGGCACAGATAGCACTTCTCAGATACTGAAATGGTTTCTTTTCTTACACTGCTCTATAACATAGTTAAGGCAGAGACCACTTAGACAGCACTGCAGCAGTATGGTAAGAAACTAGGGGAACACTGCAACTATTCTTGAATCTGTGGGTGTTTCAACTTTTGCAGGAGATTTTGAAGGTGTTCTTCATCTAGATAGTAAATATGTTTGTTTTTTTTCTCCTAGACCTTGTAAAAAGCCGTTTATACTGGCTTGATTCTAAACTACATACACTGTCAAGCGTGGACTTGAATGGCCAGGACCGTAGAATTGTGCTGAAGTCTCATATGTTCCTTCCTCATCCTCTTGCTCTAACAATATTTGAGGTAAGAATGATTTTCCATAGTAACTGTCAACTATCCTCTTCTTGCTAGTACATGACTATCAATTATGGTGCTGATAGCAACATGGAGGTAATAGGATGCATTGACTTTGTCTTCTAGGATCGTGTGTACTGGATAGATGGAGAGAATGAGGCAGTCTATGGTGCTAACAAATTTACTGGAACTGAACTGGTTACCCTAGTGAACAACCTCAATGATGCACAGGACATCATTGTGTATCATGAACTTGTTCAGCCTTCAGGTAACCCTAATAGAGTTTACAGTGAAGTATACCCTGCCCTGCTTGGGTGGTGGCAAAAGGTATTCCTTCCCAGTATAGTTGTCTACTTCACTTAGAGTGCATGGAGCTTCTTAACATAAGCAACCCCACTGGGGTCAAGAGAAGGTCTAATTGCAATTTCTCTTTCTTAGGTAGAGCAGGTACAAATCTGTAACCTGCAGAGACAAGTAACTCTTGAGCTATTGAGCAAATAATTGTCCTATACATCTTGCTATACATCTGCATCACTCTTGTCAACTTCTGTACCAACAGGCAGGAACTGGTGTGAAGAGAACATGGCAAATGGAGGCTGTAGCTACCTGTGCCTCCCAGCTCCTCAGATAAATGAACACTCTCCAAAGTACGCTTGTGCATGTCCTGTTGGATACTTCTTGCAGGAAGATGGTCTGAGATGTGCAGGTATGGTAGCATGACTGAAATATTTCCCAGGATAGATGGGGAAGAAATAGGGGCACTGAACCTGTTGGAGGCAAATATGGCAGCATAGGCTGTGGCAGCTTTGCTTGAGTTAATCTGATATAATTAATCTTGCAGGGATGGTCTTCTAGCATGCATTAAGCTGGCCCTTAAGTCTGCAGGTGCTGTTCAAAGTTCATGCTTGGCTTCTGTACCATCATCATTTGCAAAAGACCTTATACGTCCATGTCTTTCGGCAGACAGCAGGCACATGCACAAAGCATACTGAGCCCTTTTCTTATAAAACAAGGGGTATAAAGTAAGATCGCTCTACAGCGTATAAATAGTGTTCAAAAGCTGATAGGTGAATCTTGCTAGCCAAGGACCTTCTTTCATGGTCCAAATATGCTGCTGCTGCTACCCTCAGCACTGACTATATGGCAGGCTTGTTTGTCCAGCAGAGTGGATCTAGAAACTCCAAAGTGCTACTTACTGTATTGCATGTTGATTCTGACTGCCACAGTTAGAGCACTGAATGCAAGGATGCTGTTCTCGGTTGGCTGCTCTAAAGGGTTGCTATAGAAATCAAAGATTACTTAACCAATAAACTTGTAGAATTAAAATACCACTCAGAAAACCTGAAGTGAGAGATAGGGTGGCTTACTGTTGTCATGACTCTAAATACCTAAATTCATGCCTGATTAACTGTCTAGCCTTGTTCTTGGAATTATTTTTGATCAAAAACCTTCAGCTGAGCGTGTGCTAGTGAAATAGTTAGTGTCAGTGTTTCCAATAAAGCTAACAAGCTGCATGATCACTCTGCATCTGCTAAACATTCACTACCATGGCTCTCATAGCTAAGCCATTGCAGAACTTCAGGATTAACTGGGTTCTTGATCTGTAATTAGTTTCAGGTACTGGAACAACTGTGGCTTACACTGAGGCTAAAGATACCAGCACAACAGAAAAATCTCCAACTGTTGGACTAGTTCCTGGAGGTACTGGTCCCAATAACTCAGACTGCTAAACATCTAGAGAAATTAAATGAAAACTGACCCACTAGCCTACTTGAAGCTTTCTCCTTTGCATGCAAGTAGAGAACACAGGCCATGTGTGTGTAGTACAAATACAGCAGCTGGAGCTGTAACAGAACTAGTTCACTTATGACAGTGTGGAACCTATAGGTTTAATGTAATTCCAGGAGTGCTCAGAGAAGGCAAGAAATAAAGCTTCCTACTAATATAGGATGATGAAGCCTGTTAGGCTGTTTTTGCAGTGTTACTGAGAAGCTAATATAGCAGCTTCTGGGTTTGGGGATTGCTTGCATCTGACAGTCTGCCAGCCTGTCAGTAAGTAATCTTACTACTTCAAATTCTCATGCAGGATTCAACATCAGTAGTACAACATCTGAAGTAGCTGCAGCTGGAGGAACATCAGCAGTTTGGACTGTTCTTCCTGTTGGTGAGTACAGCATTCTCTACCTTTTGGGACTCATTGTGGTGGTACAAGCCACTCTGTCAGGAGCTTGACTTGATCATACTCCATATTTGCCATCTGTTTCTCTCCCTAAAGTATTGCTGGTAATGGCTGCAGCGGCTGCTTACTTCATGTGGCGTCACTGGCAGCACAAGAACATGAAAAGTATGAATTTTGATAATCCTGTCTACCTGAAAACTACAGAAGAGGACCTTACAATTGATATTGGAAGACACAGCGCTTCAGTAGGACACACCTACCCTGCAGTAAGTAAACATATTGACATGTCTGAGGCTCCATGTTAATCCTCAAAGTAGACATAAAGACTGCCAAATTGTACCTGGCTTGAGTTTAGGAGAAGTCTCTGCTCTTGAAGGCTGCTGGCTGCAGTGTAGAACTTGTACAGGTCCAACAAGAAAGCTGGAGAGGCTCTTTTTGAAAGAGCATGTAGTGATAGGACAAGAGGTAATGGCCTTAAACTGAAATACGGTTTCAGTATTAGACTGATATAAGGAAAATACAGATATAAGGAAAAAATTCTTTACTGTGAGGGTGCTGAGGCACTGGCACAGGATGCCCAGAGAAGCTGTCGCTGCCCTATCTCTGGCAGTGTTCAAGACCAGGTTGGACGGGGCTTTGAGCAGCCTGCTCTAGTGGAAGGTGCCATTGCCCATGGCAGGGGAGTTTATTGGATGATCTTTAACATTCCTTCCAACCCAAACCATTCTATGATATGAACTTATCTTTTTAATCAAATTTAAAGTTGTAGTAGGCAACTACTGTCCTATGCCTGGGATGGAGTAATGAGTGCTGAATGTGGTCACTAGCCTGCAGACCTAGCCTGTTTCAAACTGCAGTGTAGTGGTGATATGCATTGTTTTGTACCTGTTATTAGTAGCTAACTTATACTTATTTTATACAGATATCTGTTGTAAGCACAGATGATGACATGGCATGAGCACTGGATCAGCAATTGCTTCCGGTTTACTTGTGTTTTACACTCTTTGGGGATAGTAACCAGGTTTGTGGCTGAAAGACTTCCTCCATTCTTGGAAGAGAGAAGATACTTTATGTATGGAACACTTATGTAAATAGCTATTTTATACAGCTTAACAACAAACTATGTAAATACCTGTCCACAACAATTCAGCTTTTGGTGGTTACTGTTTTATCAGTAACCCTTGGATTGGTCAGTCAGTAACACCACTGACCAAATATAAAGCACTTTCCATAGAAAGCCATATTCCAGCCACAACTTGTAACAGCTGTACATATGTGTATAGGCCACTTGTAAATACGATTCTTGGAAAATCACTGTCAAGCACTTTGAAGTATTTCAAATGTAAATTATTGTACACTGTGTTTTTCAATGATTTGGGCAATGGCAATAGGAAAAAACGGGTTACTATGATTACAAATTTTTGGCAAACATAAGTAATTTTGTATGTATGTTTAAGAGGTAACAGACAAGATTGTTTCAGAGATATACAAGTATGAATGCTCTTTAAGAAACCACTGTAAATCTTACATGTGGAGAAGAGGAGAAAAATAAAAAACCGAAGCAGTTAAAGTATTGGTCTCCATTATTACATTAGCACTGAAGTTAAATAGAGTATCTCCTCAGTTGGGAGCTTTAGTGGGCTACACTACTAATGCCAGCCAGCACATGAAGTATCTTGTAAGTTACTTCAGCAGTACTCCAGACTGCTAAGACTGGAGTGACTACTTACCTGCCAGGTGACTGTGTGAGACTGATTCTCTGCAGGGTACTGGATCAGTGGGTCTCCTTTCATAGGAGTCCAGCTGTACTTCCCAAGTCAGGACTGAGTGTGGCTAAAAAATACTCAAGCACTATTGCAAGCTCTTAGGAAGTAGCGTTGCCAGATGCTACATGGAGACAGGTCAAAGCATTGTCTGCCATGTAAGTGTAAGGTCCTTGGAAAGGATGTTGTGCACAAGCTCATGGTGATATCAAGCCGTTAGTAGTTATTCCTCATTACAATGCCAGTGTAAGTTGGATCTTAGTAGCTGCTACACCTGTACAAAGGAAGAGCAGAGCTGTGACTTGGCAGCCTGCTCCTGGATTTTCTGTGCTGAAGAGCCCCTGTTGCTACATGTGTAATGACAGAAGTCTCCTGCAATAAGCATCAATGAGCTAATGTCCCCTTCCCTTGGGGAACTCAATTCATTATAATGGCTCTAAGAATACTGATCAATTCTCAGGTGCTGGAGTCTTTCTCTTGTATGACTCTAAGTGAAAAATAAACTGTACAACCAAGGAAGGTTATATCAATCTTGATGGTAGCTGCTTAGTACTGTACTACTAGAATGTTAATTTTAGAAGCATCAAGTATGTTTCTTACCCACTACACATGCATAGTTTATTCATTAGGATTGAATTAACTTGCAGGTTCTGATATCTTCAGGCATTTTGCTGTGTGATCAAGTTTGGAGTAAAGAAAGAGAAAGCTTTTGATTTTTATGGCGTAGACTTCGTAGTCTCCAACTGAGTACAGGGTAGTTTCCCTAACCCTTAGTAGTTTCTTTAATGACACATTATTTTTCTGGGTTAAAGTTGTGGTTTCTTCCCCTGACACTGGGATCTTGGCCTGGAATTGTCACCCTGTAACTGCTGTAGAAGGAGGTGCTACTTCACTGTTGCTGATCCTTCCCCCTTCAAGGTGGAGAAGAAAGGATGCAGGTTCAAAGCTACGAAGTTTAGAAGAAGTGAATATCTCCTGCCTGTGCTTTAGTGGTGATTTGTTAAATCACTCTCAATCAATCATGTCTCTAAAATAGTAACAATAAAAATCATGTCAGAACTTGAGTCAGTTCCTAGGCTTGGTTCTAATGCAAGTTCTCATTGCAGTTACAGTTGAGATCTGTTTTCTTAATGGTCTTCTGTGTACTGTGTACTCCTTTCTTGACAGATGAGGACAGCTGCCAACTTCTGAAGGCTTAAATAAATTGTTTCTAGCAATTGTTTCTACTCCCTGGGGAGTTGAAGCTTCTAGCCAGCTATTCCTGACACCTCTTGTCTGTCTGTAGACATTTTCAGTACCTGGAATGCATGTGGACTAAAATGTCTTGTGAAGATTAGAATGTAGGAAGAACTCTAAAATTTCTGGCCAAGAGTACTATATTTTGCAGAGTACTTTCTGGGATAAAGTGCTTTTCATATCAGCCTAATATGTAAGGATTATTAGTTATGGGATAGAATTCAACCTTTTCAGTTAGACATCTAACTTGGGATGCTGCAGAGTATTTGTGTTGAAATGTGAGAAAACATAATTGACATTCAGCTTGTTGGTTTTAAATTTGCATGTCAGCTACATACAGGCAAAATGCTCTGCCTTTTCGGTCTTTGCACAGAAGATAAATGGCTTTTTTTTTTTTTTTTTTTTTTTTTTTTTTTTTTTGCTAAAGTTCATTGCTGTCACCAGTATCATACCAAAGAGCCTGTGGAGTAGACCAATACTGACACTTCTTCCCGAGATTATCATTCAGTTTAATTAGCAAGTTAAATCTATTTTGTGATCCTCAGTTAGTTCTTGGGGAAACTGGGATCTTCTAGGATCTTGTTTTCTGACTTTAGTCCAATGTGCTGAATAGTATATTGGCACACAAAAGTAGTTTCTGTAGTCTATAGCAGACTTAACACTTCACCAGATAAAGCTTCTATGCCTTCAAACAGCAAGGAGGAGGAGGAATAGGAGATATCAGGCAGTAGGAAATGATACAAGATGTACTGTACCTAGTTGAAGATATTGTTTGGTTCTTAATCTCACTAGGTTTATTCTGCCCTCCCCTCCATTTTTGTATTATGAAAGCATTGTTTACTTCCACAGCAGGCTTGGAGAGTAGTCTGGGATTCCTTCTGTAGAAAGAGTTCCAACTTGCATAGACAAATGCCTTACTATCTTTGAACAAATTTTTTCCCTTGCCATCTGCAACTATTTGACTCTGTTTTATTGATCTGTCATGTGTCTCTCTTGGCATCTAATGAGGGTGGTATAGCTCTACTGAGCACTACTGCAGCAGCAGCCTGTGGCTGTACTGCGGCCACTAAGCGAATTCTCAGAGATCATCCTCATCTCATCTCCTCTGCTGCAGTCTCATGGGCTCCCAGAGCAATGGGGCATTAATATCTTGTTTGGTCACGTTTCATTGTTCAGCTGGCTTTGTATTCCTCTTGAAGAACTTGCTACGAATAGATACATAAATGTGGCTTTAGTTTGTTGTTGAAGAAGTATTCAAGGTAATGGCATAACTTTCGTTTCCTTTTGTTTTGTTTTAGAACCAGAAAAGCCTTCTGGTTCTAAATACTGCCTATTTCTGTTCAGTGTCTGCTAGCCAGTGTGAGTGCACAGCTAGTTTTGAAACTGGCTTTTTCTTTCCCTTACAAATATTAAAATTCAAAGGGAGCTGTCCCTTTGCTCCCACATTCTTTTCTGCCTCCTATTTGATCTGCCTTTGAGCAATAATTTAAAATATCTACAGTGCCAGCAAAAACAGAGGAAAATGAACATAAGGGAATTGAAGTTTCTCATGTGATTCAGTTCTTCTCCTTCTGTATCTCATTCTGCTACAAATAACTGCAGTGTGCCTTTTCCCAATCCAACTTGTATTTGCTTTCATTTTTAATGGACATACCTTTTCTTTTTTCTCACTATCAGATCTTTGCTGAAACAGTGAAGATCTGTTTATCTATTTTTATGTGAGTAAGTGCTGAATCTTGCTAGATTAGGAAAAGGGACAAAGACAAGGACTCAAGCTGAAAGAAGTGAGATGGGAGACCTCAAATAAAGGAAAAAAGCTTGCAGATGCACTCTTCACTCCATAATCTTGGATGCAAGTGAAAGCCTACCACTACTTTCTGTAGGTATGCCACAGTGCGCCTGTGAATGCTCCCATTCCTCCTTTGAGCTGTCTCACAACAGGGGTTAGTGTTGTCACTTACTGGAAGAAGGTGCTTGAAGAGGTCTGCTCTGTTGAAGTACAGAAGTCAACTTAATACATTTGTGGCTTGGTGTTTTCTACTTATTTTCCTCCTGAAAAAGCTTCACAATTTGCCCATACTAAATGAAAAAGATCTTAAGAGCAGGGAAGGGACAGAGGGGCTGTGAAATCACAGTTGTTGAATATGTAGGCTGTTGAACATCCAAAATAAAGACTGTGGAAAGCATGATGGTCTTAATTTGGCCTGGCACAGCCCTGGTCAGGACACTTACATGCCTCTGTCAAGTCATGGAAAATGTTTTATATCAAACATGGAAAAAAACCAAGCACCACAATCTGGACAGCCTCCTGAAGGCTAATTTAACTAAGACACTTCGGTCTATAATGAATTCTTTGAACACAGGAGACACCAAGCACTAAATCAAGACAAGTGACGGGTAAAACCAAATATATTTTTTTGC
Source organism: Strigops habroptila (assembly GCF_004027225.2). Classification (NCBI taxonomy): domain Eukaryota; kingdom Metazoa; phylum Chordata; class Aves; order Psittaciformes; family Psittacidae; genus Strigops; species Strigops habroptila. The sequence goes on along the minus strand of NC_044302.2, from coordinate 73,373,318 downwards.
TGTGGCCATATCCTCTGTAGAAAAACTAAGCAGGTTTTGTTTTTTCCCCACCTTCCCTAGATATGCTTTCTTGGAGTCAAAATTCAAATACATGGAAATGGAAATATTTTACTGTACTGTCAGTGCATAGATTTAAAGCTCAAATAGTTGGACAGTAACTTGAAAGGGTTAACTTAACATTTAGAACAGTTGTTTCCCTCCAGTGGAAAGTATTTATTCTTGAAAGGTCTCTTGGAAAGGCTGAGCGTTGAATACAGCAAACACCATAACAATCTAGAAGCAGTGCTGCAGGCTATAAAGTCCCTTTTGTGAATGTTTGCAACTGAGCAGTGGTGGTTCTGTTTGGGCAACTTACTCATTTGAGGGCGGGGGGCTTAAATATACAAAAACTCACCCATCCATTTAAATTAAGACTTAGACTTTCTAGTTCAAGAAAGTTAGCCTGTAATTTGGTAATGTGTTGTGTAATGTGGTTGCAGTTTTTAGCTCATGAACTCAGCAACAGAGTATGTACTTAAAGAGATAGTTCATTCCTCTCAGGCCTGGATTGAAAATGTGCTTAGAAGGCTGTGTTTCATGGGGACTTAGAAATATAAGTAACTTATTTGATGAGGAGTGGTTAAGGAAAAGTCAGTGTTCCTAATTTGGGCTTTCCCCTCATGCCAGGGTACTGTTACCACTGTGGTAAAACTTAATGGATGCAACTCCACACACATTCCATAGAGGTACTGAGGGTTGATCATGCCCTATCATGTTTGCCTTTAGGCTTTCAACACTCTCTTTCTCAATATTCTTCTATCCAAATTGGGATGTTACAGCCTGCGTGGGAGGACAATAATATGGGTAAAAACTTGAGGTCTGAGGATTGTGCTTAAGGGGTTGGGTTCCACCTGGAGGTTGGTAACAAATGGGGTACCACAAGGTCTATCCTGGAGTCAGTGCAGTCCAATATCTTTATGAGGAACTCTGAGAAGCACATGGAAGACAAATAGGTGTTAGAGGCAGAACCACTGAATACACTCAAGGGCAGAGCTGCTGTCCTAGTGGGACTTGCTCAGGTAGGAGGAAGGGGCTGACAGGGATGCAACGAAATTCAGCATGGGCAAAGGCCAAACTCTGCACTGGGATGGCAGAGCCCTGCAAGGATGCAGGCTGGGGCCAGGCAGCAGCAAGGACCAGCAGTGCCAATGGTGGTGGTGATGGGAAAGGCAGGGATTGTCCCCTCTCCTCAGTGCTCGTCAGACTACATCTAACCACTTATTTTGGGCCTCCAACAGAAAAAGGAGATTGATAAACACGGCCAGGTTCAAGCCAGCAAGATGGTCCTGGGCTGAAGCCCTTGGTGTGAGAGGAGAGTCTGTGGGACCAGGGCTGGTTTAGCTTGGAGAAGAGACAGCTTTGGTGGCACCCAGCAGCATCCCTGACACCAACAAGAAGGAATGGAGGAGACTCAGCTGGACATTTTACAGCAGTGCGTGGTGGGTGGGTGAGAGGCAGCGGCACAAGCTGAAACCTGACAGGCTAAGTCTGGAGATAAGGAAAAGGCTTTCCCCAGGACAGCCCAGCAGTGGGAGCAGGGCAAAGGAAGGTTGGGCCTTCTCCAGCCTGTGGGGTTTCAAGCCCCAACTGGGTGAAGCCCTGAGCCATCCTGAGCCCATGGCAGAGCCTGCTCAGTGCAGGGCAGTGACTGGACACCTCCCCAGGTCCCCACCAGTCTGAACAGGATCCTATGATTCTGTGATACGTGTGAATATTGAGGAAACAAAGGAATTGATCAACCTTGCAAAATATTGCTCTTTCGATAATAAATCTACTTTTTTTCTTTTTCTTTTTTTTCCCCCCCCCCCCTTGAAAATGGAGGTAAATATTATCGCTGTCGATGAGAATTCCTGTGGTGGATGAAATGGAGGGCAGGCAGTAGCAGTCATTCATGCCGTCTTTGCAGAGAATGGTCTAGGCCCAGTCATTTGAGCACTCCAATCATTGGCAGCAAGTTTAAGTTCATGCCTATCACATGATACAGTTTTCCATCTCTTTGTTATCTGTGTTGGTTGGCACTAGTCCACTTGTGTCAGTGGGGTTTCCCTTGTGATCTTTAACCATATTTTTGCAGCTTTAACTGGCCAGGTAAAGAAATTTTTACCAAGGTAGAAGCATAGCTTCTCAGTGGCCAAAAAACTTGGTGCGTGAAGAACTTGATTTGTCCTCCTAAAGTGGCAATGATGTTGCATGGTGTAATGTCACTGGAAAGTGTAAGCTCCACAAAGAATTAGCAGAATCAGATAAATTACAGAACATTTTTCTCTAGTTCCAGCATCATCTGAAATGAATAGCTCCAGAACTTTATACTTCAGTATGTGTATTTACTTCAGGCTCTTGCAGTCTGCAAGTGAAGTGAGGCACGAAACTTGTTTACTTCCTGGTGAAAGCATTCCCACTGTGAAAGTGACAAAACACTGTGACTTTCTAACTTTCAGTTTGTCCCTCTAGTGGTGCAAGAAGTTCACCCCATGAACCTTTTTCAAAAATGACAATAAAGCTTCAGTGCAAAAATTTAAATTACGTGTGCGATTGCTGACACAGGAGCAACTTGGTCATTCTGGTTTTCCAAGAAGAAACATTGGTTATTCTTTAATTAAACAACATCCAATCCACTCTCCCGCAACTTTTTTTGGTTGAAGAACAGGACAAAGTAACTGGGGGGTTTGATGATGTCCATAGACACCACCACATATATGTCTAAGTTGCTGGTTGTGACCCCTACATATTACAAAGTTCCTGCTACCAGCTAAAATCTGGCAATTTGGTAACATACCAATCTATTATCTTGCCCCAGAAATAGAGTTTGAACAATTGCTTGAATCAAGTGAATAGCTGGCAGATTGTAAAATGTCCTATGCATAGAGAAATAGCTAGCTCTTCCTAGCCCCTTTTCTTCTTTGCCAGTTTCCACTGCGGGTGTAGTTTATGTAGGTGAACACAGAGAAAATCTGCTTATTTACAGAGAGCATAGTTCAAACGGTGTAATGAGAACTGCATTTCAGTGTTTGATACAATGCATCCATTTGAGAGGAAAACCATTCAAAAATGCCTTTTTTTCACCATCTTAGGGGCCAGATACAAATACCCACCAACTGCTGAAGAATAACATTTTGTTAGCGTGTCCTTGTAATTCAAAGGTCACATGCAAGCAACGGGCATTTCCCAGTCAGCTGACACTACCTGAAGGTCCCTTGTTGCGAGAATCTCTAGCAGGAGACTGCTTAGTGCTCAATGTACATACATAGTTTACTCTGACATAACTTTCACCAGGAGCTATGCCAACTCTTTCATCCAGCGTTCAGCACTTCAAAGGATCCACTTCAGAGTATGGCCCCTGCAAGCAGATGTGAAATGAATCAGCATTAATAATTAGACCTGACATTTATTTTGGTCTTCTCCTCATTGTCTGACATTTCAGTAGCAGTTAGTTAATTTAACAAACACTATGTGGTACTTTTTTACATAGTACTATAGGGACAACTGAGAGAATGAATCTTCTTTTAAATTATTTCAGAATGGAAGTCAAGCAGCCAGCCTAGTCATTTAGGGCTTAAAAATCACATTAATGAATCAGTGAAGAATTGAAATAACTACAGCTTGTGTAATTCAATTTATTCTTTTCAGTGAGCCTGTTCTGTTCTCCCTGTAAGGGGGAAGTGAAGCTTCTCACTCTGCCTCAGGAGACGGGGCTGAGGCAGAGGTCTGGTATGTGGAAGCTAATAATCAGCAGAGAATATTCTAGTGCCTCTGGTGCACCTAGAGATGTGGTGCCTTCCCCTTTGTCTGCACTTCCCCGTTTATTTTTTTTGGAAGACTCTTTATGCTGTGAAACAAGGTCTGTATTACAGAGGAGTATGAGGTGGGTAACCAAAGGATGAGCAAGCCTGAGTTACCCAGTGTTGAAGAACCTGTTGTGGGCAGTAACCACGAAGTAGTGAGTGGATTGTGTGGTGGTCTGTGCTATCTCCCAGTTTTGTTTTTGTCATCCCATATCCTTAAATAAAATTTCAATCATCTGTTTTGTGTTGACCATAGATCTCAGAAAGGAACCTACCCAAATCCATAGTCATCAGAAGCAATTGCATGGGTAAATCCAACAACACAAGCAAGAGATGCATAAACTCTACTGCTCATGTTGCAAAAGGTAGGGCAACCAAAAAAACCCACAGAAAGTCTGGGAGGCTTCTGGAAGGCCTGCAGCAACACCTTTAAGTGCTCTTTGAAAGATGAGTCCCTGTCAGAGAGTCTGGTGCTTATGGAAAGGCTCCAGCTTTCTTCTGAGGGCAGCCTACAATGCCTCATCCATCTGTTGAAACAAAGGAACAAGGAATAATAAGCAGGCAGAAAGACATCCTGTATTACTTAGGGTTTTCAGAAATTAATATTAAAAATGGAGCAGTACGTTACAGACTAGAGCATAAAATCAGTTTAAGTCAAAGGTGAAGATACCAGATTACCTTGTCTTTCATGGGAGCCTTCTCATTACAGGCTGTTACTTTGTGAGCTGCATTAAGTACATAGAGGAGGTGAAAGAAGGATTGCCATTTTCTATTTTGACTATGAATGAATGTCCAGAAGACCAGCTAGGCACATCTCAGCTACTAAAATGATGAGGATTAAGAAAGTCATAACCAGTCACTAGCCAGGAATATCCATTACCAATTCTTTAATTCATGTTGATGCTTTTTACTTAGTACAAATAGGAAGGAAACCAAGTCAGTGTCTATTTTCAGCTTGACAAATTTATACCTTGACTTGCTTGGAACTTACAGTTTTGCTTTTAAAAGAAGTACACAAGCAAGTGTACCAACAAAAAGTCCTATTTACTCTTTACAATGTTCTTGAGAGAGGAAACAAATGCGCAAAAGCCACAGAAAGCCTCAGCCTGGCATAGAAGAAAATGCCTCGCTCAGCAGTTTATCTTCTTAAGCACAGAAGGTGACACAGTTAGCTACAAAGAGGTATTGTCTCAGGATCCCCTGGCGCTACAGAGACTGTGCTCCAGTCCATCATGTTCGATTGTTTAAGCTTCATGGACCTTAGAGGTATGACTGGATGATACAGTCCTGTGGTTCGTAAGGTGTCACATCTGCCTTCGCATGAGGTATGTATGAAAGGCTATTAAATAGCTCTTGTGGCAAGTAAGTGTAAAGTGTATTCCACTCATTCTGCTACTTGTTTTCTGGTTTATTTAGGGAAAATCCCTTCTCTATGCCGCAGTTTTTCCACTTGTAACAAGTCACAGGGCCATTATGAATATTAACTAGAGCTTGTAAAGTTCAAGGGGAGTATGGGTGCATGCACATCTACGCATTCATACACAGAAGCACACATGTAGATTTCTCTTAACAATGTTCAGTGCCATCATTTAACCAAATTTTAGCAGACTTGAGGTGAGTTCTAGTGTTCTGTGGCAGTGTTTTTTCCAGTAGACAATGTAGGAGATGTGTACCATCAGGACATTTACTTCACTGTTATTTCTAAGATTTTGCATTAAGCATATGAAGTTCAATCCAACCCCATAAATTAAGTGTACATGTTCATTTCACAAAATGTACTACACTAGTCTGAGATACAAGCAGCAATTTTGAAAGTAACAAGAAGAATAAACACAAAAAATTGTGTCATTAACTGGATTTCAAATAGGAAGCACAGAACCTCCTGCCCACAGAAGGTCTAATTTCAAAGCTAAATCAGGTTGCTCAGGGCCTTGTCTGAAGACACAGGTGGTGGAGTTGCCATGACCTTGGGGCAGCCTGCTGCAGGGTTGTATCACTCACGCCCTCAAGCATTTTGAAGATTTTTTTGTGCGTCTGTCTCAGAGTTTGCAACTTCAACCAGACTTTATTACTCATTTCTTGATCAACATGCCATAAAGATGTTAGTTTCTTTCAGCAATGAGTCAGTAAGGCTTTCTGGTACAGTGTCACAAAGCAGGGCATTGTTCTTTGAATATAGTAATGGACCAAAACGCCTATGTCAGTCACCAAACTGAGTAAGTGTTGTTCTCTGGAACAGCTGACATAATGCTTTTAGTGAAAGTAAATGTACTTCAGAACCTAGCTCAGTGAGGCTTTGAGAGTACATTTACATGCTTAAGACTTAAATTTTCTGTTAACTCTCAGTCCCAGCCAGTAGCTCTGAGATTGATCTGTTCGTCTGTTCAGGTTACATGGGAAGTTCAAGAATAACCTGGGTTTGCTTTATGTTTTTTGGAAGTCTTATATACAAGCCTACTGTATTTGTCATGCATTAACATACTCAGCATAAGTACATTTTCAAAAGCAGTAAGCTAATAGTGTGAGCAAAGGCCTTAAGGATGTAGTGTTGCTGACTTTTCAGATGCTTCTATTAATTTTTATAAGACTATGCCACTAAGAACATTTTTAAAAATCATGATTCCTCTTAAATTTAACAAAAACATGATAAATTGCTGTGATTCTGACCTTTACATTATTATAGTGCTAAACCATCTTTGTCCCAAAGAAGTGGATATTTTATCAAAAGTGTAAGTTGAAGGAGAAAAAAAGAAAGTGTCTTGGGCTTTTTGAAAAAAAACCCAACCTTTTTTGACAAGAATTAAAATCAGATTAATGCAACTTGTGTCACTATACCATTTTGTCTTAAGGATGAAGGACACTGGTGTAGAAGCTGGATATACTGTACCAGCCTTCCTATCTGTTGCTGCATTAGAAGTGGACAAGTGCATAAAATCAGCTATTAGAAAACTGTCAGATGGCATTAAAAAAAAAAACCCACCAAAAATCAGCAATTTGCCAGCTCTTTGCTAAAGCTGTCTTACTGAACATGTAAATGGCTCCTTGACTTGGAAGATAATTATTTTCATTCTGCCTATCTTAATTCACATCCTGCACTGACTGCTTCCTGAAAGTAGGCTCATTTCCATCACAATTGATCATTTTTAAAACAGTCACAGTTAACCGTTTACTCTTCTATGTTAATATTGCCTTTGTGACGCTTTCATTTGTAATTTCCCCAGTGCTACTCTGCCTTCTTAACAGGCTTCTTAGGTCATTAGCAAACATGAGCAGCCTCGGGTAATCAGAGATGTAGGAAGCAAGAGACCGCCTTCTGCTGGAGGTTAGGTCACCCCTGTATTGTTGAGGATAGCAAAGCAGTGAAAGGCGCTTTTTTTCACTTTGAAAAACAGTGCTGAGCATTCAAGTTGTGGTGAAGAAATAATACTCACTGAAAAGCTGGGAGTCCACTCCTGACCTAACCTCTACCCCTTTGCCCTGCTGCAGTAATACAAAAGGACTACAGATCTGCCTACGGGAGAACTGAACACATTTGGGGATTGGTGTGCCAGGAGACGGCACTTATCCAGAGCTCTGCTGCAGCCTGGCAAACCCTGAGCTGAGTGGCTCTGCTGTGGGACTGATCCAGATCCAGTTTGTGCTTGGGTATTAGGCTAGCCCTGAGGAAGCGGAGGAGCACAAAGGTTGTACAGCTGCTCAGTTCCTTCCCGCACAGCTGGGACCTGTGCCAAGCACAGGCAAGCCCTGAGGATGTGTGCTGTCTCCCGCCCTCCTCCCTGCAGCAGCTGTGCACTCCAGCACCCAAATAAATCTCAATCACTCCATGGTGGCTCTTTTGTTCTGCTGTTTTTAAACTTGGAGACCCGTTTGTGCAGCCAAGTTAACACAGGGCTCAGGGCTCGAATCTGCATTGTTGCCTGCTTTGTGCAGTAATTGAATGGGCATGCCAAACAGTAGTCAAACAGCACTAAACCTGGACCAACTTTTTCTATCTTTTGTGTAAAGACAAGTGATTGTACAAGAGGCAAAACAGAATAGCTCACTTGATGTAAAACAAGCTGCAGATTTTGACATACTGTTGTCATTTCCATCCTAGCTACAATTAATTAAAATTCACTTTATGCGACTAAATAAAGGAGAGGCGCATACTGATACATGCATGATTGTACTCAGGCATAACAATCAGCATTATGTGTAGCACTGTGAGCACTTTAGGTGGAAAAAACCTTATTTTTTTCTGAATATTCATGAAAGTTTGCCCTGTTTTCCACAAAATCAGATCAAAGTTATTTGCTTTGGATAAAGGGGAAAATGGAATGTCAAAGATTACAAAAAAAAAAAACCAACCCCAAAACAACAAACCCCATGTATTAGGAATATATCTTTTTAATGGATCCTACTTCAGAGTTAGATGTGGTTTCCATTATATTGACATAACAGCATAAGAATATGCTTTCCCGTGTCTGAGACCTTACACGTGTGATATGTTTGCACAGTGTCTGGAGTACAGCCATTCCTCAAATATCCACAGAAAACCTGGAACCCTGGGTCTGGAACCTGGTTTCCTCAAACTGTACAAGCAACTGCACAACCACAGTAATAGCCTAAAAGTAACAGCCAAGTTCAGCAGGACACATTTTACAGAAAAGATCTCCAGGATCAGAATAGCCCAACTGGTAATGATAATGAAGAGATTATCAAGATGAATTGGCTAAATTTTATGGCAATTTTTTTCCATTTTACTTAATTGCCAGGTAGCTTGTTGACTACTTAGTGCAGGATACAACACAGTCTCTGTTCATGTGGGAGACGTCTATGATGCTCTGAAGGTCAGGAGTGTAAATTTGTTGCATAACATTTAACCTTCCTTGTTTTGTGTGCTTTGCCACTATTATATCAGCTTAAGCACCCAGCGAAGCTTTAAGGTCACGCCTTGGGTTTAGAATATCCCCCAGCTTCAAGGGAAGTTTTCATCTGCCTTTAAGAAATGAAAACCAGTTTTCCTCCATTTTTCAGGCTGAGCAATGTATTGTTAGCACACAGTGCCAAACATCGGAAGAGATTCTCTTACTTGAAACTATTCAAAGAAAACACATATGACATATTTCTAAAATATTCAACCTGACTCGAGTGATAGAAGACATCTTCATAGCTTTAAATTTAATTTAAATTTAAATCCATTAAAAAATGGATTATCTGTGTTACCTAAAAAAATTAAAAATAAGAAAATAAAAAAATAACAAAAGTCATTGGAAGCAACATTTTGTTTGCTGGTGTATTCAGATGCACAGTTTTCCATCCAGTACTGTGAGACACGAGATGATTTTGAGGATGTGTCAGCTAAATAAGCAGAAACAACCACGTCAGTTCAGAGCTTCCAAAATAACCTCATACCTGAATATCAAGACCCATGAAACAGAAGAGTATAAGGTTGGTTTAAGGAAGGCACATGATTTAATTTTTGTTATTTAACAGAGTATAAACATTTAATGGAAGAAAAGTAATAAATACAAGAACATAAGCCACCAGCAGAAGCAAGGATATTTGCGCAAAGAGCTGCTTTACAGCTTTTATTTTCTGTGCTGTACATCCACCGGAGGATAAAACTATGACATCATGGATACTTTGTTTATGGCATGTCATTGTGTCCACCACAGAGAGCAACATAATAAAGCTCAGTCAGGCACTTTGTCATCCAGCTGGCAGACAGTGAAATATAATACTGTCAAAGGGCAAGCCAATAAAGAAATAAAGACAGAAAGACAATGTTTTTCTGGCATGTGACCACCATTTTAGTTATGTTAATCCAAGAAATTAAATGTAAAAAGATCTACTTGAAAGGCAATATTATGTGCCAGCTGCTCAAAAAAAAAAAAAAAAAAAAAGTTAAAAAATTGCAATCTCACACAGCTTCCTTAATGTTAACTATGTGCCCCCTCCATGTGCACACACACACAAAGACAAGACACAGAGTGGTTATGTTACTCTCAGAAGTAATGCTGAGTTCTCCATTTAAGGGGATCCAAGTATACAAGGGAGTGAATTAATGTTGTTTTAGACCATCTGGAACTAGTTTTTTCTCAGTCTGGCCCTTTTTAATTTGTTCTTTTATATTGCATTAATGTCATCTTTTCCTCCATAAGAAAGAGGGGAAAGAAAATCAGGAAATAAGAAGTTCTCAGCTTAGCATTTCCATTGTCTTTTACGTTAATGACTTTTCCCAAGCTCATGGCTGCATCTTATGCTATGGGGCAGCCTATAACAATTCCTATAAACAGCAAGCTTTTACTCTTGAGCATTAAGCTGTAGGCTTAATTCTGCATCATAAGGTAGATCCTTAAGAGACTATTTTCAACTCCTTTTCCATCATAGACCATATGTTCAAAAACGTTTAATTTATATAGAAATTAATTCATAGGGATTCTTTCCCATAACTGAAATAAGCATTTGTTTCTATGGCACAGAAATCCACAACAACTAGTTTCAATAAGGTTGCAACCTTTCTACTACTTTAATTATAGGTTGTGTTTTAAATGATAGTTTTATCTAATTAGAATAGGACCATTGTTTCCATACTTATAGATTTTATTGTGCTTGCTCTGAACCAGCACAATTCTTTTGTGATTATGTCTTTCTTAGACAAGCTGAAAGGGGGTCAGGCCACTAAACTGAGATTTTACTTATTTAACAAAGTTCTTGGGTCTTGGTAATGACTGAGGCCAAGCACCATGATACAAAGTTAAATAAAAACCAGCCTCCCCAGGCAGTTTCCTGCTCAAATAATTCAAAGATGACGAATAAGGCATTGAGGCACAAAATCTATGAGCTATTTTATTACTGTAAGTCTGAATCCCTCAGGTAGGCTATGGTCGTGCTCTTCTCACAGAGAAGTGTGGGTATCCCCTGGTAGGTGGGGAGGTGTGTATCATGGGTTTCCACATACAAAACCATGTCAGTTCAGCTAAACGGGTCCAAAAATATCCGTGGTTCCTTGTGTTGTTATTTATTTCAGTTGTGTTTAAACCTGCCATGAACTGGCCAGATAAGCCTGATTTAAACCTGAAATACATGTATCCAGACTGATATATCCCACCTAATTACACTACAGACAGAAAGAGCTAAACAAACCCATCACAAAGAAAAAGTTTGAGAGAACATGCAGGTGTCTGCCTCACCACAGTATGGCTACATACATCCTCAGCTTTGGGGCTTTAGCTGCACTTAGCCCTTCAGCAACAGTCTGGAAATGTCTGCACCAGTGATTGCCACTATTATTGACCTCACCAGCCATATATCTTCCAGCATTTTTTATTATTATAGTTATTAGGATGCCTGGTGAAAAAGGCCAATTCCTGAACAACCAGCCAAGCATGCCATTTAAGACACAAATATGGTGGTAGCATTGGTTGTGTTAGCATCATATTCAGTGATCCATTCCATGATTCTACAATTCTATGTGGTGTCTAATAGGTTATGAAACACAGATCCGCATGACTCACACGACAAGCGTAATTTCAGGTGACTTCTTTAGGTTCCTTTAAACCAACCCTAGAAAGTCATAAAGTTGCAATGAAGGGCTTGGAGTCTGCCACACCACTAGGCAGAGGTAGGAGATGACACCACCTGGGTGACTGATTCCACTGGACGTGCAACTGTGAGGCTTAGGGCTTTCCATGCTTCTTCCACCTTCAGGCAGGGAACTTGGGAGAGGCACTTCTGTTTCCCATGGCTGCTCGGGAAAACAAGCAAGCAGGCTCCATGGGTTAGCTGAGAAAACACCATGCAAGCAGCAAGAATTAAAACCTCTGACATGGCTCTTTCAATTAGACCCAAGGAACATTACACTTAGTAGGCATGGAAGTAATAAACCTGCCGAAGTAGCTCCTTGGTCTTCTGCATTTCTATCTGGCAGGTAGTCAACAGGGGAAAATTACACCAAGTCTAATGTGCCTGTACACCCAGCACAGCTTTAAGGTGTTTGTGCGTTAATGAATTGAGCTTCCTCAGGTAACTAAGAATCATAGAATCATAGGATCATAGAATCATAGAACCATAGAATGTTTAGGGTTGGAAAGGACCTTAAGATTATCTAGTTCCAAACCCCCTGCCATGGGCAGGGACAACTCACACTTGACCATGTCGCCCAAGGCTCTGTCCAACCTGGCCTTGAACACTGCCAGGGATTGAGAATGATGAGCCTCTGACTTTTTTGACCTATTGCTAAACCATGGTTTGTCCATGTAAGTCCAGGCCTTTCAGAAACCTTTACTACCATTAATTACTTCTACCTTCCTCCAGCTTTTCAGCCATACTTTCCACATTTTCATTTCCAGTCTGACCAACACAAAGTTGCTTTCAGGGAACGTAGTCTTTAATTAATCAGCTTACTAGCAGATGTTTTCTGCAGGCTATAATTTCTTGTCTAAAAAGACATTTTCCTTCAAAGATAATTTAGGGCTGGTAGAAAAAAATCAAATTATAACTGTAAAAACTAGCCATTTCCTATGTGGCAAATTTCATCTAATTGATCCCGTAATGTGATTTGGCAGCCAGATCTTTGAGGTCTCTGCTGTAAGTGACCACACTGATGAATGCCCACCTTCTGATGAATGCTGAGGTATTGAAGCACATTCACAAGTAAAAGAAATGAGACCACTAAAGTGTTTTTCAGAGTGATGGCCAAACCACAATAATAGCAATAATGTTTTTTACTCTGCTATTGACGTTAGTGAAAACTGGAGCAGAAAAAAGGAACAAAGATTTCCAAAGCTCATAACGAATCCCCTAAACTGTTCTTCCTCCTCTGCAAATCATAGTTTAACAGCTACTTATATACAGAATTGAAATGTGTTGAAATATACCTAGTTAAAGGCTTGTCAATGTTAAGAAAGCACAGTGAGCCCATATTCCTTAGTTTCTTCTGGGTGCTACCATGGTATAAAAACTAATGAATGATAAGTCTTCTGATCTTGAAACAGTTCTATGGATGCCTCGCCTGCAAGAGCATCTAGGGCCCCAGTGACAGTTTTGACTAAAAAATGTTGACTCTTAGTAAAAGGTCACAGCCTGTGGCTGCCAAAGAAAGCAAAGAAATGCTATATAGCATTTGTATTGCTGTTGAGCAGTTCTGTTTAACATATATTTGTATAGTTTCTATACTTATCTTTCTTACCAAAATCAATCAACCAATCCAACTTCCCTATATATCTATCGGACTCTTTGTGCAAGTTCAGCATTTTGCTGCTGTGTAAAAATAATAATAAGTAATGATTGGAAATCTTTGCCACATCTCCAGCATGTGTAGCCTTGGAGAAGCAAGGACCAGTGTCTTCACACACTGGTGGCTGTCTGCAGGAGCACTGGAGCTGGGGACAAGGAGTGGGGGTTGAACTGCTGTGGTTCCAGTGGCTGCATGAAATTTTAGATGGTAAAGTCGTAAGACCAGCTTAGATCTGCTTTAGTGAGACTACCTAAACCAGAATTTGTGGGCTGTAAAATCTCTCTGTTTGGGGTACTGGCTAATTGCTGAGCAACTGGTGGTCATTTCCATTCCCACTAGCAGCTACAGAGAACTGGAAAACACACGATATACTTTTCCTTTTTTTTCATTTCCCTGTCTTACCAGTCTTTTTACTTTTTTATTAGATTCTAATCTTTTTTATTAGATTCAATAATGTATCTAAACAGCCCCTGAATGGGAGATCTCACATGAGAAAGTCACATTAGAGACAGGCATGCAGAAGGCAAGCCAGCAGGGAACTCCTATCCCAGCAACCACGGTCAGAATTCAACCCACAGCAAGCAGACAAAATTACAGGCCAGGCTGAGAAATCACACTGGAGTTCCTGTTCATAGAAAATGAAGTTATAACCCTGGGCACCTCATGGCTGGGTACAGATGCTTTTCCTATCCAATTCAGCATGAATCATTAAAATCCTCGATAAAAATGATTGGTATTTAATTGGCTATCATCACATCCTGTCACTTTAATGTTGCTGTGTGGCCTATGTGACTACTGCATGATTTTATTTGGGGCATGTCTGAAGGCTGTAAATTTGAAGGGGCTTTCTCCAAGGTAGTTAGGACAGGTTGATAACATAGTACCTATTGCACATTAGCAGGGAAAGTGAATACAAGAGTGTCATCTTGATTTTGATGTTACTGATATTTTAGCATAGCCCAAAGCCGCCATAAAAGCAAGGGCTGCACTCTACTAAATAATGGATAGGAACAGGAAAAATGATTCTACCCTAAAGTGTTTCCAGTCCATTAGGAACAGAGTGTAATGTAATAAATAACATCCAAGCAAAATATACAATCACAACACTACCGAAGAAAATGTTTGGTATATTGTCATAATAGCCATGCTTTCTATACTCAGGACTAAATCCTTAACTGGACTGCGTATCACAATCCTTAGATCCACCTTCCTTATGTCCACATCATTCCAAAAACCAGAGCCCTGAGCAGTACTAAGAGACTTCTTTCCAAAACAGAGGGGGATAGGAAGAGCTGGGTATCTGTGTTAGGATTTCCCCAGTCTGCATTCCCCCAACAAAAACCTGATGACTATAGCGCCCTCAAAGTTTTGCAGACTTTCTGGTAGCTTTTAAAGTGTCCATAGGCATAAGTTAGCATGTGTTGGGTCAAAATGTGACAGGGAAGATAGTAACCGGAGCAGCCATTTTATAGAAGGAAGCATCAGAAACAAACAAACAAACAAAAAAAGCATCAGAAAAGCATTACTTAGCTCCAGGCCAAAGAAATCCAAAGCACAATCATGTAACAGATTTGCCATATTTGGATTGATACAGCTGTGTTTTAATGAGCAGAAATGGTAATAAGCTAATGGCTTGGTATTTGCTTGAGAATGTGTCCCACAATCATCTGCTGCTCAAGCGGAGACTCCTACCTGCAAGCGCAGCAAGATTCTCTCTTCCTTTTTGTGATGGAGTCCCTGGAGCTTAGAATAGATTTGCCCCTTGAGGACTAGCTGCTTACTGGTGTTACTAGGCTTAAGAACGTAAGATTTGTTGTTAAGCGTTCTGGGGATATGCCAAGGTCACAGATGCTGTATGACATATAGTACTTTCTTAATGGATTATTTTTATGGCATTATTCCTTACTCGCTTTCTACTTTCTACTTTCTCCCCTTCTACTATTGTCTGTAAAGTTCTTTTAGACATTCCTTTGACAAGCTTGATTTTATACATACGAGCAGCTTCACCTCTTCATTCTTTGACTCAAGAACTGCCTAGTAGGAAACTCTACAGATGGATATGTCTTCTGCCTTTTCTCAGGACTCACCTTCTTCTTCTGCTTGAAGATCTCACCCTTTAAAACTCCTCCAAAATTGTACACTACCCTTTTTTTTTTGAAAACTGAGGGAAAGAATGAAAAGATTTTTCCTCCTCACAGCTCAAACCTTTTCTCATTCTCGTAATTAACTTCCTACTGGTTAACCCATATGTGTTCTAGGAAACCAATACGAAAAGGCTCGTTTTGCTCATTGTTGCCTACTTAGGGTGCCTACAATCCAAGTAGTATCTTCCTGTTACTACAGATGTGCCAAGCAGTGGGTACCAGCTGTCCTAGAAAGGTGAGATTGGGTACAGAAATGTAGACACATCTGTTAGGGTCTGGTTTCTGGAACTTTAATCAGAGTGGGGAAAAAAGGCAAACTTTTGGTTGGCCAATGTTTGTATATATATTTTTTCACAGATATTTAGATGGTATGCACAAAGGCTTCTGAATTTCATTAAGGCTTTCTCCTTCAGGTTAGTGCTGCTGATCTTTAAAACAGGAGTGACACTATAGGGCTAGAAGTAGAAATATTTATTGTCTAAAGTAGAAATACCCTTATTCAGTAGAAAATATTGATACTTATATCAATTTTGTATTATTCCTTTTTTCTCTACTGAGTAGTACTCAGTTACAGTCACAAACTAAGAAAACCATGAAAAAGCTCCAAGAGAACGAAAAGCCCCATGAGAAATGTCTGCCTCGTTCGGCTGGAGTTTCAACATTATTTGTCATTTCAGGTTTGTAAGTGGCAGAAAAGAATGCATTTGAAAAGTTCTTATATTCTGTGCTCAATTTCTGTCAGATTTCAAAGAGCGGACTAACACAGAACCTGTGATGTCCTGTAATTATGTTAGATACACCATTGCATTATATATAACTTAAGATCCTACAGAGAATTTAAACTGTTTTCTCACATTCCCAAGAGCAGTGGCTGAATCACAAGTACCCTGGCCAAACTCCATACAATGTTCAGAAAACGTACATGCACTCTACAGTCCCACAAGGGCCTCATGTTCTTAGTCATTTCCTGCTTTGCTCTGCTTTACTGTGCAGTGTTAAGGAGCTGAATAGGTGCTCTCTGCCAGCTGGAGACAGCTGTGATTCTGTGATGAATGAAGCAATCCATACACTGTGGGAGTCTGAATTTGCTGGATGATATCCTCAGTTGGTGTAAATTAGCTTGAACCCATTAAAATTAACCAAGTAGTGCTGATTTACTGCCTGGAAAAATGGAGATGTGGAGTGTGGCTCTCAGCAGTTTATTAATCAGGTCAAATGGCATCATATTTTTGTACCTAACAGAAACAGGTTTGAATGGCTCACAGTTATTTAGCTGCCCTGAGAGAAAAAGGGCTACAAAGTGTGCCATAATTCCTGTACTAACCTCTCGACTATGGAACTGTTGATTCAAACTTGGATGCCATAAGTAAGGAAGCCTGGTAATGTCAAATTCTGCATATCCATCCAGTTCTCAAGGGAGCTAAAAGATGTACACACATTCAAAGACTTTTCACCACACACTCAAAGACTTCACCACACGATTCACAGCCAAAAAATTCCTTTCTCAGAGGACAGGAGGCTTGAGGAAAAGATGTTAGCTGAGCTCCTCCAGCAGATGCATCAACATTGACCAGAATGCTTATTTTCTTCAACCAGTTTATCATTCATTTTTCATGATTTATAGAAAGATTGCTCAGCACTATACCAGCCATAAAGTTTCTTGAGGTTATCTTATGCTCTGTCAGTATTCACTCTCCTGATTCCAAATTACATTGGGGAATTTCGCATTTAGGCCCCAATGGACATGCATTATGATTCAGAAACATTTTACGTCAAGAATTACTGCATTTGCAATCCTGTGCCAAGCAGGTAATTGTAGCAGGATATCATGAATAGACTGCTAGGATGAGTATTGTATTGCTCTCTTTGCTGAATCCTTCATGAATGCAAAACCGTTCAGAATAAGACATATTTCCACCATCACAGTTTGAGTCCCTGAACAGATGGTTACTCTCAGAAGTGAAATCAAATACAGTAGATTGAAAGCGCTTCTGGTTCCCTTTTACCCTGAGGCACATATATGACAAGTGTGTACCTGCAATGGCAGGCACTGATCACTGTACTTTTTTCAGGTTTGCCTTTTAAAAATCTTCTGCCTTTCCCCCATATCTCATCAGTCAAAAAATCTAGATCTTATCTTGCTCTTTAAGCCGCAATTTGAATAGAGTTAGGTAGATAAAGATGACTTCATGTCAAGAGTGCAGGCTGATAAACTGGCTCTTCGCTCAAGAGCAAATTTTGTTCCTGGACAATGGCCACTGTTATTTTTCAGGTGTAAAGTGATAAAGGCATATCCTCCTGTGAAGTACTTATTTCATACCATGAGGTGTGCTGAAATAAAACACTTTTTTTTTTAAGCTTGAAATTCAGAGGGGAACATTACGCAAAAGTCCCCAAACTGTCTTTTGTTTCTCCAGCAGTTCATTTCTTTGTGTCATTCTGGTAACAGATTCTCAGTGTGATGGTGAATGAGTTGTTACGTATTTAGGTTATGTGCTGCAAGAAGGAGGAAGGGCCATCTGGAGTCTCATGATAGCCAGCTCCTACGAGGGTACTTCGTCTTGGCTGTTGAATCAGTGGTACACATAGTAACTGACAAGGTGGCACACTAGTATAATAGAAGACATTGTGCTTCATTTTTCTGGACTGCTGCGTGGCTTAAGTTTTACATACCTGCAGATGTTTTGTCTAATTGTGTAAGTGCTTTAAAACCATTTAGGAGAACTGTGTTCTTAGTGCAACAAGTAAAAAATGCCATAACAAGGACACATTGCATTCTCACAATTACATTCTGCAGTTCTTTCCCCAGATGTGCCAGTAAAACATCCCCTCTGACCTAGGGAGCAATCCCTGGCATAAACCAGGTTAAGGCAAAGGCAAAGGCCTTCCCATTTCTCAACCAGTAGCAGCTGCAGGATACCAGACTTAGGAAAATTTTAACTTGTGAAGGCTATAAAATGTTTCCTCAGCAAAGGAATATGCTCTGCTTTTGTTTAAACTATGTTTTCTGTTTATAACTCTTCACAACACTGTTGCTGCACATGGGGTCACAACATACTATATATTCAAAAGTTATTAGGATAGAAATGGAATTGGCACTACTGCATGAGTACCAACTACAGAAGAACACGTGTGCTGCAACACTTAGCTACTTACAATTTTCCTCAAAATCTTTATGGGTATTTTTCCATACCTAGGAACCCTCAGCATTTACCCAAATCCCTTGATTTTACAAATACAGAACAGCAAGACTGTATCTGCCTTCATTACTTCCTCTCTATGGTCAGATTACAGGCAACGGATATAGCCAATAGACAAGGTCATCACGCGAGAAGAAAATACCAGTTGTAACAGGGCACATAAGAAATCCATCTAACCCACTGTCTGGTCCTTCATAATGGCTATCTGTGGGTGTCTGGTGAGAATTTAAACACAACATACAGCAATACTTTGCCAGAATACTCAGCCAATCTTTACTGGTTGCTAGGCCAAGGACTTTCTCACTTAAATGCAGTGTCTCCCCTTACAATGTTTTATTCCAAGAATTCATCTAGTTCAGTTAGCAAGCCAGAAAAATTTCATCATCCGAAGAGTCTTCCAGTGAGAGGCTTCGTAGCTGTGCTGGTTTTGGCTGGAGCAGTATTAATTTTCTTGGTAGTAGCTAGTATGGGGCTATGTTTCTTCTTTGTGCCGAAATCCATGTTGATAATACAGGGATGTTTTAGTTACTGCTGATCAGTGCTTACACAGAGTCAAGGCCTTTTCTGCCTCCCACTCCACACCACCCGTGAGTAGATTGGGGGTGCATGGGAAGTTAGAGGAGACACAGCCGGGACAGCAGATCCCAGCTGACCGAAGGGGTATTCCAGACCATATAGAATCATAAAATAGTTAGGGTTGGGAAGGACCTTAAGATCATCTAGTTCCAAGCCCCCTGCCATGAGCAGGGACACTTCACATTAAACCATGTCACCCAAAGCTCTGTCCAACCAGGCCTTGAACACTGCCAGGGATGGAGCATTCACAACTTCCTTGGGCAACCCATTCCAGTGCTTCACCACCCTCACTGTAAAGAACTTCTTCCTTATATGGAACCTGAACTTCACCTGTTTAAGAAGAAACCCATTATGCCTTGTCCTACCACTACAGTCCCTGATGAAGAGTCTCTCCCCAGCATCCTTGTAGGCCCCCTTCAGATACTGGAAGGCTGCTATGAGGTCTCCACGCAACCTTCTCTTCTCCGGGCTGAACAGCCCCAACTTCCTCAGCCTGTCTTCATACGGGAGGTGCACTAGCCCCCTTATCATCCTCGTGGCCCTCGTCTGGACTTGCCCCAACAGCTCCATGTTCTTTTTATGTTGAGGACACCAGACCTGTACACAATACTCCAAGTGAGGTCTAACGAGAGCAGAGTAGAGGGGCAGGATCACCTCCTTTGGCCTGCTGGTCACGCTTCTTTTGATGCAGCCCAGGTGTCATGCTCAGCATATAAAGCTAGGGGAAGGTTGGCAGGGGTGCCACTGGCTGGGGACTGGCTGGGCATTGTTTGGTTGGTGTTGAGCAATTGTTTTCATTTGCATCACTTGTCTTCTTAGGATTTATTTTCCTTTCTTTGTTATTTTCATTTTAATTACATTATTATTATTAATACTATTATTAAAATATTGAAATGTTACCTCATCCCACAAGTTTTCTCACTCTTACCCTTCCAATTCTCTTCCCCCATCCAGCTGGGGGTGGGGAGTGACCAAATAGCTCCCCACCAAATAGTATGGTGCTTAGTTGCCACCTGGGGTTAAACGATGACAACAGCCTTACAAGCTGTTCTGCAAAGGAGACCCTCTGCAGTTCCATGTGGTGCCCATAACTCCAGAAAATCTCTAAGCATCATTGCACCATGCACAATCTTGTCATTATCCCACCAACTCAGGCATCTCTTTTCCAGGCTGAGATCCATTGCCAATTTAGCCACTCCCAAGGAACAAGTAATGCAGAATTCCTTCATGTGAACAATAGGGTGCACATGAGACCACATCAACTGTTTTGGCCCAAATTTAGACTGTCTGGGGAATGTTAGGCTGATTTTCTTCAGGCCTGGACAAACCATCTGGCAGGACATGCATGAAGCCTCAGGTCTGTCTGTCCCCATCCATCACAAACACACACACACGCACGCACGTGCACATGCAGTTTCACGTGCAGCAGGAAGGAACTGCTCCACGAAGACAGCAGCAGGCTGGACCTTACACTCAGGGCGGATTATCCCCCAGGGTAACACATAGGGTGGGTGACGGCAGCTGTGGGCGGGCACAAGACTGTCCCCATCAAACTCATCAATGATGACTGGCAGCACAACCCAGAGCTGCATCGGTGCTAGACGGACAACAAAGATTTCAGGTCAGATGTGAGCAAGGCTTTTGGTGGAGTCCACCACTAAAGTGAATTTCTCCATGGAAGCTGAGAGAAGGGAGATCAATAGGAATTTCTCAGCCTGGTGTGCTAGGACACCTCCAGACTCCCACCTGGTGACGTGACTCAGCCTTTGCTCATCAGCATTGCCAAGTCAGACCAGCCCCACAACTCAACCATGCCAAGTCATGTCCAAAGCTGGCTACCTATCCACATTTACACTCATATTTTTACATACAGCTGGAAGCTGGGGAAACTGCAAGGTCTTGCTTTTTAACCATCTCACTGAATTCGCTAAGGCAGGGAACAAGGCTGCGTCTGATCTTATCAACATACTAAATATTATGCTTATCACACAGAGAGCAGCAATAACTCCAGGGTGATTAATTACCAAAGGTACTCCAACTCTTAGAAACACAGTAAACAATTAATACATTTTAACTTTACAGCTACACAACAAATTAAAATACAGAAACAAATCCTTTTTTTTCCATTCATTAGACAGGACATAAACTCTCTTGTGAACAGGCCTGATAAATGGAATTTCCCTTTAGGGCATTACTGATGAAAAATGACAAGTGTAATATTTCTATGTAGCACTTTGCTGAGAATCTGTCAGCAAATCCCAAGCCTTGCAGTTCCAACTACTCTGAGGGAAATTTTCTCTTTCAATGCTTTTATTAGGAGCTACTTTCCTCCTAAAAGATATTGGAGTTCTGGCATTGTGGGGTTGTCCCTGAATATGCTCTAAAAAACCATGAGGTATTGCTCTTCCTCAGGAGACCAAGTCTGGTTCATTAAAATTAAAATTTTGATCTTATGGGTAGATAAATGTGCTGTGCAAGGATTAAGTTGAAGTGCAGAGCATTCTTCAGCTGAACTGACATTTTTTGCCAGAAAGAGCCAATGCTTCTATCCATCTAAAACATCTGCCTATTTATACCTCCAATCACCATGGCATCCAGTCACAACATCATGTTAAAAACAAACACAAAGCCACCTCTTGGTTTGTCAGTCATCATCACCAGCATGTATGAGCCATCAGATCCTGTTTGCATTGCTCATGCAAGTAACATCTACAGCTCCCAGAATGCTGCATCTACAGTCTGAATAAATAGTACTCACTTCAAACTACAGACAATAAGCAATGCTGAATCCTTAAATCCTTCCTCCAGTGGGTTTTTTCTTATCATTGGTTTTTAAGGTGAAACTCCATTGAGAGCTTGCGTAGGCAAAAGGCTAAAAAGGGATTTGTCTTTCAGTGACCTATTAACATCTACTGCTATATGTCTTAGTGTCTAAGCATCAAGGCATCAATTAATCCTAAATGAACTAAAAATCCATCATCCCATATTCTCCATCAGTATAATTTGTTAAAGCTGCAGGTAAAGCTGCATGCCATTCTAGTATGCACAATATCATATTGATTTACATTGATTTATTTGGAAGACTTGCTTCTGCTACCACAGATGGTGGAGGGGAGGGAGTGAGGGGGATGTGCAGGGGCAGCTTTAGCTTGTCTAAATCAAATCGAGGATGGACTCTATGTGCTGAAAATTCATTTGAGGCTCAGGGAGCAGCCTAACCCACTTGCTTTCCATTGCTACAAAACACAGCACTTAAATTAGATAACTCATTCCCCACATGTTAACCTTCTCATTCTGCTGGCTCTCCCCATGTACCCTGGGTTAGAGACTGAGCTAGCCTGCCCATCCTGAGGGGTACTTGAAGACACAGGGACAGCCACCCAAATTTGGCGCCAGCCTCCCAGAGACAGCTGAGAGTTGCAGTCTGGGCAGGATGTGGGTTGGGCTGCAAAGGTGCTACTCCCTGGGGAGCAGAAGGCTGCCAGTCCCATGCTGTTGCTGCTGGAGGGAGATCGTGATGGTCAGGGTGCAGCTGAGAGGGCAGGTCCCCCTCTGCTCACCCCACAGGCCCTAGCACTCTAAGCTTCCTCCCTAGTGCTTTGTAACTTGGAAGCTTAAACTAGGTGGGCTGAGTTATGCCATCTGTTGTTACATGTAGTATGTGTGTGTGTGTGTTCCTTTAATTTATAAATCAGGCTGCAGTCAATTAAATTGTATTCCTCATAAGGTGCTTCATTTACCACATTTACTATAATGTCTTTTCTGTGATCATTAAAGTATAGTCCCTCTGGACTTAGCCAGGCTATGATGGGTATTCAATTGCTCATATCTGAGGAGAAAAAAAAGCCAAACAGAAAAATAATAAAAAAAAAAAAGAAAGCACAAGGAATCCCTGAGCTAAAGATGTATTACTGGGTTAATTTAAGATCCAGATCTAGTTTAAAGCATAATTCATATCAAAACAAAACAAACTGCAGTTCATAACTCTGAGCACAAGGAAAATGGCAAGCCACAACACTGAAATGTGTGCCCAGGTCCCCTCCTATTCTCCAGGGTAGCTGAAGTGTAATGTATTTTCCTCCAAAGCTATGCAGGTCACTGTCTGTAGTAGAATATCACAGGAGAGAGGCTGTGGCCATCAGTGACAGACAGTAGCAAGAAGATGAGCACGTAGCAAAGTAGTGGGAATATCTGATCCGTCAGAGCCTCAACCAACAGTTCCAAACAGTGATCTAATTCTAAGAAAAATATTTTATTTGAAGTTGAGCACGTCCAGTGTGTGCGTGGCAAGTTTAGAACTGCCCTGTGGTACCTTATGACTACCGTGCATTGTCCTGACTCCAGCAGGCTGTGTGAACATGTTGGTTCAGCTCAATGGGAGGCATGGAGGAAGAGCCAGGATAGAGAATAGCAGCTCTGGAAGCCACCTTTGCGAAGCTTCAGAAAAACAAAAACAGAAAACAGAAAAAAAAACCCCAGAAAATCAAAATACTAAGAAAACAGTTCAGATAGCAACTTTCTCTTTAAACACCTCCCATTCTTTTAAAATCAAGCTTTCTTCCCAAGGCCTACAAAACCCACCACAGTCCCAGCAAATGTGAGGTGACTGATGAGCCATGGCTACTACGTGTTATAGGTATCACAACTGTTTCACTCCCACTGTAAGCCTCCTCTCATATGTTCATTATTTGCCTCACCTCTTGCTGTAAACTCCAATCAGTTAATTTTGGATTAACCCTATTCCTTTTGTATTTCACGGGATTCTTCAGTGAGGATCAGTTTTCCCTCTTCTTTGGTGTTCAGTCCATCAGGATCCCTTGGCTGCAACCTATCATTCCTGTGCTGGTTGCTGCCATCCAACACTGTGCACCTGGTGCACAAAGACTGAGCAGCTTCTTGTCACCAGGTCTAGGCTTCCTTACTGCTTCTAACAAGAAAAGGAAGAAATCCAAGACAATTTCTTCCCTGGTTTTGTTCTCTACTTCAAAGATATTAAAGCTGCCATTAGTGGTGGTATGTTTGTGTTAGTGGTGATATGCTTGCTTATACTGTCCCCAGGAGTAGCTAAATCTCATATGCAACTTGTCTTTATACCACAGAGTAGTAAAGAATAAAAAAGCGGATCATTTCCTCATTCAGCAAACAAGGGAAAGTTTAAGGAAGATTGCTGTGCTTACACACACTTTTTATCACTGTCCTAAGTCTCAGAGAGATTCAACATGATCTCTCCCTGTAGCCCTGCCTGCCTAGCTCCTCACTAAATGATTAATGACAAATACACCTGTGTAACAGTGTGTTGGCTTACCTCAGGTCTCCTTCTTTCCATGCTTTCTCTGCTCCTTCTGACCTGCAGTCACAGCTCCCTATCATTTCTCCTTCACACTTAGCTCCCTCTACAACTACCTAAAGCTTGGCATCCTGCACTTTTCATAGCTAAATTATGCCTGGCAGATTATTGAATGCTTTGACCTCACAGAGCCAAGTTTTGTGGTGATGAGCCATACACGCACATAGTAACTACGCTGATGAGCCAGTGGAGAATTAAGCTGGTAATAAAGTAAATTGTTGGACGGAGTACAGTTGATGAAGACATAACATAATAGTTAGTGAAGAAGAATGGTGACAGGACTCGCTTGTCCTAGAAGAGGATTTTACCAAGTTACTGAGAAAGCTGTTTTGTACATATTATGGAAATTACTAAGTGACAGGACATGAAAATGTCTATTCAACCATATGGTCTCTGAGGCAGGAAAATATCACACATGCATGTTCTGAGAAGTGCCTGACCCATCACAAATGACTGAATAATCATAAACCAAGTATTGTGCTGGAAGGGACCTATGGCCATTAACTCCAGCCCCTTTGTCCTGTAAGCATTACCAAAACCCACATAAAAAAATTTAACATGCATCATAATTACATGTTTTCCTTGCATTCCAGCTTCTCAAGTAGATTTCAAACAGGAGTGCTGACAACTTAGGCAAATCACTGTTTGCTGCACTGCCAAAATCTTAGTTTAGCTAATATCAGTTAGTTACGTCTGGCTTGTTTCTTCCAAATCTCTCTCATTTGTGAATGAACTGTATACTTCCTCAGCTGCATTTCTTATTTTTCTTTTAACTTCAGTTTGAGCTACAATGAAGCCTATCTAATCCAGGCAACCACATCTCTTGACACATGCCTCTCGCTTGCACTTGCAACAAGGAAAGTGGTAAAAATGCCTGACTTTTTCTTCTGACTTCCTGAAGTAATGCCTGGGCTCCGGTAGGAAGCTGAATATGCCTGTGAGTAGACTGAGGTAGAGGAGGTACATCTTCATCCCCTATGGACCTGGCAGATGCCAGGCTGTTCTTTTGGATTCAGGATGTAACACGGCATGAGACCTGCACATGAGGGTAATTCGGCTGCAAATCAGCAAGCAAAGTTTCAGGAAGCAGGTGAGCTGTGCTAATTTACTGTTGCTTGGCGTGCTGGGATAGGAAAGGCTCAAGAAGGGCAGTCATGCCCAAGGAAACAAGAAGAAGGAACTATGGAAAAAAGTTACTGCAATAGATGTGTTTGTCAAGGGACAGAACTTGGACTGTCAGTGGTCTTGAAAAATAATCCTGGATACATGCCTGGCTTTAAGCCCTTTCCAAGTCTGTGGGGTCCTGTTGCATACAATATGCATTAATGAGTTGTCTTTTTTCTTGTTACTAACAAGTTTCAATAAAGTCCGTGTAAGAAATGAGCAATTATCAGCACAGTGTGTGACAGAATGCAAAAGTCAAGAGGAATGGCTATCCAGAGGCCATGGCACTGGCTATAGATTTATCTATTGCCCTGTAACTGAGTCCAAGCCAGCTCACCATTATAACACCAAAAGGAATCAAAGGTTGAATATACCTCTTTATTTTGTCCTTTTTTTTTTTTTTGTGTGTGTGTGTGTGCCTATGTGTGTTCATTATTGTTTTGGTTTGGGTTTTTTTCAAGATCCTGACATATGGATCATCATAGACTATGTCAGGTTGAGATCTGTGGCTTGGGTGGCTGGTTCTTGCTAGGAATGGGATGCAAACAGGGAAAAGAGAGGAAGTGTTCACTGGAATGGTGCCAGTATGATATAGCTTATAGCCTCGGGAGGCCCTTTGTGTTTGATAGGACATGTGAGAATGCATGCCATGCTGCTCAGTAGGCCAGGAACAAATGTGTGGACTGAGGGACTACTTTTCCTCAGGACATGCTTTCATCTATGGCTTCTACTTTGTGACTTTGCCACTATTGAGGTTTAGATGGCTTTCGCTAAGGGTAGTGGTCTTATTGTTTGTGCAGGGTCCTTCCATGTTCAAAAAGATAACAGACTGTACACTGCCAGTAAAAAAGTGCCTTTCTCATACATAAAAACAGGACACCCCCCCCCCAACCAAACCAAAAAAACCCCAAACAAACAAAATAAACAAGAGTAAATTCCTGGGAGAGAAAGAAAGTGCAAACGCTTTGTATAAGCACATCCAAACTTTCTTCCTTTTGGAAGTACAAAACAAATTCTCAAAGCAAAACTGGCAGCTGACCTCTGTGAGCAAGAAAAGTGCTTCTTCCCACAAAGGTGTAATGCTCAGAAAACATAAAGTCTGTCAATTACACAGGCCAATCCTCCCACACTCTTAGTGATGTGTTACTGTCATGATTTGGTCTATGCTTCCAGCATATTTCCAGCTTCTTTAGATACAGATGATACTCATTCGCACTTATTAAGTAAAAATTGTCCTTGCTGCTGCTCTTGTGTGCTTTTTAATGTTTGTTTATGTTCATTGCAGGCCTGGGACCAGCTGCTTGTGTCTTAAGAGCTGCTAATGTTTATGAATGAGCCACTGCACACAGTAAGCAAGGCCCACTAGAAAGCCCAGCAATATGCAATACAGAAAATACTGGTTATTCTTCTGCTGCTTGTTTCCAGGTTAAATCACTTTGTTCTTCCACATGCCACCTGTAAAAAAAGGGTTATGAACTCATTAAGCTAGTGGAATATATACAGTTCTTTTTTTGTGTACCTCTTTCATATGTGTGTTTCCTGCTGTAATGCATTGACTTGCTGAAGCACATGCTAGATATATCCATTTCCCCACACTATTTCTACTCACATGAGCCACCTGACACATAGCTATTTCTGGCTACGCAGCCTGCTGAACATCCCAGGTATCACTCTTGAGCATATTAAGATTCAGGCTTGTGGGCAGATTGCCCCAGTTTAGCAAATCATTCCACATAAGCAGAGCTGTGGTCTTTTTGTCCACACCCATAGTATGTAGCAACCAAAAACCATTGAATTTATTTAAGCTTGCAATGCAAGGGGGCCAAATTAAAGTTGTGTTATTTTGCATTTGCAGAGGTTATGTGCAGACAGCCCTCATGGCTCAGCTGGTGATACTGATTTCATATACCTTGGTAATTTTGACCATGTCTGCACCGCCAGGCTCATATGCCTTCAGATCATAACAAGTACACTTAATACTACTTGGGGATCCTCTCTGCAATATGGTTTCACCCTATCTAATGTTTATGTTACCCTGCTTTCCATATTAGGTCTATCCTGCCCACTGTGGGACTAGCTAGCTCTTGCATGTGTTGGGAGATACCTGATATGCGGAGAGTCAATTCATCTTTTCTTTTCAAAGTGTTACAGGCACATGACATCCACTGTAACATGTGAGCAGGAAGAGACAAAGCAACTGGGTGATGCTGATTAGTCCACCCCTCAATCATCCTCTCTTTCCACTAGTTTGCCCTTTCTAAGCACCTTCTGGGTGGCTGCAGCAGCAGGCTTGGCAAGTGGAAAAAAAAGACAGAAATAGAGAAAGCAACAAGCAGAGAAGCATTTGTTCAGCAGCAGCATGGCACTCTGAGGGCTGAGAAAGTCTGCCAGGGTGGTAGGGTACAAAGGTGCCTGAAATCACAGTGCAAGAAATATCCTCTTGCTCACTGCTGCTCGCATTTGAGTCTAACTAACTGACCTGAGTGGAGACAAAGGGTAGAGTGAAGGTTGCTTCAGCTCTGAGCAGATCTGGTATTTTGCAAACCTCTAGCTTGGGGAATTGGGGTGTGTGGGGTGTTGTTTTTTATTTGGTTGATTGGTTGGTTGGTTTGGTTTGTTGTTGTTGTTGTACCTGTGTGGTTTTTTGTTTTCCCTTTTTTTTTTTTTAGAATCACTCTTTATAAAGAACTGATATGTGAAGAGACAGACAGACCAGAATCCTAATTCTCCTACTCCTTGAGTTGCCCCTCCCAGTTTTAGCAGACACTGCAGTCTGTCTACCTTCAGCCTTATTATGCTTTTTGAGCACTCTAATACCATAAACAGGACATTAATAATTATTACATTTTTAACAACTGCCATTAGCAGTAATTTCCACATTGTAAACATAGCTTGAAAGGTCACTGGAGGTTAATGAAAGAGCCTGGCTGGACCTTTTGAAACAACCCCACATGTTATTCTTCAGTGCAATTCCCTATGAATAGCTGAGCATGTTATTTCAAATCCCCAAGATGTTAATGTAGTTTGAGCCACCCTTTTTAGAAAAATGTCAGAATTGCTGAGTAAAGTCCTAGGGTCATTGTTCGAGTAGGTCAGAACAGATGATCTTACAGGTCTTTCCTGACCTTATAAAATTACTAATCTATAAATGGTTTCTCTAGTGAGGCAGGAACTAATCCACCAAGGCCTTACAGAGCCATATAAATTCTTCAAGGTAATTTTAATTAAAAAGTTCTTCTTTTTTTTTTAAACCAAGACAAAGCAAGCATACTCAGCTTTGAGGCTGATTTGCTCAGTGAAAAAGCATTGGAGTTATACAGTCCCGTATCCTGGGAAAAGTTAGCACTTCTTAAAATGAAGACAAGCAAAGACTCATCCCATGACCCTCTTCCATTTTAATTATAGTTTTCTCTTGTGAAAATACTGTTCTCAGGAAGCTGATATCCAGAGCACTGATGGTTGATTGGACAGCATTCTCCACTGTTACTGACTGCCAGGTTTTCATGTTTCTTCTACCCGTAGAATCATAGAATATCACAAGTTGGAAGGGCCCCATAATGTTCACTGAGTGCAAATCAGACTTCTCCCTAAGGCCTCTCTACCCTCAAGGGAGTCTATGGCTCCTCCTAGTTTAGTATCATCAGCAAACATACATTGATGAACATTTTATTCCTGCAACCAAATAGTTTATTAAAACATCGAAGAGCACTGTCCCTAAAATCAAGCCCTGGGGAAACCCACTTCTGACGGGCTGCCAGCCTGATATAACCCCATTTACTAAAACTCTCTGAGTCCTACCTTTCAGCCAATTATTCACCCATTATATTGTGGACTTGTCTAGCTGTTTCCTGGACATTTTGTCCAGAAGGATACTGTGAAAGACAATATCAAAAGCTTTGCTAAAATAAAAAAAAATCTACGTCTACTGGCTTCCCTTAGTAAACTAGATGGGTGACCTTGTCATAAAAGGAAATTAAGTTGGTTAAGCAGGATTTTCCCCTTGTGAACCTGTGCTGGCTATGACCAATGGCTGCATTGTCTCTCAAGTGTTTTTCAATAAGTCCCAGAAAACCTTCTCCATAGTTTTACTAGTCAGTAAAGTGAGACTGACAGGCCTGTAATAACAAGGGTCTTCCTTTTTACCCTTCTTAAAGCTGGCGCAACATTTGCCAGCTTCCAGTCAACTGGGACTTCTCCAAACTCCCAAGACCATTGACAAATAACAGAGAGAGGTCCTGAAATAACATCAGCCAGCTCCTTCAGTACCTTGGGATGCACTGCATTGCACGCGCATCCAGCTGGAGCAGCAAGTCTTGGACAAGTTCAGAGTCTGCTGGGACCTATCATTCACCCACTCACAGTCTTCGAGCACAGGGCTCTGGAGGTCCTAAGGCTGATGATCATCAGTGTTGAAGGCAGAGGCAAAGAAGGCATTAAACTACTCTGCTTTATCTACGGCCATATTTGTGAGGTGACTGGCCTTGTCAAGTAACAGACAAATATTATCTCCGATCTTCCTTTGCTGTTAACATGTTTTAAAAAGCCTTTTCTGTTGTCCTTCATAGTACTGACCAGCTTGAACCCTCATCAAGGTTTGGGCCCACAAATTTTCTTCCTACAGTGGTGAACAGTATCTCTGTCGTCCTCCCATGTCACACGTCCTTGCTTCCAATGTCCGTATACTTTCCATTTCTGCCTAAGTTCTAGAAGAAAATCACTGCTCAGCCAAATCATCCTTCTGCCTCAGTTGCTTGATTTCTGACACTTTTGGAATTGCCCACTCCTGCACGCTAAAGACATGGCTTTTAAAAATTGGCTGTCATTCATGGACCCCAGCACCTTCAAGAGCAGATTCCTGGGGGACCTAACTAGCTGCTTCAACTGCCCTGTTCTTTCCTGTACAAGAAGACGTTATGCAGTTCTTATTAACGACATATATGAAGATAAGCAACACACTGAATGAGGTGTTCAGGGGATTAAAAAAAAAAAACAAAAAACCACAAACCAAAAAAAAAGCAGGGAAAATAGTCTTTTCTTATCTACCTAGACTGAGAGTCTAGCAGCTCAGAATCAAGTGTAACCCCCAAGTAAAGAACATTAATTAAACAATTTTATTTCACCTATTTTGTCAGTAAGAGGCAAGTTTGAGCAGAGAGTACCAGGTACCCGAGAGCTATGTTCTCAAAAATATCTAGGTCAAAGCAATTAGTCTGAGTGGAAGCAAAATAAAGATCTTTCTTGTTTTGCTTAGTAGTGATGCCCAAGGTCTTCAGGCAGGTGCATGAGGTGTTGGCATTTGACAGTCTTGAAGTTCACCCTGCAGAAGCTCCTGCTGCTGCAGTATGGTATGAGCAGTATGATATCTCTTGAGTAGCGAGCAATAAGCCTTACCAGACACTTCTCAGAAGTGAGACCAGTGAGCACAACAAGGAAAATGAAATGCTACAGGGGAGGCTAGCAAAAGGAATATGTTTATAGTCTAGCCTGAACCTTGATTAAGAAACATTCAAGAATTTTCAGTAGTAAAATGGTGGCATTGCAGATTATTTCTTTTTCTTTGTCAGAATTGGTTTGCTTAGGAGAAAGAAACAGCCTTGAAATTGGACATTAATTTGCATGAAGGTTGCTAACAAAGGACTCACTATAGCATGGTTTAATGTTCAAAGCAAACTGCAAAGCAGATTGTTATCTGTAATAAGGCAATGAGAATCCCTATTAATAGGAGCCTTGCCTTTTTTTGCATCAAGAAAGAGGAGACAAATTCATGAAGCAAAACACTTTCAAGCACAGCTAAATACGAATTGCCAATAATCCAGGCCTTGAACAGTGTGAATTGCAGAGACCTTGAACTATTAAGCATGATGCACCCACTAAGATGCAGCCTGAGAACAAAAATGTCACAAAACACTCAGTTATGATGTCTTACTGTTTGTAGAGAGCTAGAAAATATAAAAGCTGCAACTGGCGATAGGGGAAAGGAGGAAAAGAAAGGGTGATTCTAATTGCAACAGCAATTGCTTCACACAGGACACTACCAAAACAACACATTGGAGTTTGCAGGCGCAAGACTACAAGATTAAAAAGCTGTAAATTAGAGGCTAAGAGCATCCTGTGGGAGCCATCCCTTTATTTTGTTTGTTGTCTTCTTCACAGGAGTTGTAGGTCATCTGAAGTGCTGGAGTAACAAGGGGAAGTAACCTGGCTTTCAGGATGATCATTGTTACTGGAGATGCTTGTGCCAGCTCAACCTCAAGAGCTGAGGATGAATCGTCCACTAAAACAAAGAGA
Organism: Strigops habroptila; assembly: GCF_004027225.2. NCBI lineage: Eukaryota > Metazoa > Chordata > Aves > Psittaciformes > Psittacidae > Strigops > Strigops habroptila. Next base: position 73,341,558 of record NC_044302.2, on the reverse strand, counting down.
AAGCATCTCTTCTGTCCTGCTAGGTACCTACTGCAGTTTTACACTATTAAACGTGCCCTGCAAGAGAAACGTAAGTGGCTTTATTCTGTTTCTCAGCAGCTCATGAAGAGTTTGAACTGAAGCAGCAGGCTGGAAACCCCTTCACAGCCCTCCCCTTCACTTCCACTGTGTCCAGAGGAGGAAGAAACCCACACTTCCACAGCACAAAGCTCCAGGCACAGACTGTGACTTTCCGCCACCCATAACTGGATGGAAGTATTCTAAATGGGAATAAAAAGGGATAGCTTCTATTTGCTCACTTTTGGGAAACATTTTAAGAGCTACTCCGGTGAATTCCTACCCATTATTGCATATCAATTATTCATTATTTTCATTAAGGAAAACCAAGTCATGTAGATGAAGGAAACCTGTAATGTTTTTTCTCCCTGATCATACATTTTCATTTTGAGATCATTCTTAATCTGTATATACTTGAATTAGGAAAACGTATAGGGTTTCTTAGCAATAAAACTTTAGGGTTTTTTTTTCCCCTACTGATTTTTCATAGATTTATGGATCCATAATCATTCACGTCACAGCCTGAGGGAGATGAGGCTGGAACAGGATAATAGCCCTTAAATCCCCTTCTCTAAGCACTCAGATCTTCGCTGTCAGCAAGATTAAAACGGTCAACAGCAGTCTTCTTGTGTCTATTTCCCACACGGAGCTTTAACAACAACTGGAGTGTTGCCTCGCACAGAGGAAACACTGCTGTGCATGATAGTACTGAGATAAAGAAAGAAGAAAACAGGATTGTCATCCTTTGTAGTGTTAGAAAGGACTGGTTTTAATTCCTTGATCAGGTGAATGCAAAGAAGGGAGAAGAGTAAGGAAAAATAATATGTTGCAGTTTAACATGCAGCGACAGTTTCCTTTCCTAAAACATAAAGGCAGAGAGAGGGAAGCACCAAATGTCCTCCCACAGCCCGACAAGGGGAAGGACAATGAAGGCATGAATGTAGACTGGCAGGGTGGCTTTTCTGCTACTGCTCCATTGAAATCCCAGCCCCTACTGTTCCTGGGACCTGAGGGGAATTACAACTATTATGTGGACGATGAAGATGAGGAAGAAGAAGAGAAAGAACATGGAAAATGGCCAAGCAGAGAACCATTTGAGGGAGAAAACAAGCCCTCGTCATCCATTCCTTGCTCTCCTGCCCCTTCCTCTGGAGCCCCGGCTTCCACTTCATCTGTACTGAACATCAATGTTGGTGGCCAAAGCTACCACCTCACCTACCAGGCAGTGGCCATCTATCCCAAAACCCGCCTGGGCCGCCTGGCTACCTCCACTGATCGCCGCTGCCAGCTGGGCCTGTGTGATGACTACGCTGCCCAGGTAGATGAGTACTTCTTTGACCGGGATCCAGCCGTCTTTCAGCTGGTGTACAACTTCTACGCCTCAGGGGTGCTGCGTGTGCGGGACGAGCTGTGTCCCCGTAGCTTCCTGGAGGAGCTGAGCTACTGGGGCGTGCGGCTCAAATACACACCTCGCTGCTGCCGAATCTGCTTTGAGGAGCGTCGTGATGAGCTGAGCGAGCAGCTGAAGGTCCAGCGTGAGTTGCGCTCCCAGGCAGAGGCTCAGGAGAATGAGCAGCTCTTCCACCACATGCGCTACTATGGTCCTCAGCGTTGGCGCCTCTGGAACCTCATGGAGAAGCCCTTCTCCTCTGTCACTGCCAAGGTGATGGCAGTGGCATCCAGCTTCTTTGTGCTTATCTCTGTGGTAGCCCTGGCACTCAACACTGTGGAGGAAATGCAGCAGGTAGACCGTAAGAGCGGGGAGAACCGGCCTGTCTTGGAGCACATTGAGACCCTGTGCATCGCATTCTTTACACTGGAGTACCTACTGCGCTTGGTCTCTACCCCAGACCTGCGCCGCTTTGCCAGCAGCGCCCTCAATGCAGTAGACCTCATTGCCATCCTGCCCCTCTACCTGCAGCTGCTGCTTGAATGTTTTGCTGATGACGACCAGCCCCGAGGTCGAGGTTCCCAGCACGAGCACGATATCGAGAAGGTGGGACGGGTGGGCAAGGTGGGACAAGTGCTTCGCATCATGCGTCTCATGCGCATCTTCCGCATCCTCAAGCTGGCTCGCCATTCCACAGGGCTGCGTGCCTTTGGCTTTACCTTGCGTCAATGCTACCAGCAGGTGGGCTGCCTTTTGCTCTTCATTGCCATGGGCATCTTCGCCTTTTCTGCCATGGTCTACACAGTGGAGCACGACGTCTCCAGTACCAACTTCACCAGCATCCCCCATGCTTGGTGGTGGGCTGCCGTAAGTAAACACATCTTACCTTGCTGGGTAGCCAGAGACCCTCCCTCCCCTCCCTTGCTAGAGTCGCTGACAGCCTTGAAAACAGCAGGCTCAGATCAGTGAACATCTGTTCTGAATTCCGAGCTTACAGGACATACGCACTCACTCACGCACACACACACTTGCACTCATTCACCTCTGGTGTAAGCTTAAATCAAGGCTTAATCAGGCAGACAGTTTTGAACTTCCCATCTGATCAAATGCAGACAGTCCTTGCACTTTTAAAGAAGTGGGCACAGACAGGAAAAAAAAACATTTCCGCATTTAATCCCATTGTCGGTGTTACCAAATCAAAATTAAAAAAAAAAAAAAGGGCAAAAAATAAAAGCTTGGATCAGGCTAACTGTTGCACGTAAACATAGGATTTTCATTCTTGTTCTTTTTAGGGCTCTACTGTGACACATCGTACAACTGCAAGATGGTAAGACATAGTTTATTAACTATAGTCTGGTCACTGAAAGTTGCAAAGCCAAAGCTGTCCCAGAGCTCTGGCCTTTAAAAATGTATTAGGACCAACAGTTGTTTTATGTAAGAGATTGTGTTCTCCTCCTTAGGTAGCACATCTAAAGCGCATATCTGCAGACAGACAAAACATTGGAGGTTATTTATGCTGTGCCAGACTTACAGAAGAATAAATACAAAAATAAGCAGAATGGCTCAAGAAGTTGATAATGGGATAAACTGCCTTCTACATCTAGGTCAGTGATTTGAATCCCACATCAGTCAGTACTGAGAGCTGGTTAATGTCACCTTGAATCTTTCTTGCAACCTCTGTTAGAAAGAGTGTGATTTTAGTCCCATCCCAAGTGCTTGGAGTGAGGGTAACTGCCTGAGTTTCAGCTGGCAAGCCTCAGCAATAAAGACAGAATGACCTCGTTTCTAGAGACTGCCATTGGGTTAGTGCTCTGAGGCATTTGGGCACATCTCCTTGAGGGGTCTGAACTATCACTGACGTTTACTAACTGTGTTAAGTGGAGGAGTGTTTTTGAGGCAGCATTTTCCAGGCTGTTGGGTTCACATCTTTCAGGGGCATGAAGATTTAGCCAGGAACACAAAGATGGGAGTGTTTAATGTCCTCCACCTGCCTTAAATGCCTCCTGGCTCTAGCAATGTCCTGACAGGACTGTTTCAGCACATCAAACCTGGAATTCACTTCTAAAGGGTTCGTAAAGCAATTCAACTCTAGACTTGGACTGCATTAACACCGAAGGATGGGCATATATTCACTTATAGAAGGCTAACCAGTATTTCTGAAACTATTGTGAGATAAAAATGATAATTATATTCTTCAAGGTGAGCTGTGAAGATAAACACTTCTAGGTTTATCAAGACTAGCAGATGATGGAGAGGGAGCTGCAGGCTGTAAATAAATGCTTAACAGATAATCTTCATGCATAAGCATGGCAGTTTCACAATTATCATTTTTACAGAAATGTTTTGGCAGGAAGAGGGGTGGTTTTATCAAGAGCATTGGGGAGAGGGGGATGTTGATTCCTGCCTATGCTGCTGCCTGCAACATTTCAGAGCTGGCAAACAACAGCTCTGTTATGCTGCAAAAGATGTGCCTCTACAGCAGCCTGGATCAAATCAAGAGTGTAGCTACACATTCCAGGTGCTGAGAGAAGGCAAAGGACCTGTATCTTGCCTGTCCATAACTCTGAGGCTTGTTCTAGTCTGTCATCACATACATTTTGTTTTGCAGCAGCCGATGCTGGCCTCCATAGTCCATGTTTATGGCAAGGCCCCCAGAAGCACTTCTGTCCTCTGGTTCTGGCTATGAGGCTGGCTAAGTTCAGTTGTTCCCAGGGGAAGGAAGCCCCTGCAAATGGATTGGAAGGGAGTCAGAAGATCTTTTCATGCTAGTTGATCAGCATAGGCACTGGATGTACTGACCTGTGTATGGGGCCCACAAAGTCACTTATCCTGTTACCTTGGTCAGCAGCCCGAGGAGCCCATGGCCTGCACTTCTGGTTCAGCAATGGCTGATGTGATGTGGTGGTTTCCCATACGTATGTTTTAGTGATTCAGCACATGCAGAAAAACTGGCCCTACAGACACACAGACATTAATATAGATACATGCATATGCACATGTGCTGAATATCCTTTAAACTGGGGCATTGGAAAGAAAAAAATCAGTGAATAAAGGAAAGGGTCCTGTAATGTGACCTTCACAGGTCGTCTTTAAGTGATATACACAGATTATGAAAAAATTTGTGCTTCATACATTATTCGAATAAAGATATTAGCCTTATTCTTTGTTTTTTGAACATGCAGGATATAAGCAAAATCTCTAGGGCTCATCTCTGCAAGCTGGTGACATCATAATGATTTAAATACTCCTAAGAGACTTATATGACTATAATGATGCGAAAAAGGCCTATCAGGTGAGCAAGTGTCTTCAAAAGAGGAGCCGCAGCATGCACATTGCAATTCCAAGGCATAAAACTCCTTTTAAAGCTTATTCATTCTTTAAGAGTGAAAATCAATATCCAGATCACTCAAATTTTATTAAAATTCAACAGCGTTCACGGTCTCACACACACAGGAGAAGTATCCCTCTCAAACTGTCACAAGAAGATGCAGAAGACTATGCCAGTGGAACAGAACCTTATCACAGGATAATGGTTTTGTCCAGACTGGTAGAGATAAACATCTTGCCTTCATCTCAGTATTTATTTTTGGAGATATTTATCCTGTATTATCATTCAAATCCAGTGACTTAATTTCCATTAAACCAAGTGACTAATCCTTTTTCTTCCACAGGAAGCACCAGGTGCATCCTACAAATGTGCTTACCCAGTGTTGTCTCATGTACCCTAATGCTTTCTTCATTTGAAATAACATTTTATTTAGCATGTTAGAGGATGGCAGGCTGCACATTGTGACCTTCCAAAGACTTGTTTCAGTGCTAAAGCCAGAAGGGCATTACAGTGAAAGTCCTACTGCCTTTTATTTCTGCCAAAGGTTTAGATTACTGTTTCATAGATACACACAGTGTGTTGAGACACTGAGAAAAACAAATAAATAAATAAATAAAAAATCATTGGCTGATAAAGATCCCTTGCACAGACTAGGAAGTGCCAGATGGCAGAAGCCTGCAAGTTTCACCTGCCTGAGAAAAATAAGTTATATTTCCTAAACGTGAAAATTATAAACAATCAAGATGTGTGCAGTAGAAGTATATAAATTAGGAGTTACTTTATGCTGACTGTAGACAATGTGATGGCAAAATGTACAGATTCATACAAAGTGCGTATACTAAATACTATCAGTCCCACAAAAAACACCCACATTTTAAACAACCACCAAACCCTTCCTCAAAGGGGAATTCAGAAAAAAACCTTCCCACCTGTGTACCTGCAGCTAAAACAAACAGAAATATTCCCTACTGAAGGCACACACATACCTTACTTTTGTAACCTCTGACATACAGCTGAGCAGGAAGATCAAACAATTTAGCTCTATAAATATATGTGTTGCAAGAATACACTGTGAGCAAAACCTTGCAAGCAACAGAGAAAGATCATTGGTATCTCCTCAGCTCCTTATAGGTATGTAGCAATTAAAGGGCATTTTACCTAGAAACTTCAAAGTCCTGGGTCACTTCTTATAGAATAATATATAACATTATAAAAATATATTTCACAATTAGCTAAAAGTTTTCATGTGTTTTTTCATTAGTTCCTAAAATATATATGGCAAACAAAGGTAACATACAAAATACCACCCACAGAATAAGTCCCAAAATACCAGGTTTTATAAGCACACTGGATTTAGACACAGGGCATCTGTTCCAAGTGACATGACGAGGGAGCAGGGTGGTAGTTATCACTGGATTTGCACGGCCATCTCTCTCACCCGCTCACCACAGTCAAGAAAACCCACTTACTGAGCAGGCTGGTGTGGAAATTGTTTGGAAATTCCTTCTGCCAGACAAAGCTTTTGAAAATCTCGCTAGATAGTGTCAAACTGCACTCGTCTTTCCTTACTGCATAAGAGGAATTATTTTTTATAATAGGGATTTTTGCATAAAATCGATAGTACAGAAAAAAAGGCAGCAGAGAGTATTTCAAACTTATGATGTGAAGTGTAAAAACACTAACTTTAAAATTGTCCCTGATCCCTGAATTGTATGTTTCTTCTCAGCTAATAAGCTGATTGTTGGTTTGCCCGCAGGTCAGCATCTCTACAGTGGGATATGGAGACATGTGTCCAGAAACTCACCTTGGCCGCTTGTTTGCTTTCCTCTGCATTGCGTTTGGAATAATCCTGAATGGCATGCCCATCTCCATTCTCTACAACAAATTCTCAGACTATTACAGCAAGCTGAAGGCCTATGAGTACACAGCTCTCAAGAAAGAAAGGGGGAAGGTGGACTTCACACGGAGAGCCATGAAGAAAATATCTGAATGCTGTGGAGAAGGTGCAACCCACTCTTCGTCACAGCACTGAGTTTGTGCTTTGGACAGTGGGAGGGAACAGAGAAGCTGAAGAAGAAAGAAGAAAAACAGATCAGCCAAGCTAACTGAAGACAAGCTGAAAAGACCAAAAGTAGATGGCAAAATCTGATTTAAAATCTGATTTTTTTTTTTTTTTTTTTTTTTTTTTTTTTGTCTTTGCTATGCTGTGAGCAGCACTTAGGTGCTCAGCAACTGTCTGGGATGGCATTCTTCAGATTAACCACCTAGAAACTCTGAATTAGACCCACATGAAAATGAACTCCCTGCTTCTGATTAGACCCACAATAAAGACCCACCATAATCAAACCAAAGGAAAAAATATTGCTTCAATTAAATGTCAGGCACCTCACTGCTATCAAGGCAGTCTCAAAAATTAAACAAATAGAATACCCAATATACCGACTGCATTGCTGAAATTGGTTTTGCACCAGCTTTCAAACCCAGGAAAACAGCCTCTGGTGCTTATCTGAATATTAGCAGCATCTATATTCTTTAAGCTTTAAGCTTCTGTTTCCACAGCCGGACAGCTATGCTTCATTGTTCCAATTTTATTTTCCAAATGCAGCCCTGCAAATCATTCCCATTTTCATATCTATGCAAACAACATACTGCTTTTAGTACTTCCCCACCACTACCTCCATAATCATCTTTCATTATGCCAAGAACTAGTGAAGAAGTCTGCAATCAGAGTTCAAAAATGTCATTGATAATTTTGAAAACACTTTCAAACCACAATCTTCTTTAGTTATAGAATTAAGTGATAAAGTAAACATATTTTACAGCATTTAATGTACCTACTTACTGAATTGTTAGAAAACTAATAGGCCCATTATGGGGCATAAGTGTTAAAGCAACATTTAAAAAAACAGTAATCAAATGAAACATGTAATGCATAATACATCATAAAGACTTTTCACATAAAGGATCTTATCAGCACTTATCTGTAACCAATTTTAAATACAATTTAGAATCAAGATACTTTGTCTAGTATGTACAGCCATTAAGGACACAATTCTGACACCTTAGCTCATCCCCAGTAGTATCTTACTTCTAAGATTACTGAGCCTTCTTGCACAGCTGGATGCAATTTCTTATGCGCCAGAAACTCACCCCAAAACATACACACCAAATAACAACAACAATTAAACGGAATCACAGTTTCATATATTAGTTTGCAACATATCAGGAGTACTTTTTTTATGTAAAAGCAGTCATACCAGTTTAGAAATAACAACTTAAATAACAGATCTGAAAGAACAGTTATTTTATTAATGCTCAGATATGAATAGCATTAAAATATGAAGGGTAACAGAAAGAAGCAATGGTAATACCCACTGATACAACCCATGGCTGTTACTCAGCAGTGCTCTTGCTTCAAAACAGCCTGACGGTAGACACGCATTTTAAAAATGCACTTGAACACTCCCGTTTCATCTGTGCTGTCCTGCTGAATGCAAATGGCTGCATTCAAATCTCAGAGCCACGCTGCAAACAACAGTGTGAAGCTCACTCTTGGAACAGCTGAAGGTGAAAAAGTTCATTAATTTTGCCAGGTTCATGCAAATTGTGTCAAGCGTAGGGACATTTCTCCTTTCAGTGGTGAGAAGGTAATTAGTAACCAAGTTGCTCTTCTCATTCTCTACCTCCAGACAAACATATCATAAGCCCATCTGTCACTTTGTTCTTGAGGAATGACAGTCAGCACATTGTGTGCTGATCAGCTCTGTTAAAAGCTAAACCATGTCTTTAAGGCACAGCTGAGCCCTGGAGTCGAATGCGATAGATGTTTGCTGTTCTGGCTGCACACAATGCAGCAGGCTCAATCCTGGCACCCACTGAGAAGAATAGCTGCTTTACTTTGGATCTAGGAATGATATGAATTTGCATGGCACTTCTGCACAGCAACAACAGGACAAGGAGCTTCCTGAAGACACAGGAAACCTCCCTCTTAATTCAGTGAGGTGAATTAATTAATTCACCCTAAATTAATTTCCTTGTCTGAAGGAATCAGTACTTACATGTACCATGTAGATGGGATACAGATGCTCAGCCTCGCATGGCAAGCTCAGCAGCTTCTTTCCACATAGGGAAATCCAGATCCTGAGCACCTACCTGCTGAGGCTGGACTTCCTCGCAGTCTCAGACTTGACACAAATCACCAGCCTCATTTTCCACCCCACTTGCCTCACCTGCTGTAGCCATTCAAGTAGATGTTCTTCTCTGTAAGTGAATAGGCTTTCCACACAAAGCATGAGCAGGAGAAAAAAGGACTGTTCTCTCTTTGAATCAGGAATCAGAACTGAATGTCCTTGACAAGTGCTTTGTTACCTCTCCAACAAGATATTAACACACAAGTTCCATAGTACTGCTCTAACCATTCAAATACAGCTTGGGGTGGGTCTCTCCCACCCTCTAGCTGAAGCTGTTCTATTTTGCTTTGCGCTGAGTAGATAATGACGCATCAGGTGACCATTAAAGACAGACTCTACAGCTCAGTGTTTGCAGCACTTGGCTGGGTGGAAAGGTGTTGGCGAAGGCCCTGCTTCAATAAACAGGTATGAACATACCCTGACCAAGGAGGACAATCTTCCCACTGACTCTCCTCTGGCCCAAGCAATCTTTGGCTGAAGGACTTAGTCTAGAAGGACTCCAGAGTCAGACTCTACACACTGCAGGCACATGAAGCGAAAATTACTTAGAGTACCCTACAGGCTAATGGCCATGAGCCAAAACACTTCCTGACCTGGAGGAAACCAGTTTCTGGCCTCTCAGGAGGAGAAGACATTGTAACCAGCGCCACTAGGCACCCATAATGCTTTTGAACCAAAACACCTCAGGCAGCTCAGCTTACCTAGCAGTTGCTTCACTTTCTTCTTTCCCAATTCACCTTGTCCCCTTATCCCTCCACCATCCAGTCCCACCATCTCAGTGACGCAGCTTTGGTACCGTTCTGGTTCCTCTATGCACTGACTCAGCACGTGTGCGACAGTTTGGGCGACCAGGGCTAGATTCTTGGTAGATTTGTGACCTAGCTCAGTTTAGAGAGGTTTTACTAATGCTAGAGCTGACACAAGATACATGGTAGAAGTGTGCACCCTGGAGGCTGGACCTCTGGCAACTACTACATGAAATATTAAGCAGAAGACAACACAAAGTTGCTGGTTTTCTGTTTTGTAATGCCTGGCTCACCTGCCCGGCTGCATTCAGCAGGTGAATGGGTCCTTAGTGGAGTAAGGGATTTTCCAGCAAACTAGAAGTTAGTGTTTGGTTGTGTTTGTTTTTTATTTTTCAACCAAAGACTCATTATTTTCTTCTCTGGAGTACCTTGTGCAGTTTTCTGCCTTGTGGCTTAAGTAACGTTATTTTAGGGGTGACAAGCATAAGTAAGTCAGTGCATTTCGATAGGAAAGAATATGCCTAAAGTTGAGGTACCACTATACCAGCCAGACACTGCCCGGAATGCTCAAGCTCTGTCAATAACAGCATTTTCTGTGGATGGCTACTAGCAAAGTCCTCCCACAAGTTCCTCTGCCACTGTGAGAACCTGCCTGAGCCTCATACCATACAAAGAGGACCTCCAGCCAGCTCACAGGAAGGAAGGATTTCATATTCCCACAGAACAAACTTCCGACAACCTGCAGAAGGCTGTGCAAACCTGTGTCAGCTGGGTTTGAAATAGGATGCAGCATTTTTGCCTTTTTGTTTTTGGTGACACAATGGTTCCTTCTGAGAAGGACTCAATTTATTCTGCAACATCCACTGAGATTTTCAGTGGCATCATCACTGTCCCTGGATTACTCAAATGAAACTGTCAAATGGTAAAATAATGCAGAAGGGCTGCGATTGTCTTAGTCACTAAGTGACACGTGAATGCCACATTTCAAGTTTTTGAAAGCAAAAGATTTCAAAATAACCACATTAAGGTAAAATATGCCTGAACACGACAAAGATGGGCAATATTATTAAAGCTAAAGTGGACAGGGCTTGTTTTAGGAAATATTAATTTGGTATACCTAAGGTTTTGGGGAAATAGGTTGGAGGATTCTTGAGAAACTAGAAACCTCTCTGAATGTGGCCATGCTAAAGTCTTCTACTTTAACTAACTGCAGGTACAAGTGAGCCCCAGAGGGAGAAGGAAAACATGTTCTATCATTATGTTTCACTACAGACTCGGGAAACATGTTGTCTCTGAAGACAAAGAAAACAGTCAGTTTATCTGGATGGCCTGGCTTTATTCTAGGACAACTAAGTGTTGTTTTGTCTACTTGTTTTAGACCTGGGAATTATTGGAAAAAAAAAAATAAAAAAAAAAGAGCAATAGAGAAAATATAAAAGAGAAAGAGGAGAAAGGAAATGGAAAAGAAGGGAAAAAAAGAAAGAAAAAGAAAAGAATACAAAAGAAATTAAAAAAAAAAAAAAGGAAAAAATAAAGGGGTTTGTGTAGAAATCACGAGTCTGTCCCTACATGAGACAGTGGAAAGAATTCCACAAAGCAATTAGAATATGCTTTTGCACAAATCCTTGTCTTAGGAGAACATCACTTTTTTCAATGTAATTCAGCAGCTGTTTGCCTTTCTCATTCAGAAAGATAGTACTTATAGGGATAGCTACAGTAAGCCACAGATTAATCGTCATCTGGTGCTATTCCCAGGCTTCTAAGGCAAATAGTAATGTTCACTCTTTAAGTATGTATAATTTTTAAGATTGTAAAATAGTTGTACTTCAAAGTTTTGGAGAAAAAGAAATACTATCAATAAACCTAGGAAGGAAAAACTGTCTCCTTGCTTAAAAAACAGCTTCAATTGTTTAGAATGCTTTGGGTTTATGTTATGTAAAAATATTTGATTCATGCTTATCTGCTATTGACAAAACCTTTATTAACTTCTTTATTCAGTAGCAGAAAAATTACATGGCATTTGACTATAATCCAGCGCTTTACCTTGGACTGAAAAAGAGAAAGGTGAGACGTACTAGCTTTTTAGGTACTTAGGTAATTTAATGGAAATATGCTGAGAAAAATTAAAGCATTTTACAGGTAGCTCCTGAGATAGAGATTATCAAGGTTTATAAATAAAACTTGTCTGGGTCTAATTCTTCTCTATAAAATGATTTCGTACTGTCATTCTAACTCCTGAAGCAGATTTGCTCAATTTATAAACAAAAGCATTTTCCCCCTATTAATAACCAGATAAACAAGTACCACCCTTAAAAGTCAGCCTTTCACTTCTACTGTTCTTCAGGCCACCATGTACCCATGCAACACTATTGCCTTCACCGGTTCTGGCAGAGGAAACTGCCTGTAAAGCACTTGTACTACCAGCTGGCAAACACACGGCAGGACCTGCTGTGGCTGCAGATCTAACTTAGCTGTGCATGGCTAAAACCAGCTAACACTGTCACTGAAAATGTCCGCCTGCAGAGGAACTTTTCAGTAACCGTAAAAGAACAGCCTTGCTCAGCAGGAAACTTAGATTTCTCTTTTTCCTCACCAAAAACTACATATGGAGGCAAAGGCATGGGCTGCAGATGAATGCATCAACTCACTTGTACCAGAAAGGCTGGGCTGTGAGGCGAGGTCTTTGTGATCAAGCCCTGGCAGATCGACACTGCAATTAATCAAAGGGACTTCACGCTCCTCAAGTCTTCTCCAGCCAATGCCTAAGGGTCTTTGACTTCCAAGTATTTTAACATTCAAATTTTTCTTTTGGGTGAACAAACAGAGGAAGCAAAAAAAAAAACGAAAAAAGATCCGGAAATTCAGGAAACGGTTGTGACACATGTCCCGCTGTGATGAGACATGTGAGGCATGGCAAGGTAGCCAAGTTTCCTTGTGCAAAGTGCAGTCCCTCGCATGGAAAACTGTTCACTGCTGCCGCCCGGAGGTTACAGGCTGCCAGACTCCCATTTTCTTTAGTGCCTCCCACCTGCTATGTTAGCTAGTTCTGCTGCGTGTTCTTCAGGTACAGTCTACCAACAGCTGGGAGGCCTGTCAGCAAGAGTGTTTTCAATAACATAAAATTAAATCTGTACTGCAAAGCCTATATTATCATCACTAAGGACTAAATGAATCTTCAATCTAATGGTACATTAACTACACTGGAGATTTACCCATTCCTTTTGTTTCTAAATGCTCCAATGCCTAAAATGTTCCCCAAAAGTCACTACCAAAAAAAAAAAAAAACCAAAAAAAAAAAAACCAACCCCAGAGAAGTGACTTTAGGCAGATCTAGATGCTGTCAGAATGTGTTAAATACTTGGTCTGCATATTTCTCGAATAGTTTAAGCAAACAAAAATATAATCACTTAACACCACAAAATTAGCCAGGGAACAAGAAAGCTCAAGATAAACCTTAACTGTTGGTTGAAAGGATTGGTACAGATCTGTCGGGAGTATTGTCCATGGTTTTACTGATAAGATTTAACATAAGCAATCAAAACACAGGTGTCAACCAATTGCCATTCCACTTTGAGGCATGAGACTTAAAATAATGCTGACTTTCTGGGTGTATTTTTCCATGCAGTACAATGCATGTTCCTCTAAATTTCCATGCACTGAAGACAGAACAGTGCCATTTTATACACAAATTCGAAACACAAATTTGATCATGCACCTCAGCCAACCTGAAAGATCAGTCTGATCCCCTGCAAAGGGAAGGTCTACTCCTGGCTAATGTCAGACTTCTCGCTGCCTTACCATGCTACGCTGCTGCTTAGCTTGTGCTCTGGTGTTCAACTGAGTTCCCCTTTGTTTAGTGAATCTTATCAGCTCACTAACAGAAATTAATTCAGCACCACCACACACAAAAATCTCTGTTTTGTGAACTCAATCAGCTTAGCAAATAGCCTGACCAGGCCCAGAGATGCTCTAAAGAGAGGGATGCAACATCTGTTCAAAGGCAGAAGGAAACCCACTACTGACTCACGTTGCAGCAGGCAAGTTGCTGGATTCAAAATCACATTTATTATATCACCTGAGGGGCTGGAGGAGGAGAGAGGAAGACGCACAAGGTTGTAAGCATACCATTCCTACTTTCCCTCTTTCCACAGGCTTCCACTGCTCTTACACAGCTGTAATATCGCTGCTACACTTGTATCATCCCACTGGAATTCACTTCAACAATGCTTTTCCAAGGCATCTTTCCGTCTTCAAGCAGTTCTTTTTCTCCATTTCCTCCCGCCTCAGAAATCTGCAAATACCTGCTTTCTTACAGCTTTAGCTTATTTGTACGGCACGGGAGACCATTTCCTTACATGCCTGCCTTCTCCTTGTCCTTCTCTCTGCACAGACTGTCACATCCACTCTTTATTCAAATTCTACCACAAAATTCACCTTCTGAACAAGTCAGATCTACTTTCTGTGATAAAGCTCATCATTACAAATGCAGATTCACTATGCTAGTGTCTTATCCTAAGGCACTTTGCATATCTGCCTGAAAACAAATTTTTGTGTATAAATATGGTTTCTGTTCATAGACAATCATAGAATCCTGAGTAAAAGAGTGGTCAGTCCAGTGCTAACACAATATTTTCTCCTTGCAAAGATGAAATGATTTGGGCTTAATTCACACCCTTTAATTTCTATTATTATGAAGAAAACAATCTAAAAGCAAGCTTGGTTTAATGAAACTGTTACATTGCTTATTTCGGTTCATTTTCACTAAAAAAAAAACCAGAACACACCTTTATGCGGGAAACCAGTTAAAAACAACAGCAACAAAGAAAAACCTCCTCGGTATCATTACCTGGGGCAAGTTACTTGCTAGAAAGAAAGGCCTACCCACTGCAGCAATTGCAGTCTGAACAGCACTATGCTCCCTGAGAGCAGACAATGCACGTACAAATTTTCCCTCAGTGCAACATACCAAGATTAAAGGACAAAGCATGACTAAGAGCGGACACTTGAAGTGCACCTGAAGCAGCATTTCAACCGTAAGGATGATTCTGACTGCCATGACAATTGGTGCTATCATCACGCCATGAAGATGACTTAATAGCAGGTGTTGTGGCACCCAATCTTCATTTAACTCACTCACTGAGCGTTAGCGGAAAAGAGAAACTCTGCTTGTTGTTGGGAGATCCTGTGTTAGCAGCAAAGAAGAAAGCTGGTCCTTTTGTACCTTAAACTAGGAGGTATTAAGTTGCAACAGTACCTATCTGTATAGCCCTATTTCCAAATAATGGAAAATACACTATTACCAAGGTAATGGGTCCTATGTCTTCTAAGAACCCAAAATAAAACAACTATCACCACTCTTTCTGTCATAGATTGTCCCAGCATTCATGATGATTAAACACTGGTGGTTCAACTTACAATTTCTGCTACATAAAGGAAAAGAGAGAGGTGGTGGCTCTGGATGGCCAAGGGGATTGTCACTTCACATCTGAAAAATTGCTTTAAAACAAGACCCCCCATAATTCCTGGAACAGTCTCTCTTCTGAGCGAGCGGCAGACACAAAGTTACTTGCTGCACATGCACTTCCATTATTGTCTTGGCAATTAAAAAAATACTGCTAGCTATACTAAGATGCTGACAATAATTTGAGGAGTTTGGATAATCTAAAGTAGTCAGAAGTCCTTGCCAAGTACATTTCAAACAAAAGAAAAAAGACACACTGAAAAAATACTTTTGCTTCAGAGCCTTTCAAACAATTTCTCTGTTAGCCTTCACACAGTCACAAAGAGACTCCCAGCAGACTGGGACAGAAATGGCACTGCACGCAGCCAACTTCTTCAGTGGGAAAAAGGCATGTACTCTATGAAGTACCTTAAGCCACTGAAATGGCCTTTAGCACCTGCCATAACCTCCTTTTCCCCCCCTTCCATTAGGCTACTTCAGAATTTGGTTTCAACTGACATTAAAGACATACCTTGACAGTAAAATTTTTGGTTTGTTCCTGGTAGGGAAATAGTGGCATCTTTAGTATAACCTTAACTGATGACTACCTAATCACGAGCGGCATTTCTCAACTGTGGTAAGGAAAATTAATAGTCAGACACTCTAAATTACTACACATAATTCAAAGTAAATCATATACACGGTTGCAAAAATGCAAATAAACTGGCTTGTAGGCTTTATGTTAAAGCAACTGGCATTAAAGCACAATCAAAGCATAAAATCAGATCCAGACATTGTTACATAGCTCTTTGCTATTTAGTTTATTAACATCTATCTTTAGCTATGACTTACTTTCACTGCCCCCTTTAATTCTCTTGATTGGAAATATGCCTGTGCCAGATTCTAAGCATTAGTTTATTCCCCTCAATAATCTCAAAATTGAGAAGGGCTGTATCAGATTCCACACCTCCTCCCCCCGAAATGTCTTATTCTACCACTAATTATTCAGTCACAAATCTGTTGCATATTTCATTCAGATTGCCAAAAAAGGCAGTAACTACGACTTCTTTAGAAACAGTTCACTACAGTTTAAATTCATTATCTATTGCTAATTAAAATGATCTGTTTTATTGTCACAGATGAAAAATCCTGTTACAGAAACTAATGAGCCGCAACCTTCAGTAACTGATAGGATGTGTTTACAAGCATGAACACTTAATGCCAGTGCCAATCAGGTCGAATTGAGATTAACCTTCAAGTATTTACTACTACTCATAAGATTAGGTGGAATTAGAGGGAAGCACAGTCAGCAAACTACCAGTAAATCCACAGATGCAAATACAACACAATGTTAGAAACACTTCTAACTATAACCTTCACGTACTGCTTAAATTAACCTAAATAAACTTTGAACTACAATTGGGTTTATGATTTTTTTTTTTTTTTTAATCATCTATTCAAGTATCTTGTAATTTTTTAATAATAAAAAATATCCCCCCTAGACAGGACCAGTGAGAAACAAGAAATTACTTATTAAGATGAAACAATGTATTTTATTGCTTTGGATAAACTATTTATACTTAAACATACAAATCTAGAAAATGCACGTAACAACTCCAGCACCTGTATACATACAGGTACTGCCTAGATAACCAGCTTATTTTACCTCATGCTAAGCATGCAAGTCTGAGTCTTTCTGGGTCATCTGATTTTCCTGGGCTCTGAGCACTGCAGTTCCTGATGGACTGCAGGAGTAGTTGTATCATGACCTCTGATAATAAACTCAGTAATTTAGGAGTCTAATTCGAGATACGTAAAATACAGAAACTTAAGCCAGTGTACTTAACCACTGACAACTTCCAATTAGTTGCACTGTACTTTTTCAAGGGAGCTGTATCTTAGGAGAAAATAATGCCTATCTGCTATGAAAAACTGGAGCAACAGTAAAGAGTGACTCTTACAGTTAAGGATTCAATTAACTTGGTCCTCTGGATTAGTCTATCAGCATGGCATGAAACACCACCAGGGTATTATATGGATGCCTTACCAAGAAAGGTTTGGTTTTACTTGTTAGTTTGTTTGTTTTCTCCTTTGCTTAGAATGAGAAGATAAAACACTGGCTTGATTTTTCTATCAAAAATAGGGTACAGTAGAAATCAATAGGACATCTATTTGGTATCATGCAGAAGAAAATTCATCTCATCCCTATTATAAAGATGACACCAAAAAAACCCCAAATCCCTCTGGTTTATCAGGCCTTAAAAGTCTGTAGTTTTCAGAAGACTTAAGAAAAATAAAACCAAACTGTGGTGCACTGAAACAGTCAGCTTCTCCTTCAGGACCTTCTTTGTGAAATGTCAGAGAGACTATTTTTGTTCTATTCTTATTAGTTCCTGAAAGATGAGACCCTCCATCACTCCTTCACAGGGTAAGAATGGGACTTGAGCTGTTTTTCTGCTTTGCTTTTTGAGGAAACCACGAGGGAAAGAGATTAAGAACAAGTGTATTTATCTGCCCAGTACACAGCATCTCCAGAACAGATGCTCTGTTTCCATGGTGATTAGGACAACATACACACAAATCTGAACAAGACTCAAAACATTTTTGTGCAGGTTATCAGGAAAGATTTCACTCCTTGATTAGATTGCATGTTCATAAGTTTCCAGTAGCTCCTAAATGTTCTTGAGATTTCAGTCTCTGAGAACAAGCATTTACTGTACACCACAGAGTAAGTTCAACAGACAAGCTGGTTTAGAAATTATTTAATTTACAAATGCATGTACTGTGTCTTAAAACAACCATGATGCAAAATCTTACCAACTCTCAGTTGATTGCATTGATGTAAATTGTCTTTTTAGCTTCATTTACACTAGGAAGTCAATTTCTCCAGTAATGCTTCTATTCCTTTTACATTTTTATTTAACTTCAACTTCGGGACAAGTTTTTTCAGCCCTTTTTTGACTGTATTTGCCACTTTTTGATCGGTGCTGCGGAGAAGGCTACAAGAAACAGGAAAATAGGAATGTCAAAGTTCAGCATGTATGTCATAGGAAAAGAAGATGACCATGTAAGAAAATAGTAACCCCTTACAAATAATACAACTCAGGGCAGATGTTATTACCTCCTACTAGAAAAAGATGTAAAACTTTCCAGAAAGCATGAAACACCAAGTGAGAACACAACACAGAATAAATCAGGCTGGAAATAACTGCAGATCCCTACTCGAAGTAGGTTGAAACAAGACAAGGCTGCTCAGGGCTTCACCTGCTCCAGGCCTGAAACTGCAGGAGACAGCCCAACCTCACTCACCGCTGGGCCGTCCTCATGGGAAAAAGGCTTCTCCCTATCTCCAGCCTGAGCCTCCCGTGTTTCAACTTGCGCTGCTGCCCCTCACCCTCCAACTACGCACTCACTGCTGTGAATAGCACAGCTCTCTTCCATGCCCTTCTGTGGTGCTGGGGATGCTGCTGAGCGCCCCCCCAAAGCCATCCCTTCTCCCAGATAAACCACTCCAGGTCCCACAGCCTCTTCTCTCAGGCCAAAGGATCCAGCCCACAACTATGCTGGTTATAGAAATGACATGTAGAAATCAGGAAGTCTATGTTTTATCCATTTTCTACCCTGATGTAACATATCATTCAGAAATCCAAAAATTCTGAGGTCAGATGTAGAAACATAAATAAACCAGCATCCATGACATTCAAGTACCTACAACACTTTATTTAATAATACCTGTAACATCTGCAAAGAACCCTCGCATAACCTCTTCACACTTGTAATAGGCCAGAACAAGGCCCCAGAGTTTACCTTTTTTTTTAAATAAAAATCATATTAAAATCAAATTGCTAAGTAGGACAGTGAAAGGAGAGCACCCAGAGGATACCAGGTAACTAAGCAATCAAGCACACACTATGAACTGCTTGTAAATGGTGAATAAGTTTAAATAACTAGAAAGCCAAAAATCTTCAAATGGACTGACTGGGTAATCCTGAGTTTCAGATACGCACATAAGTGGCAGATGGCTTCTGAAAGCCAACAACAAAACAAAAATCAATCACAGGTTCAGGGAGAACTGGCAGTGTCTGAAAATTACCTCTGTCAGAGCGATCTTGCATCCCTCATGATAAAAGAAGTATCTGTTTGGTTTTAAATGAGATTTTTTTTAACTCAACAATTATTTTATGTAAAAGATTATTGCAGTTATTATCTATACCAGATTAAGTTAAGTTTATCCCTGCTATATGATTTAGGTACTGCATCAGCTTCAATGCATGCAGTTAAACAAAAATGAGGTTAATTACTAGTGTTAGTGAGGTAAGCAGGTGTCACATGAAATGGAACAAAAGCAGCAGGTTTTGTTTGTGTGTTCTCAGCTGCCCAAATGAAAGTGTGTCATGGCAAGAGTCATCACGAGAAGTTCAATCTACAGAGGATTCACATTTAATTAAAATTAAAAAACCAAACCAAACTAAAACCAAAATTACAGCAAAGAAACAAACACACACTCCTCCCCCATATTTTTATCTATTTCCTGTTAGGTGTGTTTCAACATTGGTGAAAAATGTTTAACTACCAATCTGGGAGACAGGCTCCGCTGCTTGGCAACAAAGCACTTGTCAAAGTTCCACCCTGTAGTGCCATGAGTAATAGCAGAGAGGGAAAGACTGACATTCGTCACATACTTTTCCACAAAATACACCATTTTTGTCCTGTTTTTTGCTAATGAACAATTACTAGTTTCCTGTTTCTTCTATGAGTCTTCAGCACCTATTAAGAGACTGTTGTCATGGTGAAGCTAAGCAGTTATTTCCACTAACTTACTTTGTAACTTTATTTGGACAATCAAAACAGCTTTATACATAAGCCAGTAACACCACATGCTAAAGGAATCTGCTCGGCCTTGAGTTAGGGAAAAAAAGTCTAGGCATCGGTACAGTACACTGTCAGCGAACAAGCCTTTACAACAAATCTCCACTGAACATCTGTGCACAGGATCAGATAACTTAAAGGCATTAGAAGCATTTATTGAATTCTCAAGACCTACTATGAGAGGCAAAGAAGAAGTGTTATTATTTCAGCAGGTGAACAACCTTAACAGCCAAATCCATATGACTATTATGATGTTGTATAAACCGGTTTTGTATCTGGATTGCAGCTACCCTTCTACTGCCAATTCTTCTCACTAACGATCTGAATGAAGATGACTAAATAAAGTTACAATTAACTAGCAGAAGTCCTATTAGTGAAAACAGCTTTTGATTCACCTTGCAAAAGAGCATGAACATCAAAGTAGCCTCACACCAAAGTCATAAAGAGCAGAGATGGAAAATAAACAGCAAGGAGCCTAAAGTAACTTTAGAAGAGGGAGAAAGGGGGGTAGAAACAAGGGAAAAGAGGTTTTTATTTTTCAAAATCATGTTGTCTGTTTGAACTGTTTGCTGACTTTGGCTCAGTGCAACTTTTCCTGAGGAGTCAGCTGAGCAATGCTGACCCAGCAGCTCCAGAACACAGACCACTCTGGGTTAGCACAAAAAATTGGGTTTCTATGACCTGACACTGACAAGTAGTTACAAAGTGAAAACAGCAATGATTAAAACAACTATTCACATTTGATAAAATAAGATATTAATATTAGTTCAATGCCTGTGTGGTCTTTTTTATCTCACCAGTTGCACAGTTCACTGCTTCAAAGTTGTAAGCCAGTTAGCTCACCACAAGCCTTTGCATGATCTGTTTTTTCATTTGGTCTATTTCGAACACTTTTCTACTTCAGTATGAGACATACTTAGCTCCATAATTAAGGCATCAACACACACGAATAAGTTACCAAAAACCCCCAGCCCCCAAACCAAAAAAGAAAAGAATTCTTGTATGCTGCTGCCAGCCACAGTTATTTCGAAGTTCATTATTTTAATGCAGCTATTTGTGGGCTGCTTTTTTGAGAATTTTGTGCTTGTAAAACAAGACTTACAGGCACAATTTTTAAAATAAATTAGATTTTTAATCTTTAAGATTAAATCACATCTTTTAAGATCTTCCAACATTGAGCTACTTTGTAGTACTGTAAAAGCCTGAATTCAAGGAACCTATGGAAATTCTGGTTTGAATTTTTCTAGCCTGTTCCATTGCAGACTTAGCAGTGGCACGAAAGACAGTATGTACTGAGGAAAAAATTGTATTTTGCTTGTAGAAATTTCAACTGATATTCTCTTAGCTGTTCAGGAAAGCAACGCTGGAACGTAATCAGAAATAGCCATGTGCCTTACGTACCAACAAAGAATAATGGCGCCTCGATTTACTTCTGCCCAGGTCTTCATATTCTCAATACCAACACGTTCCAGCAATGTTCTTCCAAAGCAAACTGTAAAATATGGGAAAGGAGTAGGGAGAAGAAAAAAAAATTAGAAAATATCTTTATACAAGGAAGCTTGTTATAACTTCTCTGCAGTTGTGATTTAATCGAATAGTTTTAAGCCAGCAAGCATTCACAAAGTTTTTCTGTCTCAAAATAAACAACTATTCAATGCAATGAATACGTTTATAGATGTTTAACAACTTCCAAGTATTGCTTTAAATTAGTTAGACAATAGCAGCACTGTGTGACAGTTTACTACTGTAAAGCAGGCAAACGTGCTGCTTCATAGAATCATAGACTGGTTTGGGTTGGCAAGGACCTTAAAGCTCATTTAGTTCCAACCCCCCTGCCATGGGCAGGGACACCTTCTGCTAGACCAGGCTGGTCCAAGCCCTGTCCAACCTGGCCTTGAACACTGCCAGGGATGGAGCAGCC
The DNA here is from genome assembly GCF_004027225.2 of Strigops habroptila. Lineage (NCBI taxonomy): Eukaryota > Metazoa > Chordata > Aves > Psittaciformes > Psittacidae > Strigops > Strigops habroptila. Next base: position 73,319,617 of record NC_044302.2, on the reverse strand, counting down.
ACAGCTTCTCTGCGCACCCTGTTCCAGTGCCTCACCATCCTCAGAGTTAAGAACGTCTTCTTTATATCTAATCTAAATCTACCTTTTTTTTTTTTTTTTTTTTTTTTAAAAAAAAAGGGTGTCAAAGTCTATTCACGCCTTAAGGAAGACTTAAAGAAAGAACTTGGTAAGAATGACACCAAAGCAAGAGATAATTATATACAATATACTAATACACACACCTCTGCTAAAAATGCTACATTTGTAGGCATCTGACTACAACTGAAGAAACGTAATGTTTACAGATTAAGTTACTTAAAACTTCAGAGCTAATCCTTTATTGATGCGTGAAAACCACGAGGGAACCTTGTTTGTTTCAGCTGTACCAATGCTACAGGGCTCTATTTCATCACCACCTTTGAAAGGCTGACTTGCAGATTCATTACACCAATGGCATATGTAAGAGAAAGAATCTAAGCTGACCTCAAGTCCCCAGTTGAATTTGAAGGACTGAACTTCAGGAAAACTGCTCTTACAACTCTAAGAGTTTGCTGCTGAGCAAACTTACAAGTAAACAACCCCAAAACCCCACAGATGCCAACAAACTCTAACTTATGTTACGCTCACCTCCTTTCATTTTTTGAGGGTTTTGTATGAGAAAAAGTAATCTCTATTAGGATATGGTGATTCACACAACAAGATTGTACAGTTATGTAATAAAATAAGTTTAAAAGCTAAATTAAGATGAGAACATCTGTGTCCAGTCTCTGCCTTCTGGGATATAAAATAGCAAAGATGTCCTATTTTTGTGCATGAATTATCATAGTAACAGAAAGCACTAACCCAGCAGCATTAATGAATGCAGTAAAGATTACAGTTTGGCTCACAGGCACTAATGAAACAAGTCTTCCTGTTAGAAAGACTTTACTTTTTCTATTATTATCCTTTAAATGGCTGTGTAATTTAGCAAAGCTATCAAGGCATTTTAAGCACAAAAATGAACCCTGTGCCAAATAGGCAGTAAGCCCCTGAGGACAAAACCTGACCAGTACTTCCTTTGGAGAAAAAGAAAACATATCCTTGGCATTCCGTTCATATGACAACTCACAACAGCAAAAAGCTAGAAGCAACAATCTTGGACAGCATGTTATAATTTTCCATACATTAGTATAGTCAAAGAAATAATTGCAGCAATCTTATTTTAGGTCAGATAACTGATTACTCTGAAGTCCTAATTTGATCAAATAAAGCTGAATTTCCAACATACCTTCTTTTCCACTCTCCCTCATTTTTTCATCTTGCTCTATTAACCATTTCAAAACTAGATGGCCTGCTGGATGCTCTGCAATGTGAAGCTTTAAGAGGAAAAAGCAAACCAAAACAAAACCAAATTATTTAATGAGAATGTTTCAAAACACATTTACATGTCTGTCCATAAATTCCTGCTGGCTTTGTCCACTCTGCCCTCAGACACCTCATCACTCTGATCCATTTAGTCAATACCTATGCAAATAATGACAAGTTTGATGCAAGTATCTGAGTATTTATTTAAATTGACCAGTTTATTTTTTATCACCTTCCCTGGAACATCTGACTTTCAGTAATCAACCATATCAATCAATGTTTCATCCACCCCTCCAAAAACCTCATGCTTACTGACCAGTATCTATTGGTCTACCTGCTACTACAAGAACTTTCAGACTTCCACATTTTCACAGACTTGAAAATTATGGTTCACAGGAAATCACAGAAAACGTGAGTAGTTCATGTAGAATTCTGTAAAATGCACATCTTAAAGAAGGGGAAAGACAGGGAAAATTCAGCACAACTACAAAAATCTGGAGGGCATCTATCTTAAATATAGTGTACACAGCATTTTTTGTTTTCTAGTCTACAGACACATATCTGACTGAGCTTAACAAAACAGGGGACAGGTAGGGGCACAATATGAAGAGAAGGTCATACTCTAAAGACAGCTATCGCTGTAAAGACAAAGTTATTATCTAAGATCTTTCCTTGCATGGAGATAGGCACACCTGAAAGCTAAGAGACCCATTGTTCTCAGTGTTAACAGTCAAATAAACTATAAAAATTTACTAACTGCTTGACTGCATAGTGGTAACATTAAAAGAGAGGCTGTGTAACATGATTGCCAGCTACATTCCTACGAAGTGTTTAAAGCAGTTCTGAAGATTAAAGATCATGAACTACCTTGCTCTAACTTCATATGAAACGCTGGCTCAAGCCTTTCTCTCTCCAGATGCAGTAATAATACCACTATGAAAGGAGAATGTCAGAAAAAAGAGATCTCCTCTCATAAACAAGTGCTACCAGGGCAGTACATTGATGTTACATAAATGAAAAAGTGAGCAGACTTCATGTTAGTGATACAAAATGAGCAAAAGCTGTGCAAGATTTCAGGAAACTTGTCCTCTTTTACTTTACCTGCCCATCACGGCCACCTGGAACCAGCTCTTCTG